>NW_016804383.1:290189-294589 GCF_001698545.2 Rhinopithecus bieti
GCTGACAGAGGGAGACTACATCTCAAAAAAAAAAAAAAAAAGCAAATTAAACCAGGTACTAATTTGTATCTTGTCAAATATCTGAAACCTTTTAGAGAATGGAACACTCAATGTTCACAGGAGTGAGAATTGGTACAATTTCATCAAAGAGCAACTTGGTAACAGCTATCAAAATGTTTAAATGTATTTTATCTACTCTTTGACTTAGCAATTCTACTTCTAGAAATGTACCCTACAGATATTCTGGCAAAAATACGTGAAGATCCACATTTTTAGATCTTGATGGCACCATTGTTTGAAAATGGTAAAAGACCGTTGGTCGTGGTGGCTCATGCCTGTGATCCCAGCACTTTGGAAGGCCAAGGCAGGTGGATCACCTGAGGTCAGGAGTTCTAGACCAGCCTGGCCAACATGGTAAAACCCCGTCTCTACTAAAACTACAAAAATTAGCCAGGTGTGGTGGCAGGCGCCTGTAATCTCAGATACTAGGGGGACCAAGACAGGAGAATCGTTTGAACCCGGGATGCGGAGGTTGCAGTGAGCCAAGATCGCGCCATCGCACTCCAGCCTGCGGGGGACAAGAGTGAGACTTCGTCTCAAAAAAAAAAGAAAACGAAAGAAAGAAAATGGTAAAAGACTAACAACCTACGTGTCCCTCAATAAGGAACCTGGGAAATTATGAAAAATACATTCAATGGAATACCATGTGGCCATGAAAAAAAATGAGTTAGATCTATATGTTCTGACTTATAAAGATCTCCAATATATATTAAATGAAAAAGGGCACAGTGCAAGATACGGATGGTATGATTCCAGTTGTGTACACACACAGACACACACATCACATTTGCTAATTATGATTAAGTTTTAATAATATACTGCATATAAATAATACATACTATATATGTTTATGTTCCATGTTATATATTGTTTTGTAGATTATATAATTATACCTTAGAACTATGTAGCATAAAATAAATTATAGGTATTATAGTATTTATAATGCAGTATGGGGCCAGGGATGGTAGCTCAGGCCTATAATCCCAGCACTTTGGGAGGATGAAGCAGGAGGCTTAAGGCCAGGAGTTCGAGAGCAGCCTGGGCAAACATAGCAAGACTATGTCTTTATAAAAAATATATAATATATATATAACATGTTTTAGATATATTATATATAATATATAACATGTGTTTTATATATTATATAATATATAACATAATGTATAACATATATAACATATTATATATATATAACATATAATATATATCTGGGTTTTTTTTTGAGATGGAGTTTCGCTCTTGTTGCCCTGGCTGGAGTGCAATGGCGTGATCTCGGCCAACAGCAACCTCCACCTCCCGGATTCAAGCCATTCTCCTGCCTCAGCCTCTGGAGCAGCTGGGATTACAGGCATGAGCCACCATGCCTGGCTAATTTTGTATTTTAGTAGAGACAGGGTTTCTCCATGTTGGTCAGGCTGGTCTCAAACTCCCAACCTCAGGTGATCCACCCACCTCAGCCTCCCAAAATGCTGGGATTACAAGCGTGAGCCACCGTGCCCAGCCTACAAAATATTTTTTAACTTAGTCAGGTGCGGTGTAGTCCTAGCTACCCAGGAGGCTGAGGCAGGATTACTTGAGCCCAGGATGTCAAGGCTCCAGTGAATACAAGAAAGCAAGACTTTATCTCAAACATAAATAAATAAATAAAGTTTACTTCTGAAGTAAATCCTAATAGTTTACCATGAGTTCAAGAGCAAAGTCTGTAGGCAATGTATTTATTTTGTTTAAGTTATAGTCAGTTGTACATATTAGGCACTCAAAAAATGTTTATGGACAAATGGAATAGCTGTTGAATGGACAAATAAACATAGACATTAACTAGGGTAACAATCAGTTTTAAAAGTATAAAGAGGGCCGGGTGTGGTGGCTCACACATGTAATCCTAGCACTTTGGGAGGCCGAGGTGGGTGGATCACTTGAGGTTAGGAGTTCAAGACCAGCGTGGCCAACATGGTGAAACCCCATGTCAGGTAAAAAATACAAAAGTAGCTGAGTCTGGTGGTGTACGTCTGTGGTCCCAGCTACTTGGGAGGCTGAGGCAGGAGAATTGCTTGAATTCGGAAGGCGGAGGTTGCAGTGAGCTGAGATCATGCCGCTGCACTCCAGCCTGGGCAACAGAGCAAGACTCCATCTTGGGGGGGAAAAGTATAAAGAGATTTCTAGAGTGTGCAGGAAGCTGAAATGGCTGGTTCTAGAGATGACAGAATTAGCTGTAAGAAATCAGAGCACAAATCTGGGCAAGAGGAACCACGCTAGCTTGGTTACTAGAGGGAGAAGAGGCTTGCCACCAGGAGAAATAAGTACAATAAGGAAACAGACAGAGAACAGTTCCTAGAGATTTATTATAATCTGTTTCTTCTTTGGCTTTTGCTTTGCCCCATATGCACATATAATAGAGATTTCTATAATCTCCATTCTTCTTCTTTGGCTTTTGTTTTGCCACATACACACACATACTCAAATAATCAAATGGCCTAAACACAGAGATTATAAACCAATCATTAAGAAATCCGAAGCCCTACCAGTCTACCCCTCCCTGATCCTGCATCTGATGTGAGGCCATAGTCAAGTGCCTAGAAGGAAGACAAGCTTGAAGGACGACCCTTAATAAAGAGCTTCTAGGAAAGTTCAGAGGTGTCAGAGGAACTTGGTGCATAGCCAAAGCGCTGACAAAGGTCTAGGCGCTAGCTTTCCAGAACAACTGGAAAATAGCCACAGCCGCCTTCCCAGCTCTGCTGTAGTAGAAAGTTAATTACTTGTTGCATCCACACTGTCAGAATCATCCTAGAGGAAAAAAAAAAAAAAAGACAAAGCACCTGTAGACCCTGCAAAGCAGGAACATTTGTGTTAACAAATAAACTGCTCCCTCCCTCCTGCTCTCCAAGTTTCTTTTGTGATTTCCTACACCACCCAACCTAGGAGGCTAATATGAAGGTTTTAACTTACTTTGGATATTAAGTAAACCAATGCTACTTTGTCTTACATCAATAGTTTCCAGATTTTTTTTTTTTTTTTTTTTTTTTTTGAGACAGGGTCTTGCTTCATCACCCAGGCTGCAGTGCAGTGGCGTGATCTCAGCTCACTGCAACCTCTACCCCACAGTCTCAAGCAATCCTCCCACCTCAGCCTCTTGAGTAGCTGGGGTTATAGGCTACCATGCCTGGCTAATTTTTGTATTTTTGGTAGAGACAGGGTTTTGCCCAGTTGCCCAGGCTGGTCTCAAACTGCTGAGCACAAGCGATCCACCTGCCTTGGCCTCCCAAAGTGCTGGGATTACAGGCGTGAGCCACCACACCCACCCTAGTTTCAGAATTTTAATTAACGCGATTGCTCCTTACAGCTGTAAAGATGCTCGGCAGGGCCAAGTCTTCTCTGCGATGGAGAAACAGAGGGGGAGATGGAAAGCAGGAGGGTCTTGCTAGGGTTTTCTAAAGCCTGGAGAAGAATATTAGCCTTCCTGGGCCAGGCACGGTGGCTCACACCTGTAATCCCCGCACTTTGGGAGGCCAAGGAGGGTGGATCACCTGAGGTCAGGAGTTTGAGACCAGTCTGGCCAACATGGCAAAACCCTGTCTCTACTAAAAATACAAAAATTAGCCAGGCGTGGTGGCGGGCACCTATATTCCCAGCTACTCAGGAGTCTGAGGCAGGAGAATCGCTTGAACCCAAGAGGCAGAGGTTGCAGTGAGCTGAGATTGGGCCACTGCACTCCAGCCTGGGCGACAGAGTGAAACTCCTCCCCATGCCCCGCAAAAGAATATTAGCCCTCTTGGGTCAAATTCAAATTTGGTTAACAGGCACTGAGAACTACTGTGTGCTAGGAACTGGGATAGGAGCTCTCTGGTGGGTTAATTTTCAAGGCTACAAAGAAACTGAAGGGTTGAGGGGAAGGCTTTACTTACATCCAAATCATCCATGGCAGGTGGAGGTCTCTTGGTGCTGACCTTCTTCAAAAGCTAGTGGGAAGAAAAAATAACCATAAGGGAGAAGGGAGTGAGGGAAGAACAATCTGCACACTGATGGGCCATAGAAGAATGCCTGCAGCCAGACCGGTCAGGCAACTGCTCCCATCTTTTAAAACATCACTGGGGCCGGGCGCGGTGGCTCAAGCCTGTAATCCCTAGCACTTTGGGAGGCCGAGACGGGCGGATCACGAGGTCAGGAGATCGAGACCATCCTGGCTAATATGGTGAAACCCCGTCTCTACTAGAAAATACAAAAAGCTAGCTGGGTGAGGTGGCGGGCGTCTGTAGTCCCAGCTACTTGGGAGGCTGAGGCAGGAGAATGGCGTAAACCCGGGAGGCGGAGCTTGCAGTGAGCTGAGATCCGGCCACTGCACT
>NW_016804383.1:297414-300350 GCF_001698545.2 Rhinopithecus bieti
AAAAAAAAAAAAAAAAAAGACAAGCTGCATTCCGTGGAGTCAGAGACAACCCTTCAAGGTCCATTTTCCAAAGTTTCCACATTTATACAGGGAAGAAGTTATTCACTCCTTCATTCAAAAGATATTTATTAGTCAGGTGCAGTGACTAACACCTGTAATCCCAGCATTTTGGGAGGCGGAGGCAGGTGGATCACTTGACATCAGGAGTTTGAGACCAGCCTGGCCAACACGGTGAAACCCCATCTCTACTAAAAATACAAAAATTAGCTGGGCATGGTGGCGGGCACCTGTAATCCCAGCTACTCTGGAGGCTAACGCAGGAGAATTACTGGAACCTGGAAGGTGGAGGTTGCAGTGATTCGAGATCACGCCACTGCACTCCAACCTGGGCAATGGAGTGAGACTCTGTCTCAAAAAAAAAAAAAAAAAAAAAGGATATTTATTGAATATATACTATGGCCAGACTCTCAGCTTGACACAGGGTTTATAAAAATGTTCTGGCCTGGCACAGTGGCTATCACTTATAATCATAGCACTTTGGGAGGCCAAGGCACATCAATTGCTTGAGCCCAGGGGTTTGAGACCAGACTGGGGCAACATGGCGAAACCCCATCTCTACAAAAAATACAAAAATCAGCTAGGCATGGTGGCACATTTCTGTTGTCCCACCTGCTCAAGAGGCTAAGGTGAGAGGATTGCTTGAGCCCAGAAGGGCAAAGCTGCTGTGAACCTTGATTATGCCACTATACTTCAGCCTGAGTAACAGTGCAACATCCTGTGTCAAAAAAAAAAAAAAAAAAAGGTCAACACACTGTCCCAGCCATTTGGAAGCAAGCTGGGGAGGAAGATGTAAATAAAGCACTATAATACAGTGTGAAAAGTTTGGTGGTGGAGTTATATAGGAGACATCATGGGAACCCCAAAAGGAGTTACAGGAACCCAGGTTCCTGGAGTGGCAGGGCCTTGAAGGATACCCAGGGATGGGGTGGGTGAAGTACATGGTGACTTTTCAGGAAGAAGGTATACCTTGAGCAAAGGTACAGAGGTGAGAAACAGCCTGGTTTATGTAAAAGAAACAAAACACAACAGTCTGCTATGGCTAGAAGGTAAAGCTTGCGGCAGAGAGTATGGGATGTGCTAGTGTGTTATGTTATGGTGCCTGGATCTTAACCTAAAGGGCAGGAAATCAAAAGCTCAAACACCCAAGAGAATCAGGGAGGTAATGAAAAGGAGCAAGTGAGGTGAAGTACATGCTCCACTGAAAACTTCAACTTGAGGCATTTGGGAATGTGCATCAGTGGGGCTAGACTCTCCCATTTTCTTTTCTTTTTTTTTTTTTCTGAGACAGAGTCTCGCTCTGTCGCCCCGGCTGGAGTGCAGTGGGGTGATCTCAGGTGACTGCAACCTCTGACTCCTGGGTTCAAGCAATTCTCCTGCCTCAGCCTCCAGAGTAGCTGGGATTACAGGCATGCACTACCATGCTTGGCTAACTTTTGTATTTTTAGTAGAGACAGGGTTTCACCACGTTGGCCAGGCTGGTGTCAAATTCCTGACCTTGTGATCTGCCTGCCTAAGTCTTCCAAAGTGCTGGGATTACAGGCATGAGACACCGAAACTGGCCCCCGCTTTTTTTTTTTTTTTTTGAAACGGAGTCTCACTCTATTGCCCAGGCTGGAGTGCGGTGGTGAGATCTCAGCTCACTGCAACCTCTGCCTCTCGGGTTCAAGCAATTCTCCGCCTCAGCCTCCCGAGTAGCTGGGACTACAGGCTTGCACCACCACGTCCGGCTAATTTTTTGTATTTTTCGTAAAGATGGGGTTTTGCCATGTTGGCCAGGCTGGTCTTGAACTCCTGACCTCATGATCTATCCGCCTCTCATTTTTCAACAGAAGCTTATAGTCTGGATTTTAGAAGATGCACATTTTAAATGTCAGCAACTAATACAAAATTTTTAATGTCAGTAATGAGTCAAAATATTTTCTTTTTTTTTTTTTGAGACAGAATCTCGCTCTGTTGCCAGGCTGGAGTGCAGTAGTGCAGTCTCAGCTCACTGCAACCTCTGCCTCCTGGGTTCAAGCGATTCTCCTGCCTCAGCCTCCCAAGTAGCTGGGATTACAGGCACGTGCCATCACACCCGGCTAATTTTTGTATTTGTCGTAGAGATGGGGTTTCACCATGTTGGCCAGGCTGCTCTTGAACTCCTGACCTCATGATCTATCCGCCTCGGCCTCCCAAAGTGCTGGAATTATAGGCGTGAGCCACCGTGCCCAGCCAGTTTTTTTTTTTTTTTTTTTTTGAGACGAAGTCTTGCTCTGTCGCCTTGGCTGGAGTGCAGTGGCACGATCTCAGCTTGCTGCAACCTCCACTTCCCAGGTTCAAGTGATTCTCCTGCCTCAGCCTCCTGAATAGCTAGGACTACAGGTGTGTACCACTATGCCCAGCTAATTTTTTGTATTTTTAGTAGAGATGGGGTTTCACTGTGTTGTCTGGGCTGGTCTCGAACTCCTGACCTCTAGCAATCCACCTGCCCCTGCCTCCCAAAGTGCTGGGATTACAAGTGTGAGCCACCACACCCAGCCTTAAAATAATTTTTGACAATGTAAAGATTAAAACAGGCTGGGCAGGGTGGCTCACACCTGTAATCCCACCACTTTGGGAGGCCGAGGTGGGTGGATCACGAGTTCAGGAGATCAAGACCATCCTGGCTAACACGGTGAAACCCATCTCTACTAAAAATACAAAAAATTAGCTGGGCGTGGTGGCAGGCACCTGTAGTCCCAGCTACTTAGGAGGCTGAGGCAGGAGAATGGCGTGAACCTGGGAGGCAGAGTTTGCAGTGAGCCGAGATCACGGCACTGCACTCCAGCCTGAGCGACAGAGCAAGACTCCATCTTAAAAACAAAACAAAACAAAACAAAACAAAACAAAAATATCAA
>NW_016804383.1:301443-327641 GCF_001698545.2 Rhinopithecus bieti
AAAAAAAAAAAAAAAAAAAAGAAACCCCGTCTCTACTACAAACAGAAAATTAGCCGGGTGTGGTGGCACATGCCTGTAATCACAGCTACTCGGGAGACTGAGGCAGGAGAATCTCTTGAACCTGGGAGGTGGAGGTGTAGTGAGCCGAGATCATGCCATTGCACTCTAGCCTGGGCAACAAGAGCGAAACTCTGTCTCAAAAATAAAAAAAAAAATAAAAATAAGAGAGACTAATACAGTTGGGGAAAAAAAGATTAGGCAGGACTTGGTGAGTGATTGAATGTTGGCTGGAAAGGAGGCAAGGACAATCCCAGCTCTAACCTGGGTACATGGAGAGAAGGAGCAGGCCACTTTCCATACACCTACCTTGATATCCTCCTTGGTAAGCCGGGGCCAGGCCACCTTTTCCTTCCATTTCCTCACAAAGCAAGTAATAGAGCGGGAAGAGCGCTTATCCTGGGAGTCCTGCCAGATAGAGAGCCTCATTCTTAGGGTCTGGGGTTTAGAATTAATCTCCAGTTTCCCTGGGCAGCCCGGTTTCCATCCAGACCTTACTGTCCCATCTCACCCTTACCGTGGAGTTCACTTTGGCATAGAACTCAATCTCGTTGTACAACTCCACTCCATCGACATTCTTGCAGCTGAGGAGATAATGAAGCTGAGGAGATGCAGAATACTCTGTCTGGGGACATTAGGAGAAGAGGGAGGTTCCTGGGAAGCCAGGCCCTCAGAGGGGAGGGCCACTACCTGAACACAATGCGGTGATCCTCAATAAGCACATGGACATCGGTGCTGTCCTCCACACAAAACTCCATGAACACATACTTGGGCCTGTCATACCACAGGGTCCGGGCGTGCTGCCTAAAGATAAGTTGAGTTGGGGCTTCATAGGGGTAGGAGAGGGAAGACTGAGGGCATTTGGGAAAGATGGAAGCAGGAGACTACCCAGGGATGTTTGATGCCACAGTTTTTTCAAAGTGGAGCTAAATGGGACAGAAGGGGTGAAAGGGAAGGGAATGACAGGAGTGGGTGGGTGTGTGAGTGTGAACCTGGGAAGAATAGAACGTGCCAGACTAGGAAAGTAGGAGGTCAAGGAGAACATTCAGGTCACACCTTCCCTCACCCCACAGTTACAGAGACCAGGGGTCTGGGGCTCCCATGGGGCCTCACAGAACCTGGAGCGCCCAGAAGACCTGGAGCAGGGAATCTCCAGGGAAAAGGGCCAGGGGGAGCACCGGAGCCGGAAACACTCACCGTGCCATTGCGGCTCCCGCTCCAGGGTGGCATTTAGAGTTCCAGGCAGGGGCCGCTATCTTTAGATCCTGGGGACGCCCCCAGCAGCTGCCTCCCCTTATATGGTCGGGAGAACAGTTGAGAGGAACAGAGAACATGACCTGGAAGCCAAGGGATCTGCACTCTGGAGATACTCTGGGAGAGCTTAATCCTTGCAGCCCTTCACCCTGGGGTCTTCAGAAACGCACAGACTAGGAATAGACAATCCATCTGCTGGAATCAGGGCAAAGGCTGCCCTAGACGCTACACGCAGGGAATGACTTTTCCCCGGTATCATTCACCTGTTTCTCCAACGCTGTGTGCTCAGTGTCTGATTCACAATAGGTGCTCAATAAAACATTATTGTCCTGAATTAAATCCCCCTGGAAAGGGCGCCCTCGGGGACTTCGGAACTTCAGGCCCCGCCCACCACTCCTCTGGGGTTCAGGCCAACACGCCGTTGCCATGGCAGCAGGGGGCGCGGTTGACGTGCTGCGGGGTTTCCGGGAAGATGGCGGCTGTCGAAGCGGCTGCAGAGCCGGTAACGGTGGTGGCGGCTGTTGGGCCAAAAGCGAAAAACGAAGAGGAGGAGGAAGAGGAGCCGCTGCCACCGTGCGAGGCGGTGCGCTGGGCCCCGGTGGGGGCGGTAGCGGAGGCCGGGCCTGGAGCAACTGCGTTTTTCGAAGAGACGGCGGCCGAGGAGCCTGGCGCTGTCCCGGGCTCCCCGCCGGATTCGCCGGGCCGGACGCTGCGGCGGCTGCGGGCAGAGCGGCGGCGGCTGGACTCGGCGCTGCTGGCGCTGTCCTCGCACTTCGCGCAGGTGCAGTTCCGCCTGCGACAGGTGGTGCGCGGGGCGCCGGCGGAGCAGCAGCGCCTTCTGCGGGAGCTCGAAGACTTCGCCTTCCGCGGCTGCCCTCACGTCCTAGGTTACGAAGGGCCCGGCGACCCCGCCAGCGATGAGGGCGATGGGCTGCCGGGAGACCGGCCACGGTTGCGGGGCGAGGACCAGGTAAGCGGTCGGAGCCGGGCCGCGAGGGATATGGGAATAGGGGGGTCGTGTGGGTGGCAATCTAGACCCGGATGATGGTGCATGAGAGGAGAAGCCTCCCCGACTCGGTTGGTGAGTACGTGTGTCGGAGACCAGGAGACTGGAGTGCGGGGCCGGCTGAAGGGCAAGAGGACAGAGGCCTGGAAAACTGAAGGTGAGCGGTGTGCACGAAAGATGTGGAGAGATGCCGGTGCGTGATGACGTGAGGGGTAGAGGAGCGGTGAGCGAAGTGAGTCGTTCAGAGGGCAGCAGAGCAGCCAAGAGCAGTGCTGCGCCCACTCACTTTTCCCTCACGTATCTAAGTCTTGAACACTTACGCTGCTAGAGGACCCCGACTCCGGGGATTGGGAAAATTGGCAAAGGAAAGGACAGTGAGTTGGAATCCATGGAAATTTAGGTTAACTCCCTGTCCCTGCTTTCCTGAAATCTAGGCAGTCTTTACACTTCTCTGGGTGGGAGTTTGGGTTAACAGCAGGGTCTCTTAGTAACTGAAATAAACACAACTCTTGATTATATAAATTTCCTAATTAATGGTTGGAATTTTTCTTTTTTAAGAGAACTGGGGGAGGGCGGGGGTCTGGCTATGTTTGCGGTCTCGAACTCCTGGTCTCAAGCCATCCTCCCGCCTCAGCCTCAGGACTACAGGCGTGTGTTACCCTGCAGGCTATAATGTTGAAATTTTTAAACTCTTCCTCCATCCTGATGAATCATTAGGTATTCTGAATGAGGTCCTCTGGTAACTGACAAGATCGATTCAGTGTGCCTACCCCAGAAGTAGTGAAACTATGTATAAGACACCAAGTAAACGTTTCCTTACAAGCTTTGCATCTCTGGAAGTGCACAAAGTGCTGGCTTTATTGGAAGTATTGAGGTACACTGCCTTTTCACTTTATTTATTTATTTGTTTGTTTATTTTTGAGACAGGATCTCACTCTGTCACCTAGGCCAGAGTGCAGTGGCGCAATTTCGGCTTACTGCAACCTCTGCCTCCTGGGCTCAAGCAATCCTCCTGCCTCAGCCCCCCCCAGTATCTGGTACTACAGGTGTTTGCCACCACACCCAGTTAATTTTATTTTTTGTTAAGACGGGGTTTCACCACGTTGCCCAGGCTGGTCTTGAACTCCTGAGCTCAAGCGATCTGCCCTCCTTGGCCTACCAAAGTGCTGGGATTATAGACGTGAGCCACCATGCCCCATCCTTTTTCACCTTTTTATCCTTCAAACTACAATCTACTTGTGGCTTTCTTCCTACTTACATTGGTTTTAGCCAAGCAGATTTATCAAGCAGATAATGATCTGTTTATTTTAATCTGAACTGTTTCCAGTGCAATCCTGTGTTTACTGTTCCACCCTTCTCCATTGGTGAGTATGTGTGTCAGAGACCAGGTACCTACAACTCCTTACGCAAGAAGCACCCACCTCAAACTGCCAGATTTAAGGGCTAGAAAGGAGTTGACAGCACCAAAGGTTCTAAGTGATAAGAAACTCTGTTCATTTTCACCTTCAGGAACACTAGGCCAACCCCATTTTCCATGATGTGATTATGACACATTGCATGCCTGTAGCAACATCTCATGTACCCCATAAATATATACACATATTACGTACTCATAAAAATTAAAAACTAGCTGGGCGCGGTGGCTCACGCCTGTAATCCCAGCACTTTGGGAGGCTGAGGCGGGCAGATCACCTTAGGTCAGGAGTTCGAGACCAGCCTGACCAACGTGATGAAACTCCGTCTCTACTAAAAATACAAAAAAAAAAAAAGATTAGCCAGATGTGATGGCGCATTTCTGTAATCCCAGCTACTGGGGAGGCAGAGGCAGGAGAATGGCTTGAACCTGGGAGGTGGAGGTTGCCATGAGCCAAGATTGCGCCATTGTACTCCAGCGTGGGCAACAAGAGCGAAACTCTTGTCTCAAAAAAAATAAAATAAAAAATAAAAGGTAGACTGTGTGCAGTGGCTCGTGACTCTAATCCCAACACTTGGGGAGGCAAAGGCTGGAGGAGGATCACTTGAGCCCAGGAGTTGGAGGCTGCTGTGAGCTATGATCATACCACTATGCTCCAGCCTGAGTGACAGAACAAGACTCTGTCTCAAAAGAAAACAAACATTGTACCACCTTAAAAAAAAAAAAAAGTAGTGCTTAATTCACCTACAAGTTGTAATCTTGTATTTATACATTGACAGGTGAACAGGTAGGACCAGAGTAGGAGATATCATTTAACTGAATGATTTACTTCTTACCACTTACCTTTTTTTCTCTCTCTTTTTTTTTTTTTTTTTTTGAGGCAAGGTCTCACTCTGTTGCCCATGCTAGAGTGCACTGGCATGATCAGGACTCACTGCAGCCTTGACTCCCAGGCTCAATAGATCCTCCCACCTCAGCCTCTTGAGTAACTGGTACCATAGGCGAGCACCACCATGCTCCACTAGTTTTTTGTATTTTTTTGTAGAGATGGGGTTTTGCCATATTGCCCAGGCTGGTCTTGAACTCCTGGGCTCAAGCAAGCCACCCACCTTGGCCACCCAAAGTGCTGGATTACAGGCATGAGCCACTGTACCCAGCCAAATTTTTTTTTTTCCTTGAGACAGAGTCTCACTCTGTCACCCAGGCTGGAGTGCAGTGGCACCATCTTGGCTGACTACAACCTCCGCCTCCTGGGTTCAAGCGATTCTCCTGCCTCAGCCTCCTAAGTAGCTGGGACTACAGGCACCCATCACCACGCCTGGCTAATTTTTGTATATTTAGTAGAGACAGGGTTTTGCCATGTTGGCCAGGCTGGTCTCGAACTCCTGGCCTTGAACTCCTGACCTCATAATCTGTCCGACTTGGCCTCCCAAAGTGCTGGGATTACAGGCATGAGCCACTGCGCCTGGCCCTAGATTTTTATTTTCCACTCTTTTGCCCAGGCTGGTATGTGGCAGCATGATCACAGCTCACTGCATCCTCCACCTCCTGGGCTCAATCCATCTTCCCAGCTCAGCCTCCCAAGTAGTTGGGACCACAGGCGCTTACTACCATGACTGGCTAATTTAAAAAAAAATTTTTTTTTGTAGAGGTGGGGATCTCCCTATGTTGCCCAGGCTGGCCACTGCACCTGGCCCCAATTTTTTTTTTTTTTTTTTTTTTTGAGACAGAGTCTGGCTCTATCACCCAGGCTGGAGTACAGCAGCACATCTCAGTTCACTACAACCTCTACCTCCTAGGTTCAAGCTATTCTCCTGCCTCAGCCTCCCTAGTAGCTGGGACCGCAGGCATGTGCCACTATCCCTAGCACAATTTTGTATTTTGTGTAGAGACAGGGTTTTGCCATGTTGGCCAGGCTGGTCTCGAACTCCTGACCTCAAGTGATCCACCCACCTTGACCCCAGATATTTTAAAACAATATTTTCTTTTATCTTACTTCATACTGGAAATGATTTGTGTTATTTCCTGCCTTGCACCAGAGCTCATTGTTCTCTCTTGTTTGCCCATACTCCAGCAAATAGCATACTGTAGCTACCATGGCAAGTGACAGAGTTCAACAGACTTGGTCATGAAAATGTAATCAGAATTTATGGCTGATTTCTTTGTTCCCTGACATCATAAAGTTGGGAAACAGTGAGAACAAAAACAAAGACTTTTCCCCAGTTCTTTCTCCTTGGGCTGGTTAGACAACTTTCTCCACTCAGAGGTCATTATTTGGAATTTGTCATTCTTTTCTTTTCCTTTTTTTTTTTTTTTTTTGACACAGAGTCTTGCTGTGACACCCAGGCTGAAGTGCAATGGCATGGTCTCGGCTCCCTCCAACCTCCGTTCCCCAGGTTCAAGCCATTCTTCTGCCTCAGCCTCCCAAATAGCTGGGATTACAGGCACGTGCCACCACACTGGGCTAGTTTTTGTAGAGACGGGATTTCACCATGTTGGCCAGGCTGGTCTCGAACTCCTGACCTCAGGTGATCTGCCTGCTTTGGCCTCCCAAAGTGCTGGGATTACAGGCGTGAGCCACTGCGTTCGGCCATACTTTTCTTAATTCAGTTCGGTGACATACAACAAATGCATGTTGAGCGCTTATCTTGTGCCAGACACTGTGCCTGGCATTTGTGGTTCAAAGTCAAAACCTTTGTCCTTAAGGAGTTCATAGACTAGAAGAGACAGAATCCTAAACAAATAATGTGATATGAGCTAGACTAGAAGTGTGTACAAACTCTAGAGGAAATGTTTAGTTACGCCTGGGGAAATCGGGAAACCTCTTAAAGGAGAACTAGGCCTTCACCAAATGGGGAAGGGGGACAGGGTTCTAACAATACGCAACTGTACTCTGAAAGGATCACATAGAGACTGTCCTGAGAAAAGGCTTGCTTTCATGTTGAGCAAAGCTAAAGCAAGAGGATTGCATTTTAAATACTTAAAAAGTTAATTTGTTGTTTTCTTTTCTTTTTTCTTTTTTTTTTTTTTTTTTTCATCTCTCTCATTACTTACTTCTTGAGGGCTTGGTAAGTATCATTTTAAGGTTATATGTAATACCCTGTAGACTTCTAATTTAAGACGCAGCCTTACCCCTACAAATGATCTGCTGGTTTTGTTTTTTGTTTTTGAGACTCAAGAAAGACAAGGAAGAATCAGTGTTTGAGAATAAGTTGACAAGACTTTACCACCCTGAAGCATTTTTATTAATTGAATTGCAGAAACTACTGGTGGCCAACAGTTAAAATAAGGAGTCACTAGTCAGCAAAACTTACAGATACTTTTTTTAAGAAACATTGTTACCTTCCCATCCCCATTTGATGTGGCTTTTGGATTTTTTTCACTGCCTTAGGCACTTGCCTTTTACTCTTTTGTTTTTGTTTTTGTTTTTTTGAGACAGAGTCTCGCCCTATTGCCCAGGCTGGAGTGCAGTGGTGAAAACAAAGCTCACTGCAGCTTCAACCTCCTAGACTCAAGCGATCATCTTGTCCCAGCCTCTTGTGTGACTGGGACCACCATGCCACCACGCCTGGCTAATTTTTTTTTCTCTTCGAGACAGGGTCTTGCGAAGCCTTGACCTCTTGGGCTTAAGCAGTCCTCCCGCCTCAGCCACTCAAGTAGCTGGGACTACAGGCATGCACCACCATGCCCAGCTAATTTTTAAAAATTTTTTTGTGGAGATGAAGTCTCACTGTGTTGCCCAGGGTGGTCTTGAACTCCTGGGCTCAAGTGATCCTTTTGCCTTGGCCTCCCAAAGTGCTGCGATTACAGGCGTGAGACACCACTCCTGGTGCATTTGATTCTTTTGATTTTGCAGAAGTGGTCTATCATACATCAAAGGGACTTTGGTGAACCTTAGGAAAGCTGGTTATGAGTTTTTTTTTTTTTTTTTTTTTTTTTTTTTTTGGAGACAGAGTCTCGCTGTGTCGCCCAGGCTGGAGTGCAGTGGCGCGATCTCGGCTCACTGCAAGCTCCGCCTCCTGGGTTCCCGCCATTCTCCCGCCTCAGCCTCCGAGTAGCTGGGACTACAGGCGCCCGCCACCGCGCCCAGCTAGTTTTTTGTATTTTAGTAGAGACGGGGTTTCACCGTGTTAGCCAGGAGGGTCTCGATCTCCTGACCTCGTGATCCACCCGCCTCAGCCTCCCAAAGTGCTGGGATTACAGGCTTGAGCCACCGCGCCCGGCCGGTTATGAGTTTTAAAGCCTCTCTCCACACCCTTACCCCAGATTCTTTTGCAAAATTTGGCTGCACAGAGTAATCAGGAGTTGTGTTATGGTAACTGGCTGTGGAGCATGGCATGTCTTAATTCCTAGAAGGGTATCTTAGCTGAGATAGGTTGTCTCTACCCTAACTAGACCTTTGTAGGGAAAAGCCTCATTGTATTCATATCCTATTTCCAATGAGGGACAGATAGTTTCTCTTTTTTTTTTTTTTTTTNGATCCACCCGCCTCAGCCTCCCAAAGTGCTGGGATTACAGGCTTGAGCCACCGCGCCCGGCCGGTTATGAGTTTTAAAGCCTCTCTCCACACCCTTACCCCAGATTCTTTTGCAAAATTTGGCTGCACAGAGTAATCAGGAGTTGTGTTATGGTAACTGGCTGTGGAGCATGGCATGTCTTAATTCCTAGAAGGGTATCTTAGCTGAGATAGGTTGTCTCTACCCTAACTAGACCTTTGTAGGGAAAAGCCTCATTGTATTCATATCCTATTTCCAATGAGGGACAGATAGTTTCTCTTTTTTTTTTTTTTTGAGACGGAGTCTCGCTCTGTCGCCCAGGCTGGAGTGCAGTGACCGGATCTCAGCTCACTGCAAGCTCCGCCTCCCGGATTTACGCCATTCTCCTGCCTCAGCCTCCCAAGTAGCTGGGACTACAGGCGCCCGCCACCTCGCCCGGCTAGTTTTTTGTATTTTTTAGTAGAGACAAGGTTTCACCGTGTTAGCCAGGATGGTCTCGATCTCCTGACCTCGTGATCCGCCCGTCTCGGCCTCCCAAAGTGCTGGGATTACAGGCTTGAGCTACTGTGCCCGGCCCCTATAGTTTCTTAAAGAAAACACCCATTTAACAAATTGCCTAGGATGAAATAATTATTCTTACTTTTCAATCTATCATATGAATTGTATATTTCATTTGAGTTATTGGAAACATCTTATATTTTATTGGTCATGACTGGCTCGAGCAGATTGTTAATGTGCCCTGAGTTTTCCTTTTCCTGCATAATAGACCCAATTGTTTTCTTGCCTTAGAGTGAGCAGGAAAAACAAGAGCGTCTGGAAACCCAAAGGGAGAAGCAGAAAGAACTGATACTACAGCTCAAGACCCAGCTAGATGACCTGGAAACATTTGCCTATCAAGAGGGCAGTTACGACTCGCTGCCACAGTCCGTGGTGTTGGAAAGACAGCGGGTGAGCAGACCCCAGAGGCACCTCCACCACTGCCCAAGGTTAACTTGTCCCTTCCGGCATTCACAGGGCATCCTCTTTCAGCTCAGTTCTCCTTGGGCCTCACTGAGAATCCCTCTGCTGCCCAAATCAAAGGGAAATTTTACTACTGTAAGGAGCCATTCTTTGCTCATACATGGAAAACACAGGTTCCAAAGTTTTATAATATGATAATTGAGCTCTTTCTTTTTGGTGGTTGTAATTAATAATAGAAATAAGAATATGACAATAATTTCATTTGATCACTTAAAAAATTCTACTTGGGCCCATTATACAATGTAATCTAGCTTTTTTGTTTTGTGTGTTTTGTTTTTTTTTTGAGATGGAGTTTCGCTCTTGTTGCCCAGGCTGGATTGCAATGGCGCCATCTCAGCTCACCACAACCTCCGCCTCCCAGGTTCAAGCAATTCTCCTGTCTCAGCCTCCCAAGTAGCTGGGATTACAGGCATGCGCCACCATGCTGGGCTAATTTTGTATTTTTAGTAGAGACGGGATTTCTCCATGTTGGTCAGGCTGGTCTCGAACTTCCAACCTCAGGTGATCCACCCGCCTTGGCCTCCCAAAGTACTGGGATTACAGGCATGAGCCACCGTGCCTGGCCGTAATCTAGCTTTCTCCTACTACTCACCACCTTTTGATAAACATGCCAGGAATCCAGACTGATTTTAATACTGTATTTATTTATGTAAGACCTGGGTAGACAGGTAAATCTGCTGGTGGAGGTACAGTTATAACCTCCCCTGCATGTTTCTCTACCCCTGTACTGTGGCTGTTTTTCTGGCTGGTCTGGAGTTTATGTTGTCAGAATTTATTTATTTATTTATTTTTTTTTTTGAGACAAAGTCTCAGTTTGTCACCCAGGATGTAGTATAGTGGCATGATCCTGGCTCACTGCAACCTCCGCCTCCAGGGTTCAAACGATTCTCCTGCCTCAGCCTCCCGAGTAGCTGAGATTATAGGCACCTGCCACCATGGCCGGCTAACTTTTGTATTTTTAGTAGAGATGGGATTTCACCATGTTGGTGAGGATGGTCTTGAGCTCCTGACCTCAAATGATCCACCCACCTTGACCTCCCAAAGTGCTGGGATTACAGGTGTGAGCCACCACACCCAACCTATTATCAGAATTTTAAATTGTTCCTAATAATGTCACTAGGGTATTTTGCACCTTGATATTTTATAGAGATTTTTCTTTAGTTGCCTACAGTAGGGCAAGAAGGGATAAGAAGGATTAGAAATTAAGAAAAATTGGCCAGGCACAGTGGCTCACGCCCGTAATCCCAGCACTTTGGGAGGCCGAGGAGGGCATATCACGAGGTCAGGAGATCAAGACCATCCTGGCTAACATGGTGAATCCCCATCTCTACTTAAAATACAAAAAATTAGCTGCGAGTAGTGACGGGCGCCTGTAGTCCCAGCTACTCGGGAGGCTGAGGCAGGAGAATGGCGTGAACCCAGGAGGTGGAGCTGGCAGTGAACCGGGTCGCACCACTGCACTGTAGCCTGGGTGACAGAGCGAGACTCCATCTCAAAATAAATAAATGAATAAAAGTAAGAAAAATCGGCTGGGTGCGGTGGCTCAAGCCTATAATCCCAGCACTTTGGGAGGCTGAGGTGGGAGGATCTCTTGAGGCCAGAAATTTGAGGCCAGCCTGGGCAACATAACAAGACCCCGTCTCTATGAAAAATTGAAAAATTAACCAGGTGGTAGCGTGTGTCTATAGTCCCAGCTATGGGGGAGACCAAGGCAGAAGGATTGCTTGAGCACAGGAGTTTGAGGTTACAATGAGCTATGATCACATTACTGGACCCTAGCCTGCGTGACTGAGCAAGACCCTGTCTCTTAAAAATCAGTGTATATTGGCCGGGCGCAGTGGCTCAAGCCTGTAATCCCAGCACTTTGGGAGGCTGAGACGGGCAGATCACAAGGTCAGGAGATCGAGACCATCCTGGCTAACATGGTGAAACCCCGTCTGTACTAAAAAATACAAAAAACTAGCTGGGCGAGGTGGAGGGCGCCTGTAGTCCCAGCTACTCGGGAGGCTGAGGCAGGAGAAGGGCGTGAACCCGGGAGGCGGAGCTTGCAGTGAGTGTGTTTCGGGCCCCTGCCCCCCACCCTGGGGGACAGGGCGAGACCCCGCCCCAAAAAAAAAAAAAAAAAAATCAGTGTATATTCTCCTTGTGTGAAGCCTTTAGAGCAACTAAGGTTTGTTGGATCATCAGCCACTTTGGATTTTTCATACTGTTGTTCTTCTGAGTGAAATCTGACTAGCCTGCTAGAAATTTACTGTGAGTGGGAGGATCCATTTTTATCAGAGAACTAAGAGTTCTTTTACTTTAAAAGTAGAGAGTCTGTGTCCTTATCTTGATCAATCAGCAGTTAAGTCATTTTCTTTCACAAATTTAGAGGTCTGTTTTTTTACTTCCATTTAAGGACAGAAGACATACTTAGATTCTCCTCCCTAACCCTCTCCCTAAAAATTTCCAAAGGGTGTGCTCATTGCTTGTGATCTTGATAGGTGATCATAGATGAGTTAATAAAGAAACTGGACATGAATCTGAATGAGGACATCAGTTCCCTGTCCACTGAAGAGCTTCGTCAGCGCGTAGATGCAGCAGTGGCTCAGATCGTCAACCCAGCCCGAGTCAAAGAACAGTTGGTTGAGCAACTAAAAACTCAGATCCGAGACCTCGAGATGTTCATCAACTTCATCCAAGGTTAGATGTCATAATAATTATATTCTGAGTACTAGTAAAAAGGTGCCAATTCTGGGGTTTTTTTTTTTTTTTTTTTTGGAGACAATGTTGCGCTCTGTTCCCCGGCTGGAGTGCAGTGGCGCAATCTTGGCTCACGGCAACCTCCTGCGCAATCTTGGCTCACAGCAACCTCCGCCTCCCAGATTCAAGCAATTCTCCCGCTTCAGCCCCCCGAGTAGCTTGGATTACAGGCTTCCGCCACCACGCCTGGCTAATTTTTGTATTTTTAGTAGAGACGGGGTTTCAGTCTCTACTAAAGAGAGTAGAGACTGTTGGCCAGGCTGGTCTCGTACTCCTGACCTCAAGTGATCCGCCTACCTCAGCCTCCCAGAGTACGGGGAACTACAGGCATGAGCCACCACACCCGGCCAAAAGGTGCCAATTCTTGATGTACTATTTAAGAGGCTTGATGGCTTAGTAGGGGAGACAGCATTGGCAGAGTAGAAAGAGCATGGGTTTCAGAATCAGATAGTTAAAATCTCCACTATCCTACTCATTGGTTTTATGCCCTTGAGCATGTTACTAACCTCTTTAGTCTTACTCTTGTCATCCATAAAATGATTCATGGTTCATTCACTTAGCAAATATTTATTGAGCCAACTACTGTATGCCACTCCTCATTTTACACAATTAAATAGGACAAGATTTTGTGAAATTCTTGTTTGTAATAGGCACCATTAAGTATTATTTTTCCTTTAAAGATCTGCCATAAAGAGCTAAATAAGTGTCTCTTCTATAATTTCTGATTCCAGATGAAGTGGGAAGCCCCTTGCAGACAGGTGGTGGACACTGTGAGTGCAAGGCCGGTGGGAAGACAGGAAATGGCTGCAGCAGAACAGGCAGCAGCAGACCGCCTCCAGGAAACAGCAAAAGTAAGTGTAGTTTCCAGAACAGGCAAATCTCTAGAGACAGAAAGTAGATGAGTGGTTGCCTAGGGCTTGGGTGTGCTGAGGAGAAGAGGGAAATGAGAAATGCTGATGGTATGGAATTGCTTTTGGGGAGGATGAAATATTCTAAAATTGATTGCAGTGACAGTTATACAATTCTGAATATATTAAAAACCACTGAATTAACACTTAAATGGGTGAATCATAGGGTATGTGAATTATATCTCAATACAGCTATTATTAACCTAAAAAAGGAGGCCCAGCTACATCCTGGGTGGCTCTTGCCTTCATGTGAGACCCAGCATGTGGCTCAGACTGATCTCAGCCTGAGATTTGTTGAGTGTAGCTCCGTGCCATCATGGCCTCTCACTAATGAGCCATTGTCTTTTCTAAGCAGCAAAGGCAGAGGATGTGAAGAAAGTCCGGGAGACAGGGCTGCACCTGATGCGGCGAGCGCTGGCAGTGCTCCAGATCTTTGCTGTTAGCCAATTTGGTTGTGCCACAGGCCAGATCCCTCCAACCCTGTGGCAGAGGGGCCAGGCTGACAGAGACTACTCTCCCTTGCTGAAGAGGCTGGAGGTGTCAGTGGACAGAGTGAAGCAGCTAGCCTTGAGGCAGCAGCCACACAACCATGTCATCACCTCTGCCAACCTCCAGGACCTCTCTCTGGGAGGCAAGGATGAGCTGACTATGGCTGTGCGGAAGGAGCTGACGGTGGCCGTAAGGGACCTGCTGGCCCATGGACTGTATGCCTCCTCCCCAGGGATGAGCCTTGTTATGGCTCCTATTGCTTGTTTGCTGCCAGCCTTCTCCTCGGCCCCTCAGGCCATGCACCCCTGGGAGCTCTTTGTAAAGTACTACCATGCTAAGAACGGCCGAGCTTATGTGGAATCCCCAGCCCGGAAGCTCTCCCAGTCCTTCGCCCTTCCTGTTACGGGAGGCACTGTTGTGACCCCCAAACAGAGCCTGCTGACAGCCATTCACATGGTGCTGACAGAGCACGACCCTTTTAAGCGCAGTGCAGACTCAGAATTGAAGGCTTTGGTGTGCATGGCACTGAATGAGCAGCGTCTGGTGTCCTGGGTGAACCTCATCTGCAAGTCTGGGTCACTCATCGAGCCTCACTACCAGCCCTGGAGCTACATGGCACACACAGGCTTTGAGAGCGCCCTCAACCTGCTCAGTCGCCTCAGCAGCCTCAAGTTTAGCCTCCCTGTAGATCTGGCTGTGCGCCAGCTCAAAAACATCAAAGATGCCTTTTGATGAGAGTGCCCTAACCCCAGACAAGCTCCTTGCTCAGTAGGAATAGATGTGTTAGTCTTCCAGCATAGGAGCAAGGAATCAAAAGTGGGGTTAAAGGCTTTTTTGCCAGACCCTGCTCAGGCAGTTGGCCAAATGAGTGCAAAGTCTGTTTTCCCCACCAGCTTAGCATCTCGGAAAGATGTGCTGGAGAGACCCTCTTGTTAAGAAGTTTCTGCCAGGCCGGGCGCGGTGGGTCACGCCTGTAATCCCAGCACTTTGGGAGGCTGAGGTGGGTGGATCACAAGGTCAGGAGTTTGAGACCATCCTGCCTAACATGGTGAAACCCCGTCTCTACTAAAAATACAAAAAAATTAGCCAGACATGGTGGCAGACGCCTGTAGTCCCAGCTACTCGGGAGGCTGAGGCAGGAGAATGGCGTGAACCTGGGAGGTGGAGCTTGCAGTGAGCCAAGATCACGCCACTGCACTCCAGCCTGGGCAACAGAGCGAGACTCTGTCTCAAAAAAAAAAAAAAGGTTCTGCCCTAGTTTGTACCCACAGTATACGTGTGGGCACTTGTGCTTGAACCTCTATTAAAGGAATCAGGCCAGGCATGGTGGCTCACGCCTGTAATCTAAGCACTTTGGGAGTCTGAGGTGGGCAGATCACCTGAGGTCAGGAGTTCAAGACCAGCCTGGCCAACATGGCAAAACCCCATCTCTACTAAGAATACAAAAAATTAGCTGGACGTGGGTGGCACACGCCTGTAATCCCAGCTACTCAGGAGGCTAAGGCCGGAGAGTCGCTTGTGCCCAGGAGGTGGAGGTTGCAGTGAGCCGAGATTATGCCACTGCACTCTAGCCTGGGCAACACAGGGAGACTCCATCTCAAAAAAAAGAAGACATTCAACTTGAGGCTCCTGTTAGTTGAGCTATCTTCTTTCACTTGAAGCAGGTTTGAGAGGCCAAGGCCAGAATTTAAGTTCCTTTTATGAATAGATTTCCCTTTCTTTCTGACCCCAAGGTCAGAGGAGACTATATATTCCATTTCTGCCTCTAAGACTAGGAATGGGAATATCTGAAACAACATTTCTAAGGGTGGTGACCACAGGTTGATTTTAATATGAGTCTTTTTTCTTGTAGAGGTAAGAAGTAAAATCTTGCTGACAAGGTAGTCCTCACGGCACAGATAATGGGCTTTCTGTTTATGAGGGGTGAGAACCATGTTTGTTATTATGTTCTTTAGCAAGTAAACATTCCTCTGCTTACCTCCCAACAAGACTAACACAGTCTTTAGAAGTAAATATATTCAAGACAAACGAGAAAATCCTGGCTACCCAAGTTGAGTATGTACAGGAATACAAATCGGTAACCAGCAGCTGTTCCTCAGGTTGTGACTCACTGGACACCACTTGTCCTGGAGGCTGGATGGTGGAGGACATCTGGTTATAGGTACTGCAGCGGAGATAGGTGCCACAGGAGGATAGGAACTACAGCAGATCACTGTTTCCAGAACAGAGGGAGGAGTATCTCATTGCGAAATAGACTCTAGAGTGGTTCTATTTGGTCTTCAGTATTTTAGCCTCTTTAGTTCACATTTGTCATGCAGCTTGTGGTGAGTGCTGCTCTAGGACTGGCCAAAGATGGGCAAAATGGATCACTCCGGACACTACTAATTCAGCATTATTTTCATGTCTTAAAATTGCCACCTGCACTTTGTTTCTGCACTATTTTGTAGTGCATTTTAACTTAAATTGTTTCCAGCAACATGTTACTTAAGATACATTATTGATATTTCATTATAATTAGTGCACCTTCCCTGTGAAACAAGAGAATTGTAAAATGTTGTGGAAAATGATACCTATGTGGATGCTAATGAAATCGTAGTATTTCGTGTAGCTTCTCTGAAGACCTTAGAGACCTGCAGCTTTGGTTTGTAAGTGGGCCTTATCAGCCCATCTGATCCAGATCAACATTTTTTTTAAAGCTGCCTGTATCCTCTATCCTCTGCGATGGATCATCTCACCTTTGATGGTGGTAGTAGGGGTTTTTTGCCTGAAGAAGTTCACTAAAAAGTCCCCTTGACATGACCATCCCCTCCTGCCCACGCCTATAGTCCCTCCCCACAACAGATGTCATCACACATGCTGCTTTTGGAATTGGCACTGTTTTTGTTTTGTTTTTTTTTTTTTTTTTTTTTTTTTTTGAGGCAGAGTCTTGCTCCTGTCCGCCCAGGCTGGAGTGCAAGTGGCCCGGATCTCAGCTCACTGCAAGCTCCGCCACCCACGGCCCCCCCCCCCCCCGCCCCCCCCCCACCCCTACGGTTCCCCGCATTCTCCTGCCTCAGCCTCCAAGTAGTTGGGACTACAGGCGCCCCGCCACTCGCCCGCTAGTTTATTTGTATTTTTAGTAGAGCGGGGTTTAACTGTGTTCGCCAGGGATGGTCTCCGATCTCCTGACCTTGTGATCCGCCCGTCTGCCGCTCCCAAAGTGCTGGGATTACAGGCTTGAGCCACCGCGCCTGGCCTTTTTTTTTTTTTTGAGACAGAGTCTCGCTCTGTTGTCCAGGCTGGAGTGCAATGGCGTGATCTCAGCTCACTTGCAGCTCTGCCCCGTCCTGGGTTTCAGCGATCTCCTGCCTTCAGCTTCTGAGTAAGCTTGGGATTACAGGTCACACACTCACCATGGCCCGACTGAATTTTGTTTTGTTTTGTTTTTTTTTTGAGACGGAGTCTCACTCCGTCGCCCAGGCTGGAGTGCAATGGCGCAGTCTCAGCTCACTGCAACCTCCACCTCCCGAGTTCAAGCAATTCTCCTGCCTCAGCCTCCTGAGTAGCTGGGATTACAGGCACCCGCCACCATGCCCAGCTAATTTTTAGTAGAGATGGAGTTTCACCATGTTGGTCAGGCTGGTCTTGAACCCATGACCTCGTGATCTACCCGCCTCAGCATCCCAAAGTACTGGGATTACAGGCGTGAGCCACCATGCCCGGCCCTAATTTTGTATTTTAATAGAGATGGGTTTTCACCACATTTGTCAGTCTGGTCTCAAACTCCTGATCTCAGGTGATCACCCACTTCGGCCTCCCAAAGTGCTGGGATTATAGGTGTGAGCCACTGCATCTGGCCAGGATTGGCACTTTTAAATCCACTTGTCTGGATATCAGGGTGGGTGGTAACTGGTATAGCCATATGGCATAGCCCAGCGATCACCCCAGTATTGCCTTTTCAAATACAAAACATAACTTGTGTTAAGGCCTTATGCTAGCATTACAGGAAGCATTTTCATTTGTCTCATTCTAATTTAATTCTCACTACTTACAAGGTGGGACAGTATTATCCCCACTTTACAGCTGAGGAAACTGAACTGCAGAGAGGTTAAATATTCTGTCCCTGTTTACATGATGATGGAATTCCTGAGATTTGGAGTCAAGTTTCCTGAATCCAAAGCCCATAGTCTATCTTGTCACTTCATTTTATCATGTTGTTTCTAGATTTTGGTTCCTCTTTCTCTTTTATCCACCACCCTCATTCCTACCCTTACTGTGGGCAGGAGAAGGTATTTTCCACACAATTGCCAGAAATTTCAGCTCCCGAAGGACTATACTGCAGGGAGACAGGCAGGCAGCCATGACTTTGATGTCCAAGTTCTTGAAACCTAAATGTGTGTATCAACTGAGACAATTCCAATAATTCCATCAGCATCCCTGCAGTCAGACATCTGCTAAGCTCTGATATCATCTGTCATTACTGCTAAGTTCTGTCCTTGGCTTAGGGTGAGACGGGACAAGGGAGGAGAGACAGGCCAGTCCACCTATATCCAAGGATACGCAAGAATGGAAGGGTAAAGAGCCATGGATATGTATGCAGGGGAAGTGCAGGGTGTGTTGTACAAGTATGGTCTGCAAAGTATTGTTAAAGCTGTCTAAGGTGCTCTCCAATC
Organism: Rhinopithecus bieti; assembly: GCF_001698545.2. Taxonomy (NCBI): domain Eukaryota; kingdom Metazoa; phylum Chordata; class Mammalia; order Primates; family Cercopithecidae; genus Rhinopithecus; species Rhinopithecus bieti. The sequence goes on from NW_016804383.1 coordinate 319,482, forward strand.
GTTCATTCACTATTGATCACTTAGCAACTGCCTGCCCAGGCTAGATGCTAAAGAAACAAGTAAACCTACCCCGTGCCCTCAACAAACACAGTCGAGCAAAGGAGATACCATACCAATTGGAGATTTGGAAAATTGTTAAAATATAAATTGCTGGGTCCCATCCCCAGAGTTTTTTATTCAGTTGTTTTGGGGTGGGGCCTGAGAATTTGGTTTCTAACAAGTTCCTAGGTAATGGTGATGCTACTGCTCTAGGAACCACACTTTGAGATGAGAACCACTCATATCCAAACTAAGATTATGTTCTGTAATAAAGGTAAGTACAGATTGGATTGCTGAGAGAGCCCAGAGAAAGGAGAGATTAATTCTGTCTGGGAGAATTCTGGAATAACCTTGAAGGATGGATAGAATTTGAATAGGATTTTGCCTGGCTACTTGGAGAGGAAGAAAAGATACAAGGAACAGCCCAGGGGTATGTGAAGGGTGGGGAGTCAGGAATTTATGCTGCAGGAAAGGTGGCAAGGAAGGAAAGGAGTGAAAGTTTACACTATTGAATAAGCCAACAATGGATTTCAAGAAAAGTGAAGGACTTCTCAAGAAAGAGTTATTTAAAGCTGTTGCTCAAAATAAGATCTATAGATCATATGGCTCCACTCCAGACCAGAATTACCATCTCTAAGGTTGGAGACACTTTAATAAGCATCCCGGGGCCGGGCACCGTGGCTTACGCCTGTAATCCCAACACTGGGAGGTCGAAGTGGGCGAATCACGAGGTCAGCAGATCGAGGCCATCCTAGCTAGCACTGTGAAACCCCGTCTCTACTAAAAAAATACAAAAAATTGCCGGGCGTGGTGGCTCACGCCTGTAATCCCAGCACTTTGGGAGGCCGAGACGGGTGGATCACGAGGTCAGGAGATCGAGACCATCCTGGCCAACATGGTGAAACCCGTCTACTAAAATACGAAAATTAGCTGGGCGTGATGGCAGGCGCCTATAGTCCCAGCTATTTGGGAGGGTGAGGCAGGAGAATGGCGTGAACCCGGGAGACGGAGCTTGCAGTGAGCAGAGATCCGGCCTTTGCTCTCTAGCCTGGGCAACGGAGCCAGACTCCGTCTCAAAAAAANAGTAGAGATGGAGTTTCACCATGTTGGTCAGGCTGGTCTTGAACCCATGACCTCGTGATCTACCCGCCTCAGCATCCCAAAGTACTGGGATTACAGGCGTGAGCCACCATGCCCGGCCCTAATTTTTGTATTTTTAATAGAGATGGGTTTTCACCACATTTGTCAGTCTGGTCTCAAACTCCTGATCTCAGGTGATCACCCACTTCGGCCTCCCAAAGTGCTGGGATTATAGGTGTGAGCCACTGCATCTGGCCAGGATTGGCACTTTTAAATCCACTTGTCTGGATATCAGGGTGGGTGGTAACTGGTATAGCCATATGGCATAGCCCAGCGATCACCCCAGTATTGCCTTTTTCAAATACAAAAACATAACTTGTGTTAAGGCCTTATGCTAGCATTACAGGAAGCATTTTCATTTGTCTCATTCTAATTTAATTCTCACTACTTACAAGGTGGGACAGTATTATCCCCACTTTACAGCTGAGGAAACTGAACTGCAGAGAGGTTAAATATTCTGTCCCTGTTTACATGATGATGGAATTCCTGAGATTTGGAGTCAAGTTTCCTGAATCCAAAGCCCATAGTCTATCTTGTCACTTCATTTTATCATGTTGTTTCTAGATTTTGGTTCCTCTTTCTCTTTTATCCACCACCCTCATTCCTACCCTTACTGTGGGCAGGAGAAGGTATTTTCCACACAATTGCCAGAAATTTCAGCTCCCGAAGGACTATACTGCAGGGAGACAGGCAGGCAGCCATGACTTTGATGTCCAAGTTCTTGAAACCTAAATGTGTGTATCAACTGAGACAATTCCAATAATTCCATCAGCATCCCTGCAGTCAGACATCTGCTAAGCTCTGATATCATCTGTCATTACTGCTAAGTTCTGTCCTTGGCTTAGGGTGAGACGGGACAAGGGAGGAGAGACAGGCCAGTCCACCTATATCCAAGGATACGCAAGAATGGAAGGGTAAAGAGCCATGGATATGTATGCAGGGGAAGTGCAGGGTGTGTTGTACAAGTATGGTCTGCAAAGTATTGTTAAAGCTGTCTAAGGTGCTCTCCAATCGTTCATTCACTATTGATCACTTAGCAACTGCCTGCCCAGGCTAGATGCTAAAGAAACAAGTAAACCTACCCCGTGCCCTCAACAAACACAGTCGAGCAAAGGAGATACCATACCAATTGGAGATTTGGAAAAATTGTTAAAATATAAATTGCTGGGTCCCATCCCCAGAGTTTTTTATTCAGTTGTTTTGGGGTGGGGCCTGAGAATTTGGTTTCTAACAAGTTCCTAGGTAATGGTGATGCTACTGCTCTAGGAACCACACTTTGAGATGAGAACCACTCATATCCAAACTAAGATTATGTTCTGTAATAAAGGTAAGTACAGATTGGATTGCTGAGAGAGCCCAGAGAAAGGAGAGATTAATTCTGTCTGGGAGAATTCTGGAATAACCTTGAAGGATGGATAGAATTTGAATAGGATTTTGCCTGGCTACTTGGAGAGGAAGAAAAAGATACAAGGAACAGCCCAGGGGGTATGTGAAGGGTGGGGGAGTCAGGAATTTATGCTGCAGGAAAGGTGGCAAGGAAGGAAAGGAGTGAAAGTTTACACTATTGAATAAGCCAACAATGGATTTCAAGAAAAGTGAAGGACTTCTCAAGAAAGAGTTATTTAAAGCTGTTGCTCAAAATAAGATCTATAGATCATATGGCTCCACTCCAGACCAGAATTACCATCTCTAAGGTTGGAGACACTTTAATAAGCATCCCGGGGGCCGGGCACCGTGGCTTACGCCTGTAATCCCAACACTGGGAGGTCGAAGTGGGCGAATCACGAGGTCAGCAGATCGAGGCCATCCTAGCTAGCACTGTGAAACCCCGTCTCTACTAAAAAAATACAAAAAATTGCCGGGCGTGGTGGCTCACGCCTGTAATCCCAGCACTTTGGGAGGCCGAGACGGGTGGATCACGAGGTCAGGAGATCGAGACCATCCTGGCCAACATGGTGAAACCCGTCTACTAAAATACGAAAATTAGCTGGGCGTGATGGCAGGCGCCTATAGTCCCAGCTATTTGGGAGGGTGAGGCAGGAGAATGGCGTGAACCCGGGAGACGGAGCTTGCAGTGAGCAGAGATCCGGCCACTGCACTCCAGCCTGGGCGACAGAGCCAGACTCCGTCTCAAAAAAAAAAAAAAAAAAAATTATCCGGGCATGGTGGCGGGCGCCTGTATTCCCAGCTACTCAGGAGGCTGAGGCAGGAGAATGGCATGAACTTGGGAGGTGAAGCTTGCAGTGAGTCGAGATCGCGCCACTGCACTCCAGGCTGGGAGCAAGCGGGAGTCTCCGTCTCAAAAATAATAATAATAATAATATAATAATAAGCATCCCGACTGGGCACGGTGGCTCACGCCTGTAATCCCAGCACTTTGGGAGGCCAAGGTGGGTGGTCAGGAGTTCGAGACCAGCCTGGCCAACATGGTGAAACCCTGTCTCTACTAAAGATACGAAATTAGCCGATACAAAATTGCCGGGCATGGTGGCATGTACCTGTAGTCCCAGTTACTTGGGAGGCTGAGGCAGGAGAATTGCTTGAGCTCAGGAGGCTGATGTTGCAGTGAGCCAAGATCATGCCACTGCACTCCAGCCTGGGCGACAAAGTGAGACTCCATCTCAAAAATAAAAGACATAAGACAAAATTCAGAGGATTTAGTTACTAATTTGATTTGGAGGGTAAGGTGGCTTAGTCCCAGCTACTTGGGAAGCTGAAATGGGAGGATCGCTTGAGGCTAGGAGTTTGAAGCTACATCACACCTGTCAATAGCCACTGCATTCAAGCCCGGCAACACAGCAAGACCTCGTCTCTTTAAAAAATGAAATATATAAGAAAAAGACATTTTAAAAACTACTGGAGGCCAGGCGTGGTGGTTCATGCCTGTAATCCCAGCACTTTGGGAGTTTGAGGCAAGCGGATCACTTGAGGCCAGGAGTTCGAGACCAGCCTGGCCAACATGGTGAAACCCCATCTCTACAAAAAATATAAAAATTAGCTGGGTGTGGTGGTGGTAGCCTATAGTTCCAGCTACTTAGGAGGCTGAGGCAGGAGAATCGCTTGAACCTGGGAGGTAGAGGTTGCAGTGAGCTGAGATCACGCCACTGCACTCCAGCCTGGGCGACAAAGTGAGACTCCGTCTGGAAAAAAAAAAAAAAAAAATTGGAATGGGGCCGGGCACAGTGCCTTGCCTGTAATTCCAACACTTTGGGAGGCTCAGGTAGGAGGATCACTTGATCCCACAAGTTTTTGAGACCAGCCTGGGCAATATAGTGAGTCCCCATCTCTACCAAAACAAGAAAAAGTTCTTTGTTATTGTTTTTTTTAATTACATGGTCATGGTGGCCCACACCTGAAGCTACTCAGGAGGCTGAGGTAGGAGGATCACGAGCCCAGGAGAGGCCGGGCGCGGTGGCTCAAGCCTGTAATCCCAGCACTTTGGGAGGCCGAGACAGGCGGATCACGAGGTCAAGAGATCGAGACCATCCTGGCTAACACGGTGAAACCCCGTCTCTACTAAAAAATACAAAAAAATTAGCTGGGCGAGGTGGCGGGCGCCTGTAGTCCCAGCTACTCGGGAGGCTGAGCCAGGAGAATGGCGTGAACCCGGGAGGCGGAGCTTGCATGAGCTGAGATCTGGCCACAGCACTCCAGCCTGGGCGGCAGAGCGAGACTCCGTCTCAAAAAAAAAAAAACAAAAAAACAAAAAAAAAAAAACGAGCCCAGGAGGTTGAAGCTGCAGTGAGCCATGATTATGCTACACACTTCAGCCTGGAGGACAGAGCAAGACCCTGTCTCTCAAAAAATCAAAACAAAACAAAAGCCATTGCAATGGGATCCTCAGGGATACAGGGAAAACTGTATCACTGGAGAACTTCAGAAGAGAACTGATGAAATCCTGATTGTTCCCACGTCTTGCCCAAGACAAATCCTATAGGTTCAGATAAGCAAAAACTGTGAGATAGTTTATCTTTCCGTTAAACTCGGAAAGCACATAAGGTACCATCTGGAAACACTCTTCTGGTGAGTGATGGGAAATATAATTCAGTTTGAGAGCCAACTAGACCTAGATTCAGACCTAGATTTGAATCCCGTCTATGCCACTGAGTAGGATTAACCTCAGACACGCAATTTATCCTCTCTGAATTGCAATTTCTTCATGTCTAAATGGGAGGAGAATGCCTAAGATGCAGAGTTGTGCAGATTAAACAGGCTGTGGCTTACCTCATATCTTGCCTGAGAGAGAATCGGTGCTCAGGATGGTGACATGGTAAACAGTATGGGCTCAGGAATTGAATTGCTTGAGGCTGAGCCCCAGCTCCACTACTTACCCACTATAGACTGGGCAAATCTCTCTAAGCCAGTTTCCTCGACTCTAGAATGGAGATAATAATAGTACCTATCTCTTAGTGTTATGATGACCCAATCAGATGATGTGCATAAATAGATTAACCTGGCCTGGCACAGGGTAAGCAGCTGCCATCCTCCTCCTCTACCTCCCTCATGCTTATTCTAGTTGGTAATGTCAGTGACATCACTAGACTGTAACTGTTGGGGGTATATATCCTTCTTGTTTGTTTTTTTTTTAACCAAATTTAGCAGTGGAGGGTTGTATACCAACTTTAGTGACCCTAACGTTGATAAGTTCTGATAACACACTACCATCGGACCAGCCACCCTTGTCTGATATTTGTCCCTCCCTCTTTAGCTAACCGTGCCCCCGACAGGCACCAATAAATGCCCTATTTTTTTCCCTGTGTCTCCCAAAAGAAAAAGTAAATTTCAGATTGTGTTCCCCCTCCTAGCGCCAGAGAAAGGAACTACAACAAAGCCTAGCTGCTGAGTTCAGAGAACGCAAAGCACACACGCCCTCCCAGCTCTTCAGTCCGCCTGGACGACTCTCCTTTGCTCTTGTCTACTGCTGGAGCTGCTAATAAAGCTTGATTCAAATACATGAGCTGCCTAGTCCTGCGTTCCCCTTATGAGCTTCTTCCGCCGGCAAGTCGAGACTCAGCACCCCACAAGTAGCGCTGCGAAGCCTGAAGGGCGGGACAGGAAGTGAGGTCATTCCTCCCCGGGGTGAAAGGTTAGCGGAAGTGTTCTTCTTTCCTTTTTGCTGTAGGCCTGAGTGGTTGCTGCCGGTGAGTAGAAGCTTAGGTTGAATCTTTCAATCCCCCGCCATCCGCGGCTTCGGGGTCGAGGGTCCGGGCGGCGCCGGGTGCGTTCCTTCCCTAGGTCTCTGGCGGCTACGTATCCGATCCCGTCCTGCGAGCAGGGCCCGCGGGCGGCCTGGACCAAGGCGGCAGTGAACAGAGTCTGAAGTTCCGGCCCAAGACCTGGGCTTGCTGGCAGGAGTCGGCTCTGGGCGTCTTTGGCTTTATGGATTTTTAAGTGGCCCTCTCTCCTTGCTTTCTGCAGACATGGGCAAGTTCATGAAACCTGGGAAGGTGGTGCTTGTCCTGGCTGGACGCTACTCTGGACGCAAAGCCGTCATCGTGAAGGTATCAGCCTCGCGGAACTCTGCGTCCTTGCATCCCGAGACCAGGCTGGCTCTGGTGGAGCAGGCAGGCTTGGAATTCAAGGCCCGCTTCTGGGGCAGTAGCCAGTGAGCACGGTCGGGGTGAATGTGGAAAAGCTTTTGAGAGAGGAAGAGGCACAGTAGAAGCAAATGTGAGCTGAATTGGGCTCCTAACGCTTAACGCCTTCTCCACCAGAGGCTTTAAATATATAGCAATAATGGCTGACATTTATTGCACACTTGCTATGTGCTCCCACTCCCTTTCAGGTATTGTCATGTGCAGTCCTTGAAGTAATCATAGGGGATTCCTTTTCTTTTTTTTTTGAGACGGGATCTCTGTCCAGGTTGGAGTGCAGTGGCGCGATCACTGCAGCCTCGACTTCCTGGGCTCAAGCGATTCTCCCATCTCAGCCTTCCAAATAGCTGGGACTACAGGTGCGCGCCACCATCCCCAGCTATAGGGGGTTCCTTCCTGTTGCTAAGGTTTAGAGGTGTTCTGTTAATTTACCTGAAGTGCTGCAGCTGGGCATCTGTAAGAAGAGGAGGAAATTGCTTTTAGAAAGGTCACGTAGCCCCTCACTGTTTTCCTCCTACCCATGTTTTTGTAGCTTCTTGAGAAATTTCCCTAGGCTCTGGCCACATACACCACTGCGTTTTACTGTTGTGGGGACACTGGAGTACCCCTGGATTCCCCTCTCCCATCTCCTGAGACTGGGCTCTGGAATGAGGCTCTGGTGTCTTAGCCTTGGCTGTACACTTTACTAGCAGTGGAGCAAGTGAATAGTTAACAAGTCTTTTGAGCAGTGCTTGGCATATAGCAAGTACTTCTTAAATGTTAACTATTGCTACTTTTAAATCTCTTATCTCTAATAAGCCGTGCCAGATGCTTCCTAGTGGAAATAAACACTGTTCTGTTTCTCTTTGGTCATTTCGCATAACTTTCTGTGATTTTTCTCTTTATAATGGTGGGTCTTGGAGACCTGAGGGAGGAAATATTTTTTTGACACTGCCCTACCTCTAACACAGTGCCTAAACAGGCCCTCAGTGAATAACAAATGTAATTCTTATTCATTTAGAACATTGATGATGGCACCTCAGATCGCCCCTACAGCCATGCTCTGGTGGCTGGAATTGACCGCTACCCCCGCAAAGTGACAGCTGCCATGGGCAAGAAGAAGATCGCCAAGAGGTCAAAGATCAAGTCTTTTGTGAAAGTTTATAACTACAATCACCTAATGCCCACAAGGTGAGCATTTCAAGAACTAGAATTTTTAAATTTCTTCTCCCCACTCTGTTGAATAAGGAGACAAACCTTGCAGCCATTCCAGCACCAGCAAGGAATATCGTTTCCAAATTGTTCATCTTCAACTCATAAAGTGGCCATGGTTTCCAGTTTTACCTTTGATCCATCTTTTTTTTTTTTTTTTTTTTTTTTTTTTTTTTTTTTTTTTTTTTTTTTTTTT
>NW_016804383.1:327826-339313 GCF_001698545.2 Rhinopithecus bieti
ATCCCGGGCTTAAGCCATTCTCCTGCCTCAGCCTCCCGAGTAGCTGGGACTACAGGTGCCCGCCATCTCGCCCGGCTAGTTTTTTGTATTTTTTAGTAGAGACGGGGTTTCACCGTGTAGACCAGGATGGTCTCGATCTCCTGACCTCGTGATCCACCCGTCTCGGCCTCCCAAAGTGCTGGGATTACAGGCTTGAGCCACCGCGCCCGGCCTGATCCATCTTTTAAGTGTTAGGTAAAGATTGTTTTCCATCCACAGTAAACACGGGCATGAGGTCTGATCTGCCCTCTTCCACACTGTTCCCCTCAAGAATAAATACTATAGGTTTCAAAAAGTCTGAATCGGCGAAAGCAAGCCTCCCTCAGTTAATTTCACTCACCTGTTGGGCCCTTTAGTCTGGGGACATACACTATCTTAGTGCAAGTGTTTTTTTGAGAGGGAGTCTCGCTCTGTTGCCCAGGCTGGAGTGCAGTGACGCGATCTTGGCTCACTGCAAGCTCTGCCTCCCAGGTTCACGCCATTCTCCTGCCTCAGCCTCCAGAGTAGCTGGGACTACAGGCGCCCACCACCACGCCCGGCTAATTTTTTGTATTTTTAGTAGAGATGGGGTTTTACTGTGTTAGCCAGGATGATCTCGATCTTCTGACCTCGTGATCCGCTCGCCTCGGACTCCCAAAGTGCTGGAAATACAAGCGTGAGCCACCGCACCTGGCCTAGTACAAGTGTTTTTTAATAAGTATGATGGGCGGGCGCAGTGCCTCAAGCCTGTAATCCCAGCACTTCTGGAGGCCGAGACGGGCGGATCACAAGGTCGGGAGATCGAGACCATCCTGGCTAACAGGATGAAACCCTGTCTCTACTAAAAAATACAAAAAACTAGCTAGGCGAGGTGGCGGGCGCCTGTAGTCTCAGCTACTCTGGAGGCTGAGGCAGGAGAATGGCGTAAACCCAGGAGGCGGAGCTTGCAGTGAGCTGAGATCTGGCCACTGCGCTCCAGCCTGGGCGACTGAGCAAGACTCCATCTCAAAAAAAAAAGAAGTACAAGAGGCCGGGCACAATGGCTTCACCTGTAATCCCACCACTTTGGGAGACCGGGGCAGATGGATCACCCGAGATCAGGAGTTTGAGACCAGCCTGAACAACATGGTGAAACCCCGTCTCTACTAAAAATACAAAATTAGCCGGCCGTGGTGGCACATACTTGTAATCCCACCTACTGGGGAGGCTGAGGCTAGAGAATCTCTTGAACCCAGGAGGCGGAGGTTATGGTGAGCGAAGATCACACCGTTGCACTCCAGCCTGGGCAATGAGAGCGAAGCTCCGTCTCAAAAAAAAAAGAAGTGTGAGACTGAGGCAAGGTCAGGAGATCGAGACTGTACTGGTTAACACGTGAACCCAGGAGGTGGAGCTTGCAGTGAGCCGAGATCGTGCCACTGCACTCCAACCTGGGTGACAGAGCAAAAGTCTGTTTCAAAAAAAAAGGTGCGAGAATTGAGAAAGTCCCGAACAATAATTGCCAGAACCCAGCAGCATGCACCTTAAAGTTTGCTGCTGGTACTGCACATTTACTCTTGGTTGGCACCGTGGCTCGTGTCTGTAGTCCCAGCACTTTTGGAGGCTGAGGCAGGTGGATCACTTGAGGTCAGGAGTTCGAGACCAGCCTGGCCAACATGAGGAAATCTCTTCTCTACTAAAAAACACAACAATTAGCTGGGCATGGTGGCTGGCACCTGGAATCCCAGCTATTCCGGAGGTTGAGGTGGGAGAATCACTCGAGCTTGGGAGGTGGAGGCTACAATGAGCCAAGATTGCACCACTGCACTCCAGCCTGGGTGACAGAGCTCACTCCATCTCAAAAAATAAAAATAATAATAATAAAAGGGCAGAGAGAGCTGTTTCTCGAGTTCTGGGATGTGGTGGGGTTGAGGCAGCTAGTTTTTGTGCTGTCATGAGACGGACTGCATTGGCAGAACTTGAACAATAAGGAATGGTTTCAAATAGAAAGTTACCGACTGTCATGATGAAAGTCAAGAAGGCCTGATTTGGCTGGGCGCGGCGGTTCACGCCTATAATCCCAGCCCTTTGGGAGGCCGAGGCAGGCGGATGACGAGGTCAGGAGATCGAGACCATCCTGGCTAACACGGTGACACCCTCGTCTCTACTAAAAATATAAAAAATTAGCCGGGCGTGGTGGGGTGCGCCTGTAGTCCCAGCTACTTGGGAGGCTGAGGCAGGAGAATGGCGTGAACCCGGGAGGTGGAGCTTGCAATGAGCTGAGATCGCACTACTACACTCCACCCTGGACAACAGCGAGACTCCGTCTCGAAAAAAAATAAAAAATAAAACAATAAGGCCTAATTTGATGATTCTTAGCTATAAAAGTAAAGTAGTAGTGGGAAATTGAGAATGAAACATTACATTTTACGTTTTATTGGCTTGAATCCAATAAATGTTAAAAGTAGGCCGGGCGCGGTGGCTCAAGCCTGTAATCCCAGCACTTTGGGAGGCCGAGACGGGCGGATCACGAGGTCAGGAGATCGAGACCATCCTGGCTAACCCGGTGAAACCCCGTCTTTACTAAAAAAAAATACAAAAACACTAGCCGGGCGAGGTGGTGGCGCCTGTAGTCCCAGCTACTCGGGAGGCTGAAGCAGGAGAATGGTGGGAGCCCGGGAGGCGGAGCTTGCAGTGAGCCGAGATCCGGCCACTGCACTCCAGCCTGGGCGACAGAGCGAGACTCCGTCTCAAAAAAAAAAAAAAAAAGTGTGGATTTCCAGGTAATGTCATCAGGATGTGACTGATGGTTGCTTCTAAGGAGTCAGACCCTGATTCCCTAGTGTCCTACAAAGATTTAGGCTGTGTGGGGGCTCCTGGCAGTATGTGGGCTAATCCTGCCTCTCCACCTTTGTCCCCAGGTACTCTGTGGATATCCCCTTGGACAAAACTGTCGTCAATAAGGATGTCTTCAGAGATCCTGCTCTTAAACGCAAGGCCCGACGAGAGGCCAAGGTCAAGTTTGAAGAGAGGTAAGTAGGCTTTGGTAGTGAATGGTGGAGTATGGTTTCACTATTTCCATTCCTCTCCTCACTGATGTTCTCTTTTTTTCCCTTCTAGATATAAGACAGGCAAGAACAAGTGGTTCTTCCAGAAGCTGCGGTTTTAGATGCTTTGTTTTGGTCATTAAAAATTAAAAAGGAAAGAAAGCCTGTGTCTGCATGCTGTTTGTATTATCAGACTGTGAAAAGGAGAACATTATTGAATAGGAAACACTGGGTGGGCTGGGCACAGTGGCTCACACCTGTAATCCCAGTGTGAGGCCGAGGCAGGCAGATCAGGAGGTCAAGAGATTCGAGACTGGCCAGGCGCGTTGGCTCAAGCCTGTAATCCCAGCACTTTGGGAGGCCGAGACGGGCAGATCACGAGGTCCGGAGATGGAGACCATCCTGGCTAACTCAGTGAAACCCCGTCTCTACTAAAAAAAAAATACAAAAAACTAGCCGGGCGAGGTGGTGGGCGCCTGTAGTCCCAGCTACTCGGGACGCTGAGGCAGGAGAATGGCATAAACCCGGGAGGCGGAGCTTGCAGTGAGCTGAGATCCGGCCACTGCACTCCAGCCTGGGCAACAGAGCAAGACTCCGTCTCAAAAAAAAAAAAAAAGATTCGAGACCATCCTGGCCAACGTGGTGAAACCCCATCCCTACTAAAAATACAAGAATCAACTGGGTGTGGTGGTGCAGGTCTGTAGTCCCAGCTACTTGGGAGGCTGAGGCAGGAGAATCACTTGAACCTAGGAGGTGGAGGTTGCAGTGAGCCAAGATAGCACCACTACACTCCAGTCTGGTAACATCGAGACTGTATCTCAAAAAAAGACTGGTTGATGGATGAGGGCCTGGGAAAATGTTAAATCTGCCTTAATGAGATTTACACTGCCTCTGTCCTTGGCTTGATAATCCCTGTGAAGAATTACGTAGCCTCCCTGGCTTCTACCCATTACGTGCCAGGAGAACCTGTGCTACACTCTGCCCCTCCTTGTGACAACCAAAAGCCTCTGAGTGGTAGGGATCACGTATTTTTGATTTGAGAACCGCTAACCTGAAATTCTCAAACCTTAGCACAGAGAGATCACCTGGATGGTTTGTTAAGCCACAGATTGCTGAAATCCTGCCCTCAGACCCATCCAGTAGGTCTGAGTTTCTAGTAAGTTTTCAGATGACGCTGGTACTGGTGCAGATGAGATGGGTACCACCCTGGAGAGCTGCTCCTGGTGGTAATGACGGATGCCAATGGTGAAACCCTGAGCCTAGAGCTGCTGTTTAATAGGACAAGGGAGTGCTCCTCAAATGGCCTGGCTGGCGGAGACTCGAAGAAAGTGATGAAAGGGGCTTGGGCATTGGGCTGTGCCGCTACTGTGCACTACTGTGTTTGTGCAGGAGAGACCTGTGGCTCTTAGGATCTGGCATTTTACCTCACAATGGACTGCAGCTAGCCATGTTGCATGGATGAAATAGGTGTTCCATCTGAACTGGTTCTGTCACTAGAGGGAACCAAGATTCAAACAGGCCAGTTTGCCAAGTCTGCTAGGTACCACACTTGCACTTGGGAACCGGAGGGGGCAGGGGGGCAGGAAGGTACCCAAAGTAGGATTGGTGAGTAACTGGAAAAAACCTTGGGCTAGGTTATTTATTAGGAAACTTTTTTGAGAGGGAGTTTTGCTCTTTGACCCACCCAATCTAGAGTGAGGTGGTGCCAAATCTGCTTACTGCAACCTCTGCCCACCCTGGGTTCAAGCGACTCTCCTGCCTCAGCCTCCCAAGTAACTGGGACTACAGGAGTGTGCCACCACACCCAGCTAATTTTTGAATTTTTAGAAGAGACAGGGTTTCACTATGTTGGCCAGAATGATCTTGAACCCCTGATCTCATGATCTGCCCGCCTCAGCCTCCCAAAGTGCTGGGATTACAGGTGTGAGCCACCACATCCAGCCAGGAAACTTTTTTTTTTTTTTGAGACGGAGTCTCGCTCTGTCGCCCAGGCTGGAGTGCAGTGGCCGGATCTCAGCTCACTGCAAGCTCTGCCTCCCGGGTTTACACCATTCTCCGGCCTCAGCCTCCCAAGTAGCTGGGACTACAGGCGCCCGCCACCTCGCCCGGCTAGTTTTTTTTTTTTTTTAAGTAGAGATGGGGTTTCACCATGTTAGCCAGGATGGTCTCGATCTCCTGACCTCGTGATTCACCCGTCTCGGCCTCCCAAAGTGCTGGGATTACAGGCTTGAGCCACTGCGCCCGGCCTGGAAACTTTTTAACTTGAATCTTCTCATACTTAAGTATTAAGGCATCTCTATTGAGACAGACTCCTATTAAGTAGCTTGCCTACTCAGGGTCAAACCCCAAGTTTAAATACTATTCCTACCAGGTTTGGATCCATGCTTCTCCGATTCCTAGCCCTGTGACGTTGGGCATGTTTCTAATGCTCTGTGCCTCAATTTTCTAAATCTGTAAAGTGAAGAAAATAGAACCAACTTCATGGCATTGATTTGAAGAGTTAATTCACGTAGAGCACAAGGGTGTTGGCCACGTAACAGCTCTCGGTGCTGGGCAGTCTTTTTTTTTTTTTGAGACGGAGTCTGGCTCTGTGGCCCAGGCTGGAGTGCAGTGGCGCGATCTCAGCTCACTGCAAGCTCCACCTCCTGGGTTCACGCCATTTTCCTGCCTCAGCCTCCCGAGTAGCTGGGACTACAGGTGCCCGCCACCGCGCCCGGCTAATATATATATATATATTTTTTTTAGTAGAGACAGGGATTCACCGTGTTAGCCAGGATGGTCTCCATCTCCTGACCTCGTGATCTGCCTGTCTCGGCCTCCCAAAGTGCTGGGATTACAGGCGTGAGCCACTGCGCCCGGCGGTGCTGGGCACTTAACAGTTTTCTGATTTTTTTTTTTTTTTGTGACAAGAGTCTTCCCTGTCACCAAGCTGGAGTACAGTGGCACAATNCCCGAGTAGCTGGGACTACAGGTGCCCGCCACCGCGCCCGGCTAATATATATATATATATTTTTTTTAGTAGAGACAGGGATTCACCGTGTTAGCCAGGATGGTCTCCATCTCCTGACCTCGTGATCTGCCTGTCTCGGCCTCCCAAAGTGCTGGGATTACAGGCGTGAGCCACTGCGCCCGGCGGTGCTGGGCACTTAACAGTTTTCTGATTTTTTTTTTTTTTTGTGACAAGAGTCTTCCCTGTCACCAAGCTGGAGTACAGTGGCACAATCTCAACTCACTGCAACCTCCACCTCCCAGGTTCAAGCGATTCCCCCATTTCAGCCTCCCGAGTAGCTGAGATTACAGGTCTGTGCCAACGTGCCGGGCTAATTTTTGTATTTTTAGTAGAGACAGGGTTTCACCATGTTGGTCAGGCTGGTCTCCAACTCCTGACCTCAAGTGATCCGCCCGCCTCAGCTTCCCAAAGTGCTGGGATTACAGGCGTGAGCCACCGCACCCAGCCTTCTTTTTTTTTAAGAGACAAGGTTCACTGGGTTGCCCAGGCTGGCCTCGAACTCCTGGGCTCAAGCAGTCCTCCTGCCTCAACCTGCTAGAACTATAAGCACGTGTGGGCCCAGCTGCTGGGATTGGCACTTTTTTTTTTTTCAGTCGGAATCTCGCTCTGTCGCCCAGGTTGGAGTGCAATGGCGTGATCCGGCCTGGCTAATTTTTTGTATTTTAGTAGAGACGGGGTTTCACCATGGTGGCCAGGGTGGTCTCATGATCCACCCGCCTCGACCTCCCAAAGTGCTGGGATTACAGGCGTGAGCCACTGGGCCTAGCAGTTTTGTGAACTTGAACTATGGGCTTTATCTATCCTGATTGTGTTTCTCGTTCATTCAGCAATTATTACTTTATTTTTCGAGGTGGAGTTTCACTCTTGTCACCCAGACTGGAGTGAAACAGCGCTATCTCGGCTCAGTGCAACCTCTGCCTCCCGGGTTCCAGCTATTCTGCCTCGGCCTCACAAGTAGCTGGGATTATAGGACTGCACCACCACGCCCGGCTAATTTTTGTATTTTTTTAGTAAAGATGGGGTTTCACCATGTTGGCCAGGCTGGTCTCCTGACCTCAGGTGATCTGCCCATCTGGGCCTCCCAGAGTGCTGGGATTACAGGTGTAAGCCACCGCGCCCAGCTCATTCAACAATTATTTTATCAATGTAGATGTGCCCAGCATTATTCTAGGCTCTAGGGAAATAATCCATTGAAAAAGCAGGGTCTACCAATGCGCTTGTCCGAGATTGCTGGGAATGGTTGACTGGGTCCAGTTTGCAGTTGCTGTGAGGTGGCTTTCCTTGAGGCACCATGGCTGAGTGAAGTCGACTTTGATGACCAAGAAGGCTCCTCCCAGGGGTGGGGAGGCCTCGGCAGGGGGCGGCATGTGAGCGCCAGAGGGCAGGGATTTCACGGAAATGAAAGTGGAAGCAAACAGCCTGCGAGCACAACCTCCTGAGGTGTTCGGGTCCTGCTGGGGCTGGGAGAGACCAAAGCCCTTTGGGGGGCGGGTACAAACAAGAGTTAAGTTCTGGTGGATTCTGCCAGTGTGCCCAGCTCTGAGGCCTCAGCTCTTGCCAAACAGACCCGAGACCCATGTCAGCCCCGCTGAATGCCGTAAGTGAGGAGGAGGGAGTTGGGAAGTGGGGAAACAGGAACAATCCTCTTGGCTAGGAACCCACAGATATCTCACGGCCTGGCAGCCAAGCCTCTCCCTGCCCATCTCAGACCTGCTGAAGGGCTGGGGAGAAACACAGGGCTGGGATTGCCTCTGCCTTGTGGAGTTGGTTCCCTAACCTATTGCCTCAGACAGGAGGAGCTCATTAAATCCTGTGTGTGTGCACTTCTCTGGAGAGAGAATCCGTAGTTTCCATCAGATACTCAAAGGGTTCTGTGACCCAAATAACAATTGTTCTAGGCCAGGAGTGGTGTCTCACACCTCTCATCCTAGCACTTTGGGAGGCCTGGGCAATACAGTGAAACTCCGTCTCTACCAAAATACAAAAATTAGCTGGGTGTGGCGGTGTGCGCCTGTAATCCCAGCTACGTGGGAGGCTGAGACAGGAGAATCACTTGAACCTGGGAGGCGGAGGTTGCGGTGAGCCGAGATTGTGCCACTGCACTCCAGCCTGGGTGACAGAGCGAGACTGTCTCAAAAAAAAAGAAAGAAATTAAAGGAATTAGGCTGGGTGCAGTGGCTCACGCCTATAATCCCAGCCAGCACTTTGGGAGGCCGAGGCGGTTGGATCACTTGAGGTTAGGAGTACGAGACCAGCCTGGCCAACATAGCGAAACCCCATCTCTACTAAAAATACAAAAATTAGCCAAGCATGGTGGCACACACCTGTAATCCCAGCTACTCGGGAGACTGAGGCGGGAGAATTGCTTGAACCTGGGAGGCAGAGGTTGCAGTGAGCTGAAATTATACCACTATGCTCCACTCTGGGCAACAGAGGGAGACTGTCTCTCTCTCTCTCACACACACACTATCTCTCTCTCTCTCTCTCTCTCTCTCTCTCTCTCTCTCTCTCTCTCTATCTATCATCTATCTATCTATCATAAGAATCACACTAGGTAATCCATAGATTGACACAGTAAAAACTTATCGCACTGCTTAGCACCTACAGAGCATTCAATATGTGTTTCTTCTTGTTAATGTTATTATTGCCAACCTTTTCAGAACCCCAGTTTCCCAAGACAATCTTTTTTTTTTTTTTTGAGACGGAGTCTCGCTCCGTCACCCAGGCTGGAGTGCAGTGGCACGATCTCGGCTCACTGCAACCTCTGCCTCCCGGGTTCAAGCGATTCTCCTGCCTCAGCCTCCCAAGTAACTGGGACTACAGGCACATTCCACCATGCCCGGCTGATTTTCTGTATTTTTAGTAGAGACGGGGTTTCACCATGTTAGCCAGGATGGTCTTGATCTCCTGACCTCGTGATCTGCCTGCCTCAGCCTCCCAAAGTGCTGGGATTACAGGTGTGAGTCACCATGCCTGGCCTTTTCTTTTCTTTTCTTTTCTTTTTGAGACAGAGTCTCACTCTTTCACCCAGGCTGGACTGCAGTGGTGCAATGTCAGCTCACTGCAAGCTCCATCTCCCGGGTTCACGCCATTCTCCTGCCCTCAGCTCTCTGAGTAGCTGGGACTACAGGCAAGCCTGCCACCACGCCCGGCTAATTTTTTTGTATTTTTTAGTAGAGAACAGGTTTCACCATGGTTCAATCTTCCTGACCTCGTGATCTGCCTGCCTCAGCCTCCCAAAGGTGCTGGGATTAAGGGTGTGAGCCACCATGCCCGGTCTTTTCTTTTTTTTTTTTTTTTTTTGAGGTGGAGTTTTACTCTTGTTGCCCAGGCTGAAGTGCAATAGCTGATCTTGGCTCACTGCACGTCACCTCCCAGATTCAAAGTGATTCCCTTGCCTCAGCCTCCCCCAGTAGCTGGGATTTACAGGCCCACGCCACCATGGACTGGCTAATTTTTTGTATTTTTTTTTAGAGACAGGGTTTCCCATGTTGACCAGGCCTGGTCTCCAAACTCCTGACCTCATGTGAATCCGCCTGCCCTTAGCCTCCCCAAAATGCTGGGATTACAGACTTGAACCACAGCACTCGGCTTTATATACGTTAAATTGAACCGTCTTGGCCAGGCGCGGTGGCTCAAGCCTGTAATCCCAGCACTTTGGGAGGCCGAGACGGGCGGATCACGAGGTCAGGAGATCAAGACCATCCTGGCTAACACGGTGAAACCCTGTCTCTACTAAAACTACAAAAAACTAGCCGGGCAAGGTGGCAGGCGCCTGTAGTCCCAGCTACTCGGGAGGCCGAGGCAGGAGAATGGCGTGAACCCGGGAGGCGGAGCTTGCAGTGAGCTGAGATCAGGCTACTGCACTCCAGCCTGGGTGACAGAGCGAGACTCCGTCTCAAAAAAAAAAAAGAAAAAAAAGAAAATTGAGCCGTCTTTTCAAATAAAATCCAGATTTTTTGTTTTTTGTTTTTTGAGACAAGATTTCACTCTTTTTTCCAGGTTGCAGTGCAGTGGCTCAATCCTGGCCCACTCACTGCAGTCACCTCCACCTCTAGGGATCAACAGATCCTTCCATCTCAGCCTCCCGAGTAGCTGAGACTACAGGCATGTGCCACCATACCTGGCTAATTTTTAGATATTTTGTAGAGGTAGAGTTTTATTGTGTTGTCTAGGCTGGTCTCAGACTCCTGGGCTCAAGCGATCTGACTTCCTCTGCCTCCCACAGTGCTGGGATTACAGGCCTCTGCCACCACGCCCTGCCCAAATTTTTTATTTCAATTAAAAAGGGGAAGATTAGGGGGCCAGGGTCCGTGGCTCATGCCTGTAATCCCAGCACTTTGGGAGGCTGAGGTGGGCGATCACTTGAGGTGGGGAGTTTGGGACCAGCCTGGCCAACATGGTGAAACCCCATCTCTAGTAAAAACAAAAAATTAGAGCTGGGCGCAGTGGCTCACGCCTGTAATCCCAGCACTTTGGGAGGCTGCGGTGGGCAGATCACAAGGTCAAGAGATTGAGACCATCCTGGCCAACATGGTGAAACCCCATCTCTACTAAAATACAAAATTATCTGGGCATGGTGGTGTGTGCCTGTAGTCCCAGCTACTCGGGAGGCTGAGGCAGGAGAATCACTTGAACCCGTGAGTCAGAGGTCGCAGTGAGCCAAGATGGTGCCACTGCACTCCAGCCTGACGACAGAGTGAGACTCCATCTCAAAAAGATAAATAAATAAAAAATAAAAAATTAGCTAGGCATGGTGGCAGGTGCCTGTAATCCCATCTACTTGGGAGGCTGAGGCAGGAAAATCTGATGAACCCAGGAGGCAGAGTTTGCAGCGAGTCGAGATTGCGCCACTGCACTCCAGCCTAGGCAACAGAATGAGACTCCATTTCAGAAAAGAAAAAAAAAAAAAAATTAGCTGGCATGATGGCACACACCTGTAGTCCTAGCTACTCAGGAGGCTGAGATGAGAGGATCGATTGATTCCAGGAGGTCGAGGTTGCAGTGAGTCATAATCGAGCAATTGCACTCCAGCCTGGGTGGCATTGAGACTTTGTCTCAAAAAACAAAACAAGGCCGGGTGCGGTGGCTCAATCCTGTAATCCCAGCACTTTGGGAGGCCGAGACGGGCGGATCACAAGGTCAGGAGATCGAGACCATCCTGGCTAACACGGTGAAACCCCGTCTCTACTAAAATACAAAAAACTAGCCGGGCAAGGTGGCGGCGCCTGTAGTCCCAGCTACTCGGGAGGCTGAGGCAGGAGAATGGCGTGAACCCGGGAGGCAGAGCTTGTAGTGAGCTGAGATCTGGCCACTGCACTCCAGCCTGGGTGACAGAGCGAGACGCCGTCTCAAAAAAAAAAAGAGAGACTTTGTCTCAAAAAACAAAACAAGGCTGGGCGCGGTGGCTCAAGCCTGTAATCCCAGCACTTTGGG
>NW_016804383.1:341095-352562 GCF_001698545.2 Rhinopithecus bieti
TCTCAAAAAAAAAAAAAAAAAAAAGAAAGAAAGAAAGAAAAAAATTAAAAAAAAATCAATAAAATAAGGATCATAGGATATCTATCTTTTTTTTTTTTTTTTTTTTTTTTAGAAGGAGGCTTGCTCTGTCGCCTAGGCTGGAGTGCAGTGGCCGGATCTCAGCTCACTGCAAGCTCCGCCTCCCGGGTTTACGCCATTCTCCTGCCTCAGCCTCCTGAGTAGCTGGGACTACAGGCACCCGCCACGTCGCCCGGCTAGTTTCTTGTATTTTTTAGTAGAGACGGGGTTTCACCGTGTTAGCCAGGATGGTCTCGATCTCCTGACCTCATGATCCACCCGTCTTGGCCTCCCAAAGTGCTGGGATTACAGGCTTGAGCCACCGCGCCCGGCCCATAGGATATCTATCTTATAGATACCCTGTTGTTCTAAGAATTGAATGAAATAATTCATCAGAAGGGCTTAACACAGCGCCTGGCGTATAGTAAGTACTTAGTAAAAGTTAACAGTGTTACTGTATGACATTTTGCAACTTGTCTCCCCTTCTCTTGGAGGTGTCCCTAATTGGGTTAACCCCTTTGGGATTGTCCCTCTTCCAAACTCTGGCTGCCCTTCACAGTCAGTCATGTGATCATGTACTATCTTGAGCACTGTTTGGCAGGTCTGAGGGCTGTACCCTTAATCTTCCACTGTCTGTGTCAGTGCCCAGCACTTCCTAGCAGGAGCTCAGTGTTTGTTGAACTCTAGATCTGTGGTCATGAACAAGTCATGGACGCTGCAAAGTCTCCTGCCCTTTCAAGAGCAGCTGAGATGAGGCCAGCCAAGCCCTGGGTGGAGGGGCTAAGACCAGCCCAGGGCAGCACAAAGGGGTTGGGTTGTTCTTGAGCTTAGCATCAACTCTGCTTCTGGAGAGTCCAGAATAGGCCCCACTTCCCCTGGGCTTGTTGATTCTCTGAAAGGGCAGGTGGAAGTCTCGTTGTTTCCTTCTGTTCCAAAAGGCCCTCCACGCCCTTCAGGAGGAGCAGGCCAGACTCAAGATGAGGCTGCAGGAGCTGCAGGAGCTGCAGGAGCTGCAGCAGCTGAGAAAGGAGCTCGGGGACTCCCCCAAAGACAAGGTAAGGTGGGAGACCTGGTGTTGTCTAGTAAAAACGAGCTGGCGAGGCCGGGCGCGGTAGCTCACACCTGTAATCCCAGCACTTTGGTAGGCCGAGGTGGGCTGATCACCTGAGGTCAGGAGTTTGAGACCAGCCTGGCCAACATAGTGAAATCCCATCTCTACCAAAAATACGAAAATTAGCTGGGCATGGTGGCGTGTGCCTGTAATCCCAGCTACTCAGGAGGCTAAGGCAGAAGAATCGTTTGAACCCAGGAAGCGGAGGCTGTAGTGAGCTGAGACTGCGCCACTGCACTCCAGCCTGCGTGACAGAGCAAGCCACCGGGCATGGTGGCTCATGCTTGTAATCCCAGCACTTTGGGAGGCTGAGGCTGGTGGATCACCTGAGGTCAGGAGTTTGAGAACAGCCTGGCCAACAGGGTGAAACCCCGTCTCTACTAAAAATACAAAAATTAGCCAGGTTTGGTGGCTCATGCCTATAATCGCAGCTACTTGTGAGGCTGAGGCAGAACTGCTTGAACCTGGGAGGTGGGGGTTGCAGTGAGCCAAGATCATCGTGCCACTACACTCCAGCTGGGTGACAGAGTGAGACTCCCTTTAAAACAAACAAACAAACAAACATACACACACAAAAAAGAGCTGGGGAGTTCTCAGTTTTATTCCTGGCTCTGCTACTTCTTTGCTATGTGACCTCCAGTATGTTACTTGAACGTCTGTAAAGTAGAGCTACCCACCTCCCAGGACAAATTAAGATGTTGTATGTAAATGGCCTGGTATGGACCAGACCTGCATTCATCTACTCATTTATCCAGCTTTTCTTTCAGTAAATGTATTTATCTCCAGCACTCAGCATCAATGGAATGGAATTGGAGATGCCTTCCTCCTAGGTGGGAGTGAGGAACACTCCTACTCCCCTCCCCTACTTCCAGGTCCCATTTTCAGTGCCGGAGAGCCCCCTGGTGTTCCGAGGACACACCCAACAGGACAGGGAAGTGCCTAAGTCTTTAGTTTCCAATTTGCGGATCCACTGCCCTCTGCTTGAGGGCTCTGCTCTGATCACCTTTGATGACCCCAAAGGTGAGCTCATGGGGAGCCTCAGGAGGGAGGTGGGAAGGATTCCCAGTACCGACCCTGTTTCCCCACCACCCAGTGGCTGAGCAGGTGCTGCAACAAAAGGAGCACACGATCAACATGGAGGAGTGCCGGCTGCGGATGCAGACCCAGCCCTTGGAGCTGCCCATGGTCACCACCATCCAGGTGACAGAATGACAGAATCCTGGGGCATGAAAAAGGTGCCATGCACCTGGGCATGGGAAAGTGGAGCTGTGTTTGGGACCACCCCTTGCTGTCTCCCCCTAGGTGTCCAGCCAGTTGAGTGGCCAGAGGGTGTTGGTCAATGGATTTCCTGCCAGTCTCAGGCTGAGTGAGGAGGAGCTGCTGGACAAGCTTGAGATCTTCTTTGGCAAGACTAGGAACGGAGGTGGCGATGTGGAGGTTCGGGAGCTGCTGCAAGGGAGTGTCATGCTGGGGTTTGCTACGGATGGAGGTGAGAGTCATGCAGACCTCCTGCAGCGTAGATGAGGGTACAGGGTGTGGAAGATTAAGGTACAGGGAGAGGAGAGGGCTTGATGCTAAAGGTCCACCCCTCCTTGTTCCCCACAGTGGCCCAGCGCCTGTGCCGGATTGGCCAGTTCAGAGTGCCACTGGGTGGACAGCAGGTCCCTCTGAGAGTCTCTCCCTATGTGAATGGGGAGATCCAGAATGTTGAGGTAAGCGGGAGGGGTGGAGAACAGGGGCTGGGCTGGGTAACCTGTCTGTCAGCCAGGAACTTGCCCAGTGAAAGATCAGAGGCCCCAAACCCCACTGACCTACCCACGACCAGCCTCTCTAGGCCTCCTGACCTCATACCCCCATGGGGCACTGCCTGCCCTACCCCCAGCCCCCAGCCCCTTTCTCCCATGAGCCTTTGCGATCTCCTGGCTCCTTTTCCAGATCAGGTTGCAGCCAGTTCCCCGCTCAGTGCTGGTGCTCAACATTCCCGATATCTTGGACGGCCCAGAGCTGCACGACGTCCTGGAGGTCCACTTCCAGAAGCCCACCCGTGGGGGTGGGGAGATAGAGGCCCTGACAGTCGTATCCCAAGGACAGCAGGGCCTAGCAGTCTTCACCTCTGAGTCAGTGTAGGGGCCTCCCCTTCTCATCCTTCCCACCCCACGGCCAAGGCTCTCACACGGGGCTGGGCTTGGGTGCCCATGTAGGAGGTCTTTATGTTCACCAACAGGGAGGGATCACACATTGCGAAACACTTTGCCCGGAACAGTAAAAAGAGCCTGCACTCCATGATGTTCTTCCTCATTTCACTCATGAAAGGAAACGTGATTCGGGCATGTAAAGAGGTGGGGGCTGGAAGAAGCCGGATCTTCTGCTGGCAGCGCCAGCATTCCAGAAGCTCACCTTCCCTCCACTCTCAGAGGCAACAAGCAGGACCTAGGGTTTGGCTTTTTATTGACACAAACACAAAGGCAGCTGTGGTAATGGGGTGGTGGGGTACACAAAAGCAGAAATCGCACTTCACACATTTAGGCCTCATTTAGACAATGAGGACGCTAAGCCTGTCCCTCCACCTCCCATTGCAACGGTTGGGGCGATAACCCTCCCTAATTCTAGCTCAGTGAGTAGAGGGAGTGACCTCCCTACCCAGGAAGTCCCCATTTTGGTCACAGTGGCCCAGGTCCTGACCACCCCGCTCTCTATTCCCCTGTTCCATCTCCCCACCCATGTAAACAAAGTTGTGGGCTGAGTTTGATAAACTGCAGCTCTGCTTTGAGAAGGCAGTGGGGCCTCCCCTAAGTGCAAGGGGAATGTGCTTGGATTTTTACTTTGGTCCCAGAACAAGAAACAGAACAGCCTTGCAGAACTCTGGCTGGTAAATGCCACACGTATCTGCAAGGCTGAGGAAGCTTCCCCGCCTTTCTCCTCAACCATCATAGAGACAGGACATGGCACAGACCACGATAAGGGCACCAGTTTTTGCCCTGCTCCCCCAGGAGGCTCGGGACTGCCCCACCCAATGGCACATACACAGATTTTTGGCAGTGTTGTGGGACTGGGAAGGAGCGAAACCCCAGCTCCACCAGAACAAGGAAGGCACTGGGGAGTACAGGGGAGGAGAAGGAGGTGGGAGACAGGATCCTCCCTCCCCGCCGCCACACACACACAAGCACAGGTTTTCGTTGCTAAGGCACTGAGAACAAATCCAGAGAACTCAGTGAAGGGTGGGGGCTCTGTATCGCTCCCAGAGTTGTGACCTAGGGGAGCAGGTCTGATTTCCGCCCTGTTGGAAGAGGCAGCCTTGGTTAAGAATGGCAGAAAACCTGGAGATGGAAGAAGCCCAATTGTGCTTACAATGTTGGGGACAGAGGAGGAGATTGGGACCTGGTCAAGCCCAGAGGTGGGCGCTGGTCGGCCCAGGCTGAAGGGGCACTAGGGAGAGACAGGCGCCTGCTGGACTCACAGAGATTGGCCCCATATCCTGAGCTGACATTTCAATTCTTTGGGGAGGTGGCGGGGCAGGGACCGGAGGGAAGATGGAGCAGAGGTGAAAGCACACGGAACACAACGGAGGGGACTGGCTAACCTTGGCACAAAAGCAGCACAGCAGGCCCGGGGAAAGGGCGGGGCAGGAAGCAGCCGGCCTCCCTCTGACCCTCCCTGTCCCCTTGGCAGGGCCCAGACATCCAAATGGTCACTCCCCAACCTCTTCAGAGGTCAGGAAGCGGGGAGGGCAGGGGAGAGTGGTCATCACCACAGAGACCTTCGGGGGAGGGAGGGCAGAGCATTATGACAGAGGCTGAAATGCAAGTCTGGTGGCCAACAGAACGCAGCTTCCCAACTTCTCCCTTTGCTGGTCTCTAGGGTCTCACAACCACTCGCTCTAGTTCTCCTTCTCTGGCCCTGGAACCAGGAGGACCTTGCCCACATTCTTCTTCTCCTGCATCTGTTTCATGGCATCGGCCACCTGGGGAGGAAGGAAAGATGAGGCTCCCAATGCTATGCAGCCTCCATCCAACAAGAGCCAGTGCGATGCAGGCAGCCCTCCTCTTCCCCAGGAATCTGCCCCTTGGGACCCCAGCCTTCATGAGTCCTATCCAAGCCCTCCCTGCAAAGTCCTCAGATTCACCTTCTCGAAAGGCCAGACTGAGTCAACGTGGGGCTTGATGTGGCCCTGGTTGTACAAAGCCAGGAGGCGGGTCACCACACCAGTGACCAGTTCCACTTCACCATCCAGGTAGCCCAGGTGGAAGCCACATACAGCCCGGTTAGCCTGCAGCAGCTGCAGAGCTGTCACGCTGAATTGATGCCACCATGTCCGGGCCAGGGCCATCAGGTTCCGTTTGGGGCCTGTCAGCAGGTTGGCCATTCCTGAAGGACAAGGTGACATGGCCTGTGAACACCCCAGGCACATCCCTGTGTGCCTGCATCTGTACTTTCTGTTCCCTGTGATCCCCTTGCAATTCTCCACACCAGTGCCAGGGGGTGATTGGATAATTCTCAAAATGCTGGTTACCAGGCCCAAACCAACCGTGGCTGACTTAAAATTGCTCCAGGGGCTGGGTGCTGTGGTTCACACCTGTAATCCCAGCACTCTGGGAAGCCAAGGTGGGAGGATCATTTGAGGTCAGGAGTTCAAGACCAGCCTGCCCAACATGGTGAAACCTTGTCTCTACTAAAAAATACCTTGTCTGTACTAAAAAATACAAAAATTAGCCAGGTGTTGGCTGGGCGCAGTGGCTCACGCCTGTAATCCTAGCACTTTGGGAGGCCAAGATGGGTGGATCACCTCACGTCAGGGGTTCGAGATCAGCCTGACCAACATGGAGAAACCCCGTCTCTACTAAAAATACAAAATTAGCTGGGCATGGTGGTACATGCCTGTAATCCCAGCTACTCAGGAAGGCTGAGGCAGGAGAATCGCTTGAATCCAGGAGGCGGAGGTTGCAGTGAGCCAAGATCGTGCCATGGCACCCCAGCCTAGGTAAAATGAGCGAAACTCCGTCTCAAAAAAAAATAAAACAGACCGGGCGCGGTGGCTCAAGCCTGTAATCCCAGAACTTTGGGAGGCTGAGACGGGCGGATCACGAGGTCAGGAGATCGAGACCATCCTGGCTAACACAGTGAAACCCCGTCTCTACTAAAAAATACAAAAAAAAAAAAAAAAAAAAAAAAAAAAAACTAGCCGGGCGAGGTGGAGGGCTCCTCTAGTCCCAGCTACTTGGGAGGCTGAGGCAGAAGAATGGCGTAAGCCCAGGAGGCGGAGCTTGCAGTGAGCTGAGATCTGGCCACTGCACTCCAGCCTGGGCGACAGAGCCAGACTCCGTCTCAAAAAAAAATAAAATAAAATAAAATAAATAAATAAATAAAACAAAAAAAAAAACCATAACAATACAAAAATTAGCCAGGCATGGTGGCGCGTGCCTGCAGTCCCAGCTACTTGGGAGGCTGAGGCAGAAGAATCGGTTGAATTCGGGAGGTAGAGGTTGCAGTGAGCTGAGATCGTGTCACTGCACTCCAGCCTGGGTGACAGAGCCAGACTCTGTCTCAAGAAAAACAAAAAAAAAAAGCCAGGCATGGAGATGGGCACCTATAATTCCAGCTACTCAGGAGCCTGAGGCAGAACTGCTTGAACCAGGGAGGTGGATGCTACAGAGAGCCGAGGTTGTGCCACTGCCCTCCAGGATGGGTGACAGAGTGATACTCTGTCTCAAAAAAAAAAATAATAATAATAAAAATTGCTCTAATCTTTATGTATTTGTTTGTTTGTTCCTTTGTTTGAGTCAGGGTCTCGCTCTGTTGCCCAAGCTGGAGTACAGTGCCACCACACCTGGCTAATTTTTGTATTTTTTCTAGAGATGAGGTTATGCCATGTTGCCCAGGCTGGTCTCGAATTTCTAGGCTGAAGCCATCCACCTGTCCTGGCCTTCCAAAGTGCTGGGATTACAGGCATGAGCCACCATGCCTGGCTTATTTTGTTGTATGAAATACTTTTTAAAATGAAAATGCACCTTGCTTAAGACACTCAGGGAGGTAGGACAGAAAGAAGGCAGGCTGGTTGTTCAAGAATAATCCCTAAACAAGAACATAGAATTTGGCCAGCTGTGGTGGCTCACGCCTATAATCCCAGCACTCTGGGAGGCTGAGGCAGCTGTACCACCTGAGGTCAGCAGTTCAAGACCAGCCTGGCCAACATGGTGAAACCCCGCCTCTACTAAAAATAAAAAAAATTGGTTGGGCATGGTGGCGGGCACCTGTAATCCCAGCTACTCAGGAGGGTGAGGCAGGAGAATCACTTGAATCGAGGAGGCGGAGGTTGCAGTGAGCTGAGATCGCGCCACTGTACTCCAGCCTGGGGCCAAGAGCAAAACACCGTCTCAAAAAACAACAACAACAACAACAACAACAAAATGTAGAATTTACTATGACTCATATGAAAAGTTGTGACAGAGAATGAAAAGAGCTGGCACCCAGAAGTCAGCAATCTGAATGCAACATACAGGACCATTCCTAACCCTGATTGTCTACAGAGCACCAGAGTCCCTACCCCTCTTCATTCAAAAGCCCTGGGCCCTATATCCCACCCCTTAGACCCTCCCTCCTGCCCTCACATGCTCTCTCCATGCCTGGCCCACTAACTTACCATAGGTGACGACTTTGCCCATGGGTTTCAGGAGGTTGTAGCCCTTGGCAGTATCTGACCCGCCCAGAGGGTCCATGACGATGTCCACTCCTGTCATAGAGTGGGGAACCCAAGAACAACATTAGGATCCACAGATCTGGAGCTCCCCTCCCTGTCCTGTGCCTCCCTACCCCCTCCCATATTCTGCCTCCAACCTTTAGGGGAAATCTTCTTGATCTCATCCACATAGTCAGTCGTGTGATAGTCGATGGGATGTGTGACTCCATTCTCCTTCAGTGCCTCGTGCTTGCCGGCCGAGGCCGTTCCGAACACTGTCACATTCTCCACCGTACGGCACAGCTGCACGGCAGCCATTCCCACACCCCCTGCAGCAAGACACCCATAAGCAGGGGATATGGAGTCGCCCTGGCTACCAACCAGTCCATTCTAGCCTCCCAAGGACTCAGCCCATCACCTTCATTTTGCCTAGGCTTGTTTTAGGGCCATGTGTAATTTCCATGACTGAGAAGTGGTGGGGAGGGTAGCTAGAGAGGTGGGGGTGTGGGGTGAGAGCACGTTGCTAAGGATAGCACACCAGACTAGACCTGGTGCCTGAATGTTACCACGGCAACTACACAGCAGAGGCCTCTGGGCACCACAGGCCAAGGCAGTCTGGTGTTGCCATGGCAACAACCCAGACAGGCTGCAGGGAAGGGGCCTGGAAGGAAATCTGGGTGGGGTAAGGAGTGATAAAGTGAGGGGACCCGTCACCTGCAGCCATGTGTACCAAGACGCTGTGGCCAGGCCGTAGGTTGCCGAAGTCAAAGAGGACCATGTAGGCTGTAATGTAATTGACGAGCAAAGCAGCAGCTTCCTCAAAGGTCATGGCCTCAGGCATCAGGAAGGTCTGGACCGAGGGCACAGTCACCTCTTCCTGCCACATCCCTGACCGGTTCAACACCATCACCCGGTCTCCTGCCTTGAAGAAGAGAAGAGTATCATTCAGTTGGCTGGGCGCGGTGGCTCACGCCTGTAATCCCAGCACTTTGGGAGGCCGAGGTGGGCGAATCACGAGGTTAGGAGTTCGAGACAAGCCTGGCCAACACGGTGAAACCCTAGCTCTACTAAAAATACAAAAAATTAGCTGGGCGTAGTGGCGGGCGCCTGTAATCCCAGCTACTTGGGAGGCTGAGGCAGGAGAATTGCTTGAACCCAGGAGGCGGAGATTGCAGTGAGCTGAGATCGTGTCACTGCACTCCAGCCTGGGCGACAGAGTGAGACTCTGTATCAAAAAAAAAAAAAAAGAAGAGTATCTTTCACTCACGCATTCATTCATTCACCCACAGGCTATTTACTGATTTTGCCCTAGGTACAAAGCCCCTTCTTCCAAAGGAAGTAGCAGGAGAAGCAGCAATAGTCATGGTAATAATAATAACAACATCATCAACAAAACAACCTACCTTTACTGAGTGCTGACTGAGGGCCAAGCCTGATTTCAAGTGCTTTATATATAATGCTTAATTAATCCTTACATCATTTCTTTGAGGCAGATACTATCCTTTTTTTTTTCTTTTTTTGAGACGGAGTCTCACTTTGTCCACCTGGCTGGAGTGCAGTGGCGCGATCTTGGCTCACTGCAAGCTCCGCCTCCTGGGTTCACACCATTCTCCTGCCTCAGCCTCCCTAGTAGCTGGGACTACAGGCGCCCGCCACCGTGCCCGGCTAATTTTTTGTATTTTAGTAGAGATGGGGTTTCACCGTGGTCTCGCCCTCCTGACCTTGTGATCCGCCCGCCTCAGCCTCCCAAAGTGCTGGGATTACAGGCGTGAGCCACCGCACCCGGCCTGGCAGATACTATCCTTATCATCATCTTACAGATCTTACATGTCACTATTGTGTAAGATCCCTGAATGCAAGAAGCTTACAGTTAGGGCAGCATGAAGTATTGTGGAAGAGATCAAACTGCTGTGGTTACAAAAGTGGTCTCGACTGTTTACTGACTGTGTGACTTTGGGTGCATAAAATTACTTAATCTTTTGAGCTCCAGTTTTCTTATCTGTCAATTAGGGCAGTTATGAGGACCAAATGGAAAAAAAAATTTTAGCACAACGTCTGGCACATAATAAGCACTTAATAATGTTAGCTAATAATAATAATAATAATAATAATAATAATAATAATAATATAATAGCAGCAAGGAAGTCACACAAACAACCAAAAGAAGGCCATACCAAAGTGCAGGCAAAGTTCTCTGAGCGCTTACAGCAGGGTGTGATCACCTCGGGAGAAGTGTGTTTGAGCCAGCACTGGGAGCCCAGAAAACACTTTCACTCAGAGATGGTGCAAGAGGGGCGACAGACAAGGAGGGCTACACAGGCCTACACAGCAGTAAAAGGCTTCCTCCCCACCCCCACGGGAGCCTCTGTGCAGGAGGGAAAGGGGGCAAAGATAACAGAACCTTTCTCTCCAGCTTAGCAAGTGGGGTCAAGGGAAGGGCAGGGAAAAGGAGGGAGCATCAGGAGAAAAGACCTCTCTGCACTCTGAAGAGCATGAAGAGGGAGGTGTGGGTGCTGTTCTGGGACAATCCGGGTCTGTCTTGATCTCTGCCGGGAATGATGGGAAATCTGTATATTAACAAGAGTTAGGGTCCATGGGGAAGGGGGATGGGACTCCCACTTACGCCCTTTTTCATGTCCTCATGCTCCCACATTCCACTGAAGAGGAGAACTGAGGACATGCTGGAGTCTTTCCTTCCAAGTTCTGGCCTGAGATGAGGTCTGGAGAATGAGAACGGAAGCCCTCCACCCAGGGACTCAAGACTAGCAGATACAGAACAACCCAGGAGAGCTGCGAGGAGTGCCTTGGTCATTTGGGGTCAAGGCCAGTCCCAGATTTGACCCAGAACAAGTCTCACTTACCCTGGTTCATGCTAACCCTCAGGCCATCCACATCAGGGCCAAGACCCCTCCCCAGCCCAGACACCAGGAGGGAGGAGGAGGGAGAGAGAGACAGGGAAGAGCCCTCCCCGAAGAATCCAGGCTCTTACATCAGATTCTTGCCCTGGACAGGATATCCTGTATTTACCAGGCGGAAAGTGTGGGGAGGGGAGGTGAGGTGGGTGGCCTTCAGCAGTAACATGAACTACAACTACCCCCTAAAAATATTCCTCTTAGCGCCTGCTCAAGAGTGGGATCATTTAGAAGTCAGTTTGAGGGTGGGGCCAGAGCTGAATTCAGAGGAAAGCCTTTAAGGAGAAGCTGTTTGCATACCCGATGAATCCAACAAACCTGGCTCCCGAATCCAACAAACCTGGCTCCAGAATCCGGGCCTGGCAGGTCTGCAAGAGGCTACATCTGAGGGGCCTCTTTTTGAGGGGTCTGATTTAAAAAGAAACCCCTGGCCGGGCGCGGTGGCTCATGTCTGTAACCCCAGCACTTCGGGAGGCCAAGGTGGGCAGATCACCTGAGGTCGGGAGTTCGAGACCATCCTGACCAACATGGAGAAACCCATCTCTACTAAAAATACAAAATTAGCCAGGCGTGGTAGCACATGCCTGTAATCCCAGCTACTAGGGAGGCTGAGGCAGGAGAATCGCTTGAACCCGGGAGGCAGAGGTTGCGGTGAGCCGAGATCGCGCCATTGCACTCAACAAGTGCAATGGCAACAAGAGCGAAACTCCGTCT
>NW_016804383.1:354378-359136 GCF_001698545.2 Rhinopithecus bieti
CAAAAAAAAAAAAAAAGAAGAGTATCTTTCACTCACGCATTCATTCATTCACCCACAGGCTATTTACTGATTTTGCCCTAGGTACAAAGCCCCCTTCTTCCAAAGGAAGTAGCAGGAGAAGCAGCAATAGTCATGGTAATAATAATAACAACATCATCAACAAAAACAACCTACCTTTACTGAGTGCTGACTGAGGGCCAAGCCTGATTTCAAGTGCTTTATATATAATGCTTAATTAATCCTTACATCATTTCTTTGAGGCAGATACTATCCTTTTTTTTTTCTTTTTTTGAGACGGAGTCTCACTTTGTCCACCTGGCTGGAGTGCAGTGGCGCGATCTTGGCTCACTGCAAGCTCCGCCTCCTGGGTTCACACCATTCTCCTGCCTCAGCCTCCCTAGTAGCTGGGACTACAGGCGCCCGCCACCGTGCCCGGCTAATTTTTTGTATTTTTAGTAGAGATGGGGTTTCACCGTGGTCTCGACCTCCTGACCTTGTGATCCGCCCGCCTCAGCCTCCCAAAGTGCTGGGATTACAGGCGTGAGCCACCGCACCCGGCCTGGCAGATACTATCCTTATCATCATCTTACAGATCTTACATGTCACTATTGTGTAAGATCCCTGAATGCAAGAAGCTTACAGTTAGGGCAGCATGAAGTATTGTGGAAGAGATCAAACTGCTGTGGTTACAAAAGTGGTCTCGACTGTTTACTGACTGTGTGACTTTGGGTGCATAAAAATTACTTAATCTTTTTGAGCTCCAGTTTTCTTATCTGTCAATTAGGGCAGTTATGAGGACCAAATGGAAAAAAAAATTTTAGCACAACGTCTGGCACATAATAAGCACTTAATAATGTTAGCTAATAATAATAATAATAATAATAATAATAATAATAATAATATAATAGCAGCAAGGAAGTCACACAAACAACCAAAAGAAGGCCATACCAAAGTGCAGGCAAAGTTCTCTGAGCGCTTACAGCAGGGTGTGATCACCTCGGGAGAAGTGTGTTTGAGCCAGCACTGGGAGCCCAGAAAACACTTTCACTCAGAGATGGTGCAAGAGGGGCGACAGACAAGGAGGGCTACACAGGCCTACACAGCAGTAAAAGGCTTCCTCCCCACCCCACGGGAGCCTCTGTGCAGGAGGGAAAGGGGCAAAGATAACAGAACCTTTCTCTCCAGCTTAGCAAGTGGGGTCAAGGGAAGGGCAGGGAAAAGGAGGGAGCATCAGGAGAAAAGACCTCTCTGCACTCTGAAGAGCATGAAGAGGGAGGTGTGGGTGCTGTTCTGGGACAATCCGGGTCTGTCTTGATCTCTGCCGGGAATGATGGGAAATCTGTATATTAACAAGAGTTAGGGTCCATGGGGAAGGGGATGGGACTCCCACTTACGCCCTTTTCATGTCCTCATGCTCCCACATTCCACTGAAGAGGAGAACTGAGGACATGCTGGAGTCTTTCCTTCCAAGTTCTGGCCTGAGATGAGGTCTGGAGAATGAGAACGGAAGCCCTCCACCCAGGGACTCAAGACTAGCAGATACAGAACAACCCAGGAGAGCTGCGAGGAGTGCCTTGGTCATTTGGGGTCAAGGCCAGTCCCAGATTTGACCCAGAACAAGTCTCACTTACCCTGGTTCATGCTAACCCTCAGGCCATCCACATCAGGGCCAAGACCCCTCCCCAGCCCAGACACCAGGAGGGAGGAGGAGGGAGAGAGAGACAGGGAAGAGCCCTCCCCGAAGAATCCAGGCTCTTACATCAGATTCTTGCCCTGGACAGGATATCCTGTATTTACCAGGCGGAAAGTGTGGGGAGGGGAGGTGAGGTGGGTGGCCTTCAGCAGTAACATGAACTACAACTACCCCTAAAATATTCCTCTTAGCGCCTGCTCAAGAGTGGGATCATTTAGAAGTCAGTTTGAGGGTGGGGCCAGAGCTGAATTCAGAGGAAAGCCTTTAAGGAGAAGCTGTTTGCATACCCGATGAATCCAACAAACCTGGCTCCCGAATCCAACAAACCTGGCTCCAGAATCCGGGCCTGGCAGGTCTGCAAGAGGCTACATCTGAGGGGCCTCTTTTGAGGGGTCTGATTTAAAAGAAACCCCTGGCCGGGCGCGGTGGCTCATGTCTGTAACCCCAGCACTTCGGGAGGCCAAGGTGGGCAGATCACCTGAGGTCGGGAGTTCGAGACCATCCTGACCAACATGGAGAAACCCATCTCTACTAAAATACAAAATTAGCCAGGCGTGGTAGCACATGCCTGTAATCCCAGCTACTAGGGAGGCTGAGGCAGGAGAATCGCTTGAACCCGGGAGGCAGAGGTTGCGGTGAGCCGAGATCGCGCCATTGCACTCAACAAGTGCAATGGCAACAAGAGCGAAACTCCGTCTAAAAAAAAAAAAAAAAAAAGAAAGAGAAAAAAAAAGAAACCCCTAAACATTGGAGTGCTGAGGCCTCATCCCAGGTCTCTCAAAAAGCTGATCATTTTGAGCTCTCCGGTATCCAGGGTTGTGGCCGAGATTAATGATAAATGAGGAGAAACAAGCCTGCAGACTTGGCCAACCAGTTCAAGGCGCCACACCTCTCCGTTCCAGTCCAAACCCCTGGCACCGAGGTTTCTGAAGTGGGGGTCCTCTGCAGGAGGAAGGCAGAGGTGGGTCCCCCCTACACGCCCCGCCCCAGGCGTTCCCAAGGGCAGCCCCGGGTCGTGGCCCGATGGCTGAGTCACAGGAGGAGGAGATACTGCAGTCACGGGAGACACAGAGCCCAAGACAAAGATCGGGTGACCCAATCCCGCCTCCCCCACCCCAAAACGAGGTCGGCGTTGTAAGCCTGGTGGCAGTGGGGGAGCAAGGCTCTCTCTTCTCCGTGACGGGCGTGTCTCGTCTCCTTGGCCTTGC
The DNA here is from genome assembly GCF_001698545.2 of Rhinopithecus bieti. Lineage (NCBI taxonomy): Eukaryota > Metazoa > Chordata > Mammalia > Primates > Cercopithecidae > Rhinopithecus > Rhinopithecus bieti. The sequence goes on from NW_016804383.1 coordinate 357,280, forward strand.
TTTGGGAGGGGCCGCCTCACACCCCCACAGACCACGGGGCTGCATGTGACCAGGACTCTGGCACGACCGCTGTGCCCCCGCCCAACCCCGGCGACATAGCCCCTCAAGCTCCCTCGGGAAAAGGGGGTACTAACCGTCACTCACAGTCACAGACCACAATTACCCAGAGAGTGTTTGGTGGGCAAGGGTACAGGTGTGGGTTTAACGAGGGGGCGGGGGTGGGTGGGGACGGTGGTGTCGTTGTGCGCATGCGCATGGGCGCCTTATTGTTCCCCCCCACCCCCCACCAGCACAGCTTCTGGGCGGCGGCCACAACTAAAAAAGGTTGGGGAAGGGGCGATAATTCCGCCTCCCCTCCTCACATAAATGCCGTTCTCCAGGAGCCCCAAAACACAAGTTTCTTTGCTACGCTTTCCACGCTTGTGCACCCAGGTCCGCGCCAGTTTCTCCCGCCCTGCCACACCCCCGGCGCCCGCCCACTCGTGCCCCACTGCCCCGATGCCTGCACAGCCCTGCCCTGCCCTGCCCTGCGCAACCCGCTCACCTTGCGGTCGCTGACTCCCTCGCCCACTGCGATCACGACGCCCGCGCCCTCCATGCCCGGAGTGACAGGCAGCGGCGGGAGCCTGTCGTACAGCCCCTGCCTGGCCATGAGGTCTGCGAAGTTGAGCCCGCAGGCCCGCACGCGCAGCGTCAGCTGGCCGGGCCCAGGGGCCGGGGGCGCGGCCGGCCGGCTCTGCAGCTTCACCTTGTCGTAGCCTCCAAAGCCGGTGAGCACCAGGCAGCGCAGCGGCGGCGGCGAGGCGGCGGCTGCGGCCCCTTCGGAGGCCGCGGGCTGCTGGGAGTCGCTCGTTCTCTCGGTTTTCGCAGGCGGCGAAGAGGCGTCTTCCCCGGCCCCTGCCTCGGCGGCCGCCACCACAGTGGCCGCTTCGGCTACCTTTCTCTCGGCTGACATGGCTGGGACTCCCGACGAGAGCGCACAGCTGGACTGAGAGTGCACAGCTGGGGAAGGCGGGGCGCGTCGGGAAGAGTCCCGGCTGCGGGATCCAGCGAGAGGGGCGGGGCGCTGGGCGAGGCGGGGCCTCGCGCGCAGCCTTAAAGGGCCAGGGCCACAGTGGCGCAGGCTGGGAGAGAGCAAGAAAACCGGCACCAGGAACTTCTGTGGTCTTGGGCTCGAGCAGACCGCGATTTATTCATAGTAAACTTTATTCAAATTAAAAACTATTTTAAGGGATAGGCCTGGTGCGGTGGATCACGCCTGTAATCCCAGCACTTTGGGAGGCCGAGGCGGGCAGATTACAAGGTCAGGAGATCATTGCGGGTGGATCATTTGAGGTCAGGAGTTCAAGCCTGGCCTGGCCGACATGGTGAAACCCCCGTCTTTACTAAAAATACAGAAATTAGCCGGGCGGTGGTGGCGCGCGCCTGTAATCCTAGCTATTCGAGAGGCTGAGGCAGGAGAATCGCTTGAGCCTGGGAGGCGGAGGTTACGGTGAGCCGAAATAGCGCCACTACACTCCAGTCTGGACAACAAAGTGAGACCCTGTCTCAAAAAAAAAAAAAAAAGGCGCCGTGGCTCACACCTGTAATCCCAGCATTTTGGGAGGCCGAGGCGGGTGGATCCCCTGAAGTCAGGAGGAGTTCGAGACCAGCCTGACCAGTATGGTGAAACCCCGTCTCTACTAAAACTACAAAAATTAGCCAGGCATGATGGCAGGTTACTATAGTCCCAGCTACTCAGGAGGCCGAGGCTGGAGAATTGCTTGAACCCGGGAGGCGGAGGTTGCAGTGAGCCAAGATCCTGTCACTGCACTCCACCTTGGGCGACAGAGGGAGACTCCATCTCAAAAAAAAAAA
>NW_016804383.1:359176-361744 GCF_001698545.2 Rhinopithecus bieti
AAAAAAAAAAAAAAAAAAAAAAAGTTAAGGAACAGTCCCAAAACTTGAACTTACATCAGATTTGGAGTTACTTACATGTAGACTGGCGTCCAGCTAAACTGTATCTCAGGCTCTGACTGTACCTTTATGTAACCCAGGCAGGGATGAGACTTAATTCACTGTGGTCTTGCAGTGGCAAAGTAGAAGCATGGAGACCAAGCCTTTAAAACTTTCTGACTTTGGTGTTAACGTTCTGTTCCTCATTTTCCCTTCTGTAACATAGTGATGATGCTGCGTGCTCTAGTTATATTTTTATTTTTATTTTTTTGATACAGGATCTCACTCTTTCACCCAGGCTGAGCAAGGTGGCGCGATCACAGCTTTCTACAGCCTCAAATTCCCAGGTTCAAGCAATCCTCCCACCTCAGCCTCCTGTATAGCTGGGACCACAGGCATGTGTCACCACGACCGGCTAATTTTATGTTTTACCGCTCTTTGCAGAGCAGGGCTACCCCATAGGCAGCGTGCCTAGAGTGGCCAAACCAGCTAAGTTTTGATTTGTTTTTCTAGAGACAGGGTCTCGCTAATATTTCCCAGGATGGTCTCAAACTCCTGCACACAAGCAAGCCTCGGCCTCCCAAAGTGCTGAGATTACAGGCGTGAGCCACTGCGCCTGGCTTCTAGTTATCTTTACACAATTATTTGCAACATATATTATTAACTCGAATTGCCTCGATATAAAAAAGTACTTTTTTTTTTCCCGAAATTCTGTTGCCCAAGCTGGAGTGTAGTGAGGCAATCTCGGCTCACTGCCACCTCCACTTCCCAGGTTCAAGTGATTCTCCTGCCTCAGCCTCCCGAGTAGCTGGGACTACTGCCACGCGCCACCATGCCCGGCTAATTTTTGTATTTTTAGTAGAGACTGGGTTTCACCATGTTGGCCATGCTGATCTCAAATTCCTGATCTCAGGTATTCAACGGCCTCGGCCTCCCAAAGTGCTGGGATTACAGGCGTGAGCCACCGTGCCTGGCCAAAAAAGCACTTTTAAAAGGTAAAAAAAAAAAAAAAGTAAAAGATGCCACGCAAATACGTATCAGTGGTTTGATTATTTTTAGTCTCTTTTTTTTTTTTTTCTTTTGAGACGGAGTCTTGCTCTGTCGCCCAGGCTTGGGTGCAGTGGCCTCTCAAAGTGCTGGGATTACAGGCGTGAGCCACCGCGCCCAATCTATTGTTAGACTCTTAATCAAGCCTGACTTTTGGGTTTAACTCTGGCTCCAGCAGAGCAACTCTGGCGGTTGGTTCTTTCTCTTCCTTTTTTTTTTGAGATGGGGTCTCGCTCTGTCGTCAGGCTGGAATGCAGTGGCGCGATCTCCGCTAACTGCAACCTCCGCTTCCCGACTTCAAGAGATTCTCCTTCCTCAGCTTCTGGTGCACGCCACCACACCCGGCTAATTTTTTTTTTTTTTTTTTTTTTTTTCTTTCTTTTTTTTTTTTTCTTTGAGACGGAGTCCCGCTGTGTCGCCCAGGCTGGAGTGCAGTGGCCGGACCTCAGCTCACTGCAAGCCGTCCGCCTCCCGGGTTTGCGCCATTCTCCTGCCTCAGCCTCCCGAGTAGCTGGGACTACAGGCGCCTGCCACCTCGCCCAGCTAGTTTTTTGCATTTTTTAGTAGAGACGGGGTTTCACTGTGTTAGCCAGGATGGTCTCGATCTCCTGACCTCGTGATCCGCCCGTCTCGGCCTCCCAAAGTGCTGGGATTACAGGCTTGAGCCACCGCGCCCGGCCATTTTTGTATTTTCAATAGAGACGGGGTTTCACCATGTTGACCAGGATGGTCTCGATCTCCTGCCCTCGTGATCAGGCCGCCTGGGCATCCCAAAGTGTTGGTATTACAGGCGTGAGCCACCGTGCCCGGCCGGTTCTTTCTCTTCTAATCTCCTTCTCCCCAAGCATCCACCAGAGGACGCAGCTCCCCCAAAACTTTCCACCCAGTGCTTGGCTGGAGGAACTCAGTCCACGCTTCTCTGCTAGTCTAGGCCCGCGGTTAAGTCAATGCAACCCGAGACCCGGCTGCCCGTTGTCATGGGGACGGAAAGCTATGATGTCACCACCGTCCGGGTGGGTGTGCTGGGGTTCACCCTCCCATTTCCCCAAGACCCCCTGCCAGGACACGGGCGGAGGCGGGAGAGAAAATCAAAAAGCCTCGCTCCTTCCCCTTAGCATCTCTCTCCCGCCGGGTTCAGGAAGTGGATGGCTGCCCCCGCTCTTGTCCGCACTGGTGCACCTGCGTGCACGCGTGGGTACACAGCAGGGCCGAGCTTCGCGCGTGTGCCGCTCACATTAGTGTACCCCTAAGAACTTCGCTTGAACTCTGCCCTGCCCTTATCTCCGAGAAAGTCAAGTAAGCCCGGTTCGGCCTGTCCCAAACCGGCAGGGGCCCCTCAGCCCACACGTGCGCGCTGGATCCGGGCTCTGGGGCCTCTGTTCCCAGGGCTCCGCCCAGATCTGCTGGGCCCCGCCCCCCGGCTGCGCGGGTGGGAGGCGGGGCCGGGGGGCGAGGCCGCCAGGCTGGGGGCGGGGCGGAGGGAGG
>NW_016804383.1:364091-384995 GCF_001698545.2 Rhinopithecus bieti
CCCAGCCGAGTTTTTCTTTTCTTTTTTTTTTTTGAGGCGGAGTCTCGCTGTCTCCCTGGAGTGCAGTGACCGGATCTCCGCTTACTGCAAGCTCGGCTTCCCAGGTTTACGCCATTCTCCTGCCTCAGCCTCCCGAGTAGCTGGGACTACAGGTGCCCGCCACCTCGCCCGGCTAGTTTTTTTGCATTTTTTAGTAGAGACGGGGTTTCACCGTGTTAGCCAGGATGGTCTCGATCTCCTGACCTCGTGATCCGCCCGTCTCGGCCTCCAAAAGTGCCGGGATTACAGGCTTGAGCCACCGCGCCTGGCCCCCAGCCGGGTTTTTTACAAGAGTTCCCTTCGGGGCTTTAGACTGCCAAAGCCCAGAAAGTACATGCAACATTTTATGAGAATGACTATAGATTTCATGAGCTTTTCAAAGGGGTCCAAACCTTAGTCAAGAATAAAAATTATTCCTTTTTAAACCCCTAGGGAAGCAGAGAGCCGTTTCCCACCATTTGACTCCCCTTCTGCCCACTGCCCCACTTGGGAAGCCCAGACTCCATGATGGGTATTAATGATGGGTATTAATGATGGGTATGAATGGTTGCTCTTTTTCATTCTCTGCTCCCGCCATCCTTTGACCAGGATCTGTAAGGTCTCCCATTCCCTTCCAGGCCTCCCATGCACTCAGGCCCCTCATGCTCTGTCTTCCTTCAGGTTCCTCTTACTATGATAATGTCCGGCCTCTGGCCTATCCTGATTCTGATGCTGTGCTCATCTGCTTCGACATTAGCCGACCAGAAACACTGGACAGTGTTCTCAAGAAGGTGGGAGCCTGGGGAAATAGAGCAGCTAGACTGAGACGGACCAGACCCCATGGTCCTGACATAAAATGGGCCAGGAGGAGGGAGTGATAGCTGGGGTATGGCCATCAGCTGGTTAGCGAGTGAAGCTCTCATCCCTGCCAACCCTGCCTCCAGCCCCCATCCCTCCCAGCCACCCGCTTCCTGAAAGTCCTGAGCTGGATACAGCAGCTAGGGGAGGTAGGGGAGTGAAGGGAGAAACACTCACAGGATTCTTTCTCTGCTCTTCCAACTCCTTGGCAGTGGGAGCCCCAGATGGAGGGGATGGGATGTGAAGGCTGATCCTGGAGCTCAGGAAAGCCCTGTGGCCTCCTCTCCAGGCCCCAATTTCCATGAGAAAAGCCAGTGGTGAATGGACAGAAGTCAGCTAGGGCAGCCCCAGTTCCCAGGTGGGGGAGGGGAGGGTGGGATAAATTTGTTCCCAGGAGACAGTATGGGAAAGGCGAGTGGGAATGGGAAGGTTCCAGGCGGCAGATCCTTCATAGCCACTGAGGGAGAAGAGTCCGCAGGCCCACGCCAGCCCTCTCGTCTCCTCTACTTCTCTCTCACCCCATCCTGTTCTCAACCCAAGCCTAGCATTCTCATCTCTTCCTTGTATGGGAGAGTTCTGAGGGATACATGGTTTCCGCATGCTGTGAGAAAGAGAGGGCACACTGCTGGCATGGTGAGCAAAGGCTCACCCTGTGCTTCCCTCCACCCCTCCACAATTCTCTTTTCTTCTCCTACATAGTGGCAAGGAGAGACTCAAGAGTTTTGCCCCAATGCCAAGGTTGTGCTGGTTGGCTGTAAACTGGACATGCGGACCGACCTGGCCACACTGAGGGAGCTGTCCAAGCAGAGGCTTATCCCTGTTACACATGAGCAGGTGCGACCCTTGACCTCTGACCTCATCCCAGCCTAGACCTGTCACCTCTGCACCTTCAGTCTCTGATTTGAAAACACCTTACCTGGCTCATCCTTTGTTCTGGCCTGTGACCTCTGACCTGATCCCTTGACTCTCCCCAGCCCTCACATTCAACTCCAGCCCTCACATTCAACCCCAGCCCTCAGCCTCCGTGCCCCTTTCTAAGCTGCAGGCTAACACCTATAACTTTCTTCCATGCACTCCTTCCTTTTCCAGGGCACTGTGCTGGCCAAGCAGGTGGGGGCTGTGTCCTACGTTGAGTGCTCCTCCAGGTCCTCTGAGCGCAGCGTCAGGGATGTCTTCCATGTGGCCACAGTGGCCTCCCTTGGCCGTGGCCATAGGCAGCTGCGCCGAACTGACTCACGCCGGGGAATGCAGCGATCCACTCAGCTGTCAGGACGGCCAGACCGGGGGAATGAGGGCGAGATACACAAGGATCGAGCCAAGAGCTGCAACCTCATGTGAGGGGCTAGGAGAGGGCAGAGTGTGAAGAGGGGTGGTGAGGGACACGATTGTTCCCCTGCCTGTGCCCAGGCTTTCTGACCTCCTGAGCCTGGCTGGGAAGTCAGGGCAGGCAGAGCAAGCAATTCTTCTGGGCAGGGGAGCTGGAGGGCAGAAGGGTATCATCATTTCTCATCTCCTCCTCCCTCCTCTTCTCCAGTGGATATTGAGGGAGCTAACAGGGCTAGCATCTGGGGCATGAACTGAGATGGGGCAGGTGGGGATTAGGGAAGCTGCTATCAAATAGTGACCTTGGTGGAGTCTCCTATGTGAAGAGTACCCTCCCTCTCCACCCCCAGTCCCCATATCCTGGTTCTGGCCCAAGGAAAATGTACATTCTACGACCTTCTCTTTTCCTCTCCTCTCACTTCTGCAGCTATTCTCACACACCTAACCTCTAGGCAACATGCACTAAATTCAAAAGCAAGGGGAAGCCCTTCCTCCACCATCAGTCCACCAGCCCTAGAACCTCCCTTGCCTCTACAGTCACCCAATAAAGCCCAAGTCCATGGAAAACGGCTGTGGCTTTAGTTTTGTTGCTTTTTAAAAAAATCAATCTACCAATCTCTAGCAGTAAGAGGGAAAGTTAGACCTCAGCCGAGGAACTTTCCATGTCTGCAGATAGAACAGAGGACAAAGCCATAGGTTGGATCAGAAGTGTCCTTTTAGGAGTCAGAGTTGGGAGAAGGAGACATCCTGGGACTATTCATCCCAGTTAATAAAGTGGGCAATTCTCAGGCCATTAGGGGATTTTAGAGCAGACTGACATGCAATTAGTCAGCATTTCTCAGCCCAGCCAGGCCTGCTGCTAGTGTGGGAGGGGTCCTGCTCACCATCTGTACCCCTGGCTTGGAGTCTGCTGGTGCCCTGGGGGTTGTGAGGGTAAGGAGGCATCAAAAACCTCCACATCACAGAAGCTACCCCTATACAGCGTGAAGTTTCCTAAGGGGTCAGTAGTTTGATTCTGGGGTCTTCTTAGAGGCTCAGGCCAGGGACCTTTCTCTCCTTCCATGCTGAGTTCCTTGATGACTTTCAGGGAAGCATCAGCTGTTAGAGTCACCCCTACCGTCCCTTCAAGGAAAGATGATGGAGAGGACGGCCGAGCGCCTGTTGTCAGGAAAGACAGTGCTGGTCTGTTTTCTCGGGAGTCTGGTTTCAGATTGTCCTGTATCCCCTCCCTGGCTCTGGTCCCACTGGCCTCTTTTCGGTGACATTCTCCCCCAGGAACCATCCCTGGCCCTTCCCTCCCCGAGCCCCAGCCCCAGCCAGTTCTCCCAGACACACTGGAAGAGAACACTGACCTTACCCAACTGTCTGCTGGGATCCCACCCAAATTTATAGCCCATTCCTCCCTCTTCATTCATTCAGCAAGTATGTATTGAACACTAACTGTGTGCCATACACTGGCTTGGGAGATTGCAAGGACCAGTCTCTAAGCTTCTGGAGGCCAACCCAGTGTGGAAGAGAGGTACCCCAGGTGTGAGGGTGCCACGACTGAGGGATATTTGTACATGTACAGGGTGCTATGGGAGCTCCTTGCAGCCTGAGAAGCCAGTCCTGTTAGCCAGGTCCTGAGGGTTGAAGAGGAGTTTGCCAGGCAGGGAAGGGGTAGGAAAGGCACTCTGGGCAGAGGGTACAGCATGTGTAAACACGTGGAGATGAGAACGAGCATAGCACTGTTGGGGCTCCCATGGCAGGGAGAATAGAAGACAAGGCTAGGAAGGTACCCTGAGGCTACTGCAGGGTCCACAGAGGAACCAGGATTTCATTCTGAGGATGAATGAAATCATCCTCAGAGGATGAAGCCACCAGGAATTTCAGGCAGAGAGTGAAGTGATCAGAGTTGTTTTTTGGATAGATGGTTATCTGGATGAGGTATTTGGGGCTGGGAGACTTGGCTCTGAGATGTGTCATTTTTATTTTTATTTTTTTGAGACGGAGTCTTGCTCTGTCGCCCGGGCTGGAGTGCAGTGGCCGGATCTCAGCTCACTGCAAGCTCCGCCTCCCGGGTTTACGCCATTCTCCTGCCTCAGCCTCCGGAGTAGCTGGGACTACAGGTGCCCGCCACCACGCCCGGCTAGTATTTTGTATTTTTTAGTAGAGACGGGGTTTCACCATGTTAGCCAGGATGGTCTCGATCTCCTGACCTCATGATCCACCCGTCTCGGCCTCCCAAAGTGCTGGGATTACAGGCTTGAGCCACTGCGCCCGGCTGAGATGTGTCATTTAAAATAGCTTGTCAGCAGTGGCTCACACCTATAATCCCAGCCAAGATTCCTCCTTTGGGAGGCCAAGCTGGGAGGATCGCTTGAGGCCAGGAGTTCGAGACTGCAGTGAGCTATGATCATGCCATTGTCTTCCAGCCTGAGTGTCAGAGTGAGACCCTGTCTCTAAAATAAAACAAAAAAATGAAAATAAAAAATAGCTTCTCTTTTCTTTTTTTTTTATTTTTTTTATTTTATTTTTTTGAGACGGAGTCTCGCTCTGTCGCCCAGGCTGGAGTGCAGTGGCCGGATCTCAGCTCACTGCAAGCTCCGCCTCCCGGGTTTACGCCATTCTCCTGCCTCAGCCTCCCGAGTAGCTGGGACTACAGGCGCCCGCCACCTCGCCCGGCTAGTTTTTTGTATTTTTTAGTAGAGACGGGGTTTCACCGTGTTAGCCAGGATGGTCTCGATCTCCTGAGCTCGTGATCCGCCCGTCTCGGCCTCCCAAAGTGCTGGGATTACAGGCTTGAGCCACCGCGCCCGGCCTGCTTCTCTTTTCCCTTATGCCAGGTTCCAGTATTGAGAGACAAGAAATTCCCACCTACCACTCCCTGGCTCATCAGATACCCCTATCCCAACCTCTCCTATGGGACTAGTTCATCTCAGCCCGTCTCAAAGATTCTAGGATAACTTCAATGGCATTTGAAATTATCTAAGTGCCCCTCAAACTGAGACCTGGTTAGGGACTGACTCAAGGACCCTGAGTCCTCGGCTAAGGGTACAGGAGAGGGCAGGGGCTCCAGGCCCAGCTAGGTGGATTTCCATCTGTCTCTGAGGACTGACCCTTTCCCCACAAGGACCTGCCATAAAAATCGACTTGTGATTTTTAGCTGAGTGGCTTCTCTTTTCCACTTTGGACTTCTCAGTGCATAGCACGTTCAAGCCTGCAATCACCAAAGTGTAGAATGTGGAGTGTTTGTGCCCCCTCTTTCCTCTAACCTCCATCTCCTGCCATGTGAGCTCAGGGAATGCAAACATAATTAGAAAGATCAGTCAGCTGGAGGAACCCCCAAAATTTAATACCTTTTCAATACTACCAGGAATGGATTTTTGGTCCCTTTCTGCAGGTCTGGATTGCCAGATGTTTTGTTTCTGGGGAGGAGGGCTCTGGGCTGAGGAGCTCAGTGGGTGGGAGGAGGGAATGGGATTGTTCCTGATCCTCAAAGGCCTCTGTAGGCTGAAGGGAGGAGACCTTATTCCCTTCCCCACCCCAGATGCAGGAGTCACTCAGCTTTCTTCTCTGCAGCTGTTTCCCTCACCAACTAGACTGGTTTGGGAAACAATGTAGCCTCGTTAAACATTTAATGAAATAAACAACTAATCACACTGTGATGGCTGCCAGTGTTTCTGTTTTTTTTTTTTCTCTTCTTCTTCTTTTTTTTGAGACAGAGTTTCGCTCTGTCATTCAGGCTGGAGTGCAGTGGCACCATCTCAGCTCACTGCAACTTCCGCTTACCAGGTTCAGGCGATTCTTCTGCCTCAGCCTCCTGAGTAGCTGGAACTACAGGTGCGTGCCACCACACGCAGCTAATTTTAGGTTTTCTTTTTTTTTTTTTTGAGACGGAATTTCACTCTTACTGCCCAGGCTGGAGTGCACTGGCGTGATCTCGGCTCATGGCAACCTTGCCTTCTGGGTTCAAGCAATTCTCCTGTCTCAGCCTCCCGAAATAGCTGGGATTACAGCCATGTGCCACCATGCCCGGCGAATTTTGTATTTTTAGTAGAGATGGGGTTCTCCGTGTTGGTCAGGCTGGTCTTGAACTCCCGACCTCAGATGATCCACCTGCCTTGGCCTCCCAAAGTGCTGGGATTACAGGCGTGAGCCACCGTGCCCAGCCATTTTTGTATTTTTAGTAGAGACGGGGTTTCACCATATTGGCCAGGATGATCTCGATCTCTTGACTTCAGGATCCACCTGCTTGAGTCTCCCAAAGTGCTGGTATTACAGGCGTGAGCCACCGCGCCTGGCCTAATTTTTGTATTTTTAGTAGAGACGGGGTTTCACCATGTCAGCCAGGATGGTCTCAATCTCCTGACCTCGTGATCTGCCCTCCTCGGCCTCCCAAAGTGCTGGGATTACAGGCCTGAGCCACTGCGCCCCGCCCTGGTGTTTCTTAACCTAGGCAATAAGCCTGCCTGGGAGGGAGGAGGGGGGACAGTGTGGATGGGAAGAAAGGACTCAATCAAACTCCTGAAACACTTCAGCTGACAAGGGTCCTCCCCTTGTGACTCTGGCCCTCCCAGTAGGGACAGTCATGGGAAGAGCTTCAGATTCGGAGGCAGAAGTCCCGGGGCCTGGGTTGAGCTCTGCTGCTTCTTCCCTGGGGAGTCTTTGGTGAGGCGCAGCACCTCTGTAAACCTCAGTTTTTGCGCCTAGAAAAGGGGGCGGATCACTACATCTTCCTCATTGTGTTGCTGAGCTGATGTCAACTTTTATTCTTTACAACCAAGACACCAAGGCTTAAGTGCTTCTAAACCGGGCCTGAGGGAGTCAGGAAAGGCTTCTTAGAGGGGTATTTTGTGCTGGGACTGGAAGGCTAGAGGAAGACAGAAGACAGGAAGCAGGAGGTGGTTATGTCTTGTTCCCACACCTATCCTGGGCCTGAAGAGAGCTTTAGTGACTCCTCCAAAGATTGAGGTCCCTTGGTCTCCATTTTTCTGAACTCTTACTACTTTTTCTGCAGTCTCTGGGTGAGGACTTCATGTTGCCATAGTGACCCTCTCCCTGCTTCAGATGCACTCAGACTTGTCCTACAGGCTGAGGAAGGTGTGGGGGAAGGGGTCATGTTCTTGAGATGCCCAGTGGGGCAGGCACTCTTGGCACAGCTCTCTCCCCCGACTCCACATTCTCTTCCCCAGGAAAGGGTTTAGCGTTTTGTTCTCAGTTTGTTCTACACAAGGCAGCTCCTCTCCTGCTTCCTTCCTTTCAGCCGGGTTCTCAGATCTCCCTCCATCTGTCTGGTCAATCCCTTACTTGCTGTCCTCAAGGCTGTGAGTGAGGGTCAGAGAGTGGGGAGGCTCCAGGTCAGGAAGTGTGGGATGATTCCCGAGTAGCTACCCGCTAGCAGCCGAGAGACAAGAGAGTCATGTACACTAGTGCCCCTCCCCACAAGAAAATGCCTCTGCTATTGACTCCTAAATAACAGATGTCTGTCTGCATATTAATGAGATTGGACGAATAATTGGTGAGTTTTTCATTCAGTGTCAGAATGAACCGGGAGGCCTTATGTTCATGCACACAGACACCCACTCACCCCTGACTCTCCCCTTCCCCCACAGCACAATGAAACAGACACAGACGCCAGCAGGCTTGACCCATGAAGGGGAGGGGCAGACGGGGAACCACCGGGAGGGGTGTTAGCAGGAGGGAGACCCCCATGGTTGGTCTGGGTTGGTCAGGTTTCTCTCTTGATCACTGCCTCCCCATCTCCCCAGGGGCAAAAGCTTGCATTTGTGAGATTTCGCCACCCTGCAGAAGGGGCTCAGAGGAGGAGGGGCTCTGGTGGGAGGCAGTTGCTGCCTAGAGGAGAGTAACAAAACAGTGGTCTCCTTCAGCGACTTTGTGCCTCACTTGAGTCTGGAATCAATGAGCCCCTTACCCTGCGTTAGACCCTGTGCCAGGGTGTGAGATGGAAGAACAGAGGTTTTGGAGTCAGGTAACTACAATTTGCTAGCTGGGTGCCCTTGCACAAGTTACTTAACCTCTCTGAGCCTCACCCTTTTTGTCTCTAAGAACACCTACCTTGCAAGATTGAAAGGATGAAATGAGATAAAGTGTGTTATGTGTCTGTCTTAGTGACTGGTTTATAATAGGCCCCAACACATATTTTTGTGTCCCAACCTATCCCCAAAACAAACCAAGACACTTGCTAAATTGCTGCCTCTCATGCCAGACCCACCTTTGTTAGGGAAGGGGTTAATTAGAAGTCTAGTAATTATCCTAGCTGCCTGGAAACCAAGAGGAAAAGATACAGAGAGGAACAGAAACAGAGAAAAAGAAATAGACACAAGAGACAGAATGATGGAAACAAAGGCCCCGGGAACAGGAGACCACAGAGATGGGAATGGGAACATGGAGAAGGTATTGTGGGCAAACGAAGTGAACCTCAAATGACAGTTTAGAATCCAGGCCCGGTGCAGTGGCTCACACCTGTTATCCCAGCTATTCAGGAGGCTGAGGTGGGAGGATCATTTGAACCCAGGAGTTTGAGACCAGCCTGGGCAACATAGGGAAACACTGTTTCTAGAAAAAATAAAAGAAATAAAAATTAGCTAAGTGTGGTGGCACATACTTATAGTCCTAGCTACTCAGGAGGCTGCGGTGGGTGGATCACTTGAACCAGGAGTTTGAAGCTGTAGTGAGCAGTGATCACAACACTGCACTCCAACCTGGGTGACAGAGTGGAACCCCATCTCAAAACAAAACAAAACAAAAAAACAGTCCCAGTGCTGTGGCTCACACCTGTAATCCTAGCACTTTGGGAGGCCAAGGCTGGAGGATCACTTGAGCCCAGGAGTTCGAGACCAATGTGGGCAACACAGTGAGAGCTTGTCTCTATAAAAATTAGCCAGGTGTGGTGGCCCACAGAAAGTTGAGGTGGAGGGATCACTTGAGCCTGGGAGGTAGAGGTTGCAGTGAGCTGAGATTGTGCTACTGTACTACTTCAGCCTGCATGACCGAGCGAGACCTTGTCTCAAAGAAAAAGGATCCAGAGGTTAGAGTCTAAAATGCTTAGGTTTGCCATGTTCTTGCTGTTTGACCACAGCAAGTCTTACCCCCTCTCAGCACCTCAGTCTCTTCTTCTATAAAGTGAAGGGGTGATTTGCTCTCTAAGGTCCCTTCTCATTGTGTGAGAACAAGAGTCCCAGTGGCCTGGGAGCACAGGGGAGGGGACGCGGCTGCCCACCCTTCGACACTATTACCCATTGGTCATTTGTGCTCTGTCTCCTCTCTCCCTTGGTAAATGGATCTGCTGCGCCAGCAAACAACTGTCCATTGTGTCCTAATGAGGGACGAGCAGGGAAAACCAATCACTTATGATGCAAATGAGCCCACGGCTGCAGCCTCCTCACATTCACTGAGTGCTTCTCTTCTGCCCAGAGCCCAGCGCTGCCCCAGTTGGGCCTTTCTCCCTAGCCCCAGTTCCCATCTGGTCCTGGAGGAGGAGTGGGGAGGCCCAGACTGGCCTCCCCATTGTTGTTCATTGCACTCCCTGCAAGGAGTTTCAACCCTCAAATCCTCCGAGCCTGGCCCAGCTCCTCTCCCCACCCCAAAGGTGGCTCAGTTTGATTTTTTAAAAAAATCTATTGAAATTCACATAACATACAGTTAGCCATTTTAAAATATACAATTCAGGTGCATTTAGTGCATTCACAATGTTATGCAACCACCACCTCTGGACTCAGGTTTTATGCCCTCTGCCCATTCGATGCCCTACAGCCTTCAGCGGGACTGGGAAGCTGCTGAGGCCTCAGCAGAGCTGAGGACTAATGGAGGCTGGTGAATAGACTGAGAAAAGCCCAGAGCTGGCCTGAGGTGAAGAGGTGATCCCCACGCTTTAGGATGACGTTAGAAGGCTTAGGGTTTGGTGGGAGGGGGACGTCACTGCCTTAGCCAGCACAGACCTGTGGCCACATTGTAGAACATTATTTTATTTATTTATTTATTTTTTTGACATGGAGTTTTGCTCTTATTGCCTGGGCTTGAGTGTAATGGCATGATCTCAGCTCGCTGCTGTTATGTCCAGACCGTTTGTTCCCCGAAGAAGACCACCAAGGTCCGCCAGAGGTTCAAAGCCAACGCGGCAAGGATCTTTAATGCAAGTCGAACGTCTGGTCCCTCCCCGCTTCACAACCTACAGAAAGGGCCCGGACAATTGTGTGCCTTGCTTTTAAGCTCGGGGGAAACAGGCTTGTCAGGGTTACAGAGGAACAAGGCTTCTCTCTCAGCGCTACAGCATTACAATTGGTTTTACATGTTACACATGTTAAGCTTATGCTTAGCAGCCTCTCATTGGTTCCTGCGCTTTCACACAAACGGTTGTACTCAAGCTATGAGTGTTTGTGTCGGGCCCAGGACGTGGAAGGCATTGCTCAGGCTGTTGTCGTGGTTTGTTGCTCAGGCCCAGGCAAGTGGAGGCATATGGGGGGACTGATCGTGCTCACCGCTAGTGATCGGTGTTGAGGAATGTGTTCTTACAGACTAGCAACCTCTCAGCTCCGGGTTCAAGTTGCTCTCAATAGCCCTGCAGCCTTCCTGAGTAGTCTGGGATTACAGGTGGCCACCTCCACCGATGCCTGGTAAACTTTCTATTTTTTAGTAGAGATTGGGGTTTCACCATGTGACCAGGCTGGTCTATGAACTTCTGACCTTAGGATGATCTGGCCTCACCAAAGTGCTGGGATTACCGCATGAGCCACCGCGCCGGCCCAGACATCTCTGCATTCGTGAATTTCCATGGGAAGTTTTTTTTTCCATCTTAATTCTCAGGCATAGAAACCAGAAGTGGCTTCTGTACAGATTCTTGGTTTCCATAGCTTTGTCTCAGAGCGTTCTGTGGGCTTGGGGGATGATCCCGTCGGCAGGACCTTTCTGTCACTTTAAGCAGCTGCAGAAGGCCCTGAGACAGCCTCACAGTCCTTTGCCCCCTCCCAGGAAGAACCACTCCGCCACCTAGAACCTCAGGGACAAATCTATTGCCTTTCTCACCTAACATGTGGTACTAGCTTATTCCAGAGTCATATAGCCTAACAGCCTGGGAAGAGCTCCTAAGTTGACTTTTCTCTTGCTAATACAACTGTCATTTGATTTTATATACTTCTTTAATTGATTTTATTTTTGAGAATTGAGTCTCGCACTGTCGCCTCAATCTGAGCGCAGTCGGCCAGATCCTCAGATCACTTGCAAGCTCCGCCTTTGGGTCATCCGCCACATTTCTCCTGCCTCAGTCCATCACCGGTAGGCCCTGGACTATAGGCGCACCCCACCAGCGCCCGGTAGATTAGTTTGTATTTTCTTTATGCCTAGCATGACGTCGGGTTTCACCCCCGCGGTTAGCCAGGATTGGTCCTCGATCTCATTTCTGACCCCTTGTGTATCCAGCCGGTCGGCCTCTCCAAACGTCTGGGTTTAACAGTGCTTGAGCCACCCGCGCCGTCTGACTTTTTTTTTTTTTTTTTTCTTTTTTTGAGATGCAGTCTTGCTCTGCTCCCAGTCGCTAGAGTGGCAGTGGCGTGAGTCTCATGCAATTCTTGCAGCTGTTTCCCGGGTTCACGCCATTCTCCTGCCTCAGCCTCCCCAGCAGCTGGGACTACAGGTGCACGCTGCCATGCCTGGCTAATTTTTTATATTTGGTTTTATATGACTTTCAAGAGAAGATGGCAAACATCTGCTTACCTGTGTGTCTGTTACCTTGGATTCACCCTCTCTTCCCTCATCTAGGACGTGCAATAATGTTTTAAACACCCACCCACACACACACACACACACACACACGCCCTCTGGAATTAACCAGTGCCAACGGCTGCAGCACTGCAGAGAAAAACACTCTATAGTCACAAACTTCCCATTATCTTCCAGTGCATATCTCCGTTCAACTGGAGTCCAGTTAGTTGACTCTCTCCCAGACATAGCCCAGACAGCATAATGAGGGCATTTCCATCTGTGGCCTAATGAATAGGGACTCCTAGGCTAGTTATTTCCAGGTCTGCCACCAGCTCACTGAGTGACCTTTGACAAGGCCCTGGACCTGTTTTAGCACCTATAAAGTGCGGTTAGCAATTTTATCCTAGTGAAGTGGGAGAGATAATGGCTGGGCTAATGCTTTGAACCTGCAAATAAATCATCATGAACACCATAATTATTTCCCCAGTTATTGCAGCAGCAGTCTCTCTGTCTGCCTTGAATGTCCATCATGGCGAAGACCTTGCTGATGGATAGGGGAAAATGTTATTCTGTCTGGGTGGACATTGGTCTAATTATTTACAAAGGGGTAGTAGACTACATGATAGGCAAAAGAGAATCAAAGAGGCCGGGTGTGGTAGCTCACGCCTGTAATCCCAGCACTTTGGGAGGCCGAGGTGGATCACCTGAGGTCAGGAGTTCGAGACCAGCCTGGTCAATATGGTGAAACCCTGTCTCTACTAAAAATACAAAAATTAGCTGGCGTGGTGGCGGGCGCCTGTAATCCCAGCTACTCGGAAGGTTGAGACAGGGAGAATTGCTTGAACCCTGGAGGCAGAGGTTGCAGTGAGATTGCACCATTGCACTCCAGCCTGGGCAACAAGAGCGAAACTGTCTCAAAAAAAAAAAAAAAAAAGAGAAAATCCTTAGGTGTGGGTTTAGAAGGAGCCATTCTTGGACACTTAGATCCCTTATATTGTTTTTGGAGTAAGTCAGGATCATAGAAAAATGGGCAAAAGGCATTAAAGATAATTAGCATTCCAGACCATGGCTAGTTTTCCAAAGGTCTTGAGAGTGGAACCAGTAGTTGGATAAGCCCTTCAATGTACTGAGTCCATTCATTCATCCTTTACTTCATTCATTCAGGAAAAACTCACTGGGTGCCTAACAAAGTATCTGCTAGTTACAGAACTGGGTTATATCAAAGATAAAATAATTATGGTCATAAGAGATTATAAGGACCTTCTAGTCAAATAGAGCACAAAATACGCACACAAATAACTTCAACTGAATAAAGTGTCACAAATAAAGCAAAACTTCTGGAGTATTCTAAGTGGGGAGAGATTCTGGCCTAGAAAACCCAGGGAAGGCTCTGTAGGGGTGAGGGGGCAGGATTGGGGCCTGTGGAGATGGCAGATCAGGACTTGCCTAGTAGAACATAGAGTATGAGCAAACTTTATGGGTTCCTATATTTGGTGGCCAGGGTGCCTAAAAAGGAGCAGCGGGTAAGGAATTGGAAAGGTTGAGTTTGGGCTTGGGATGGAAGGTCTGGGGAGATTGGGTGGGGACAAAGGGTCAGAGATATGTATCCTTTCAGGACTCTCTTGTCTTTTCTTATCTCTCTGGATCAGGTGCTCCTTCCTCCAATTCTAGCAGCTGGAGGCTCTCACCTAGGCCTGTGGAATCTCCAGCGTTCGTTTTCAACTGGCTAAATCTTACTCAAGGCCCAAGGCCCAAGGCCCAGTTGAGAGGCCTCCACCAGAAGTCTCCCACAACAGGCAGAGCCTGGCCCCACCACATGGCCCCAAAAGAACTTTTACACCAGAATTCTGCAAGTTTTCTTTGGCTTTCTTTTCTTGCCTCACTCATTGGATAGTAACCAATTTGAAGGTCAGAAATGGAGTTTTTCACCCTGTTTTCCATAGCTACACACATACACGCACACACAGACACACGCATGCCCATACAGAATACCACAGAACTGGGCACAAAGTGTCCCCTCAATCATTAACCTTATTGTTATTCACCGCCTCCCAGGACTGGTTCCCAGTGTAATGCGCTGGAAAGAGCACAGGGCTTCAGCCTCACACAAATCTTTGTTTGAATCTGGCCCTCTCCTTTTGTTGTGTGACCTTGGGTAAGTTGCTTGACCTCTCAAAGCTTCATTTTCCTCATTTGTATGTGGGGAATAGTGCGTGGCACTTAGTAGAAGTGTGGCAAATGATAGTCATTAATGATTATTGTTGTTGCTGCTGAGAGCCAGCAAGATCAGATGGTCTACAGGATCCAGGGCTGGGTTTTCATTTTCCTTCCCTTTTAATTCAGTTGTCTTCTTCTCCCATCTGCCTGCTCTGTGTCTTTTCTGTTACTGTCTATGGGTCGGCCTGCATCTCCCTCCAGGCTGGCTTTCCCTTCTCTCCTCAGAGAGCTCAGCTGTTGCTGACTCTCACAGGGTATGGGTGTCTGTGCCTTGCGCACCATTAGTCAATAAATTACAAAATCATTTGTTTTATTTGTTCTTGTTACCTTGAGGGCTGTCTGAAATTGCCTTTCTTTTGAAAGCCACATTTGCGTATCTCTATGCTGGAGTCAAAGGCTGCAGCTGTGGTTTCAATACAATTTAAATATTAATAAAACCTCCTAAACCTTTAGCTGTTTTTTAAAAAAGCAGTCTTGCCCTTCTGCTCCTAGATTGCTAATATAATTTACTCTTTGTCCCTTGCATTGTACAGCAGTCCCCCCTTATCTGCGGGGGATATGTTCCAAGACCACAAGTGGATGCCTGAACCCTCAGATAGTACCAAACCCTGTATATATGATGTTTTTCCCTATACATTCATACCTATGATAAAATTTAATTTATAAATTGGGCACAGTAAGAGATTAACAACAATAACTAATAAAATAGAACAAGTCAAACAATACTCAGAATGGTGTACAATTTAAAACGTATGACTTGTTTCTGGAATTTTCCTTTTAATATTTTTGGACCATGGTTGACCATAAGTAACTGAAATCAAAACCATGGATAAGTGGGGGGACTACTGTCTTTGCTTAAAGGGCCTTTTTGAAGTTAACTGAAGTCAGCTGTTGCAACCATGTAGCGAACCACTTACCAGCCCACAAACCTTATTTATCCTTAACAAGCCCAAGATTCACTACAGACAAAAGAATAGACCACAGGTAACATTTATATACCAATTAGCAGCCCCTTACACTAAGCCATTTGTTCTCAAACTTGAGCCTGTTGCAGAATCACAGGTTGCTGGCCCCACCTGTCTGGGATTCACTGAGTCTGGGAATTTGCATATCTAACAAATTCCTAGGTGATGGTGTTGCCCCCTCACACTCCTATCAAGGGATCATGCTTTGAGAACCTTACACTGAACTGTAATGTTAAGCTGTCACATATCATTTTGAGGTTTTTTTTTTTTTTTTGAGATGGAGTCTCGCTCTGTCGCCCAGGTTGGAGTGCAGTGGCCGGATCTCAGCTCACTGCAAGCTCTGCCTCCCAGGTTCACACCATTCTCCTGCCTCAGCCTCCAGAGTAGCTGGGATTACAGGTGCCCGCCACCTCGCCCGGCTGATTTTTTTTTTTGCATTTTTAGTAGAGACGGGGTTTCACCGTGTTAGCCAGGATGGTCTTGATCTCCTGACCTCGTGATCCGCCCGTCTCGGCCTCCCAAAGTGCTGGGATTACAGGCTTGAGCCACCGTGCCCGGCCCATTTTGAGTTCTTGAAACCATGTCTCCACAGTTCATATTCCCCAGCCACCAGAGTCGGGGGGATGTCTCTAGATCTCGGTTCCTTCTAGTCCCTTAAACAATTGCTTACATTCTCCTGGTCCTCCAGACATTCAGGATCAGCTCCCTCTACACCTCCCCAATCCCTGCTCTCCATGGGAGCTGTTTCTAGTTTTCCTTAATTTTCTATTTGGCCAGATTAGTTTCTTTAATTTTCTCCTTGTTATAGGCAGAGTTACCGGGTGTTCAAGAGTACCAGGCATCACTATAGTGGAGGGGGCTGCCGGCTCAGCCATTTTCCAGTAGTCTTTGATAAGTGAGCCCCCACATTCCCTGGGTAGCTGGCCCCATTCTCTGGGGCTTCTTTGCGTAAATCTGCAGCTCTCCCTCATCCTGCCATTCTGTGTGCCGTCTGCCTCTGGGGCTGACCTTATCTGCTCCTCGCAGCCTTCAGAGGACACATTCTGGGCAGCTTGGCTCCTTCCGCTCCAACTACCCCAACACTGATTCCTTTCTTTTTCTCCTGCATGTTTTTGAGGCGATACTTTGTTGATGATTCTGGTTGCATTTTTTAGGAGGGACATAATCTGCCAGAGCTCTTCTCTAGGCCCCCTCCCTGTGCCTGCATGATAATCCTTTCTCCTTCCTTTCCAGCTTCTTTGTAGAAGTTTGTTTTGTAAAATGAGATAAAGGCAGTACAGGAACCAGTTCCAAGTGCTGCTGTGCCCAGAGAGGGCTAGAGATTGTGGGGTGGAAAAGTGGGAGGACATCTTAAAGTCAGAGGTCAAAGGAATGTGAATTAACTCCATCCTCAGGTAGGACTCTATTTTTTTTTTTTTTTTTTAGTGAGACAGAGATTTACTCTTGTTGCAAAGGCTGGAGTGCAATGGCACAATCTCGGCTCACCGCATCCTCCGCCTCCCAGTTCAAGAGATTCTCCTGCCTCAGCGTCCCAAGTAGCTGGCGTTACAGGCAAGTGTCACCATGCTCGGCTAATTTTGTATTTTTAGTAGAGACGGGGTTTCACCATATTGCCCAGGCTGATCTCGAACTCCTGAACTCAGGTGATCCGCCCGCCTCGGCCTCCCAAAGTGCTGGGATTATAGGCGTGAGCCACTGCACCTGGCCCCTCAGGTAGACTCTTAACCTGGGCCAGGCATCATGAGGTCAGGGCCTGAACTTGACTTTTGGGAAAGGTTATGCAGAACTTGAAACAGATGGGGTGTATATTTGTTGGGAGACCTTAGAGACAATTACAGAAAACTTTAATGTATTTTAGTCATCTTTGCTTTCACTCACTATTCCTGAAAAGGGAGGCTGTATTAGATGGATACCGCTTTTCCTATTAACCCCAAAGTGATGGGGTCAGAAGGCTGACGCCTGGCTTAGCCTCAAGGCCCAGTAGCACTTCTGCTTGCTTCCTGCCTGACTTTACTGCTAACACAGAGACTCATCAACTCGCTGGTAGGTAGACAGGGAGCTGGCATGGGCCCTAGGGAAGTCAAGCTGTAGGTGAGGATGAACTGGAAGGCTTTGACAACTAAGATACAGTCATAAGCTGGAAGGCCCGAGAGAAGTGGAAATAGTAGCCATGATCCACTCCTGTAAGACACTTTGCCTGACATGGGGCTGCTTTTATTATCTCCTACCATGGCCCAAAAAGGAAGTGAGTGCGAGTTCCCCTCAAAATCTAGTTCTCTCCCCACATTCCCTTAAGGCTTGAACCTTCTGTCCCAGGGTCCAGTGACAGAGGCAGATGGAAAGCTGATGATGGGAACAGAAAGGTGGCTTTGGATCTTCATGTAGTCATTTATTAGCTGTGCAAATCTGAGTAAAATCTTACAATCAAGGAACTTGAGATTCAACTCCCATTTTTCCAATGAGGTAACAAATACCCACTTCATAGGGCTATGATAAAGACTGATATAAAATGTAATATTGGCAGTTAGCTCCATTTTCCCTATCTTCCTTCACTGTCTCCAGCAAATACAGCAGGACTGAATTGTGTGATGACTTCATTCTCTTTGCTCAAAAAGGGTTCCAATCTCTGAGCAGTGTGAGGACCAGGAAATAATGATAGAGAATGTCATCTGTGGATTAAGCATGGTAAATACAAGTGGTAGGCAGAATTCTAAAGATGTCTTCCCTTGATTGCTGTCTTCTGGTTATTCAATCCAACACTAATCTAGGTACTGCTGTGAAGGGACTTTGCAGGTATGGCTAAGGCTATGGACCTTAAGATATGAAGATCACTTTGGATTACCAGGTGGGTGCAATCTAATCACTTGAGTCCTTAGAAACAGAGACATGTCTCTGGCAGGAGTTAGAAAGATGCAGCAGTCAGCAAGATTCAGTGTGAGAAAAACTTGACCACCCATTGCTGGTTTTGAAGATGGAGGCAGACGGACCAGAAGCCTAGGAATGTGGGGAACCTCAAGAAGCTGAGAATGATGCCCAGCCGACAGCCGGTGGGAAACAGGGATCTTAGTTCTAAAACTGCAAGGACTTATTCCCAGAGCCTCTAGAAGGGAAAACGCCCTGCAAACACCTTTATTTTGGCCTCATGAAACCTGAAACAAAGAAACAGTTGAGCCACCTCAGACTTCTGACCTTGCAACAATTTGTTTTGGTAGCAACAGGAAATACAAAAGGTATTTAAGCTGCCTCAATAAATCCTAAGAGGTAGATACTATCATCACCCCCATTTTACAGAGCAGGAGACTGAAGCACAGTGAAAAGGCTCTGAGATAGTCAGTTGGTCTAAGTCTCAAGAACAGTCATTCATGGTGGAAGTGTTTGCTACCAAGTTTATTTGCAGTGTTAACAGCACAATATTTACAACACGTATTTTGTACAATCAAGTCTTCACTGCCCTTGCACACTGGGGGGCGGCTAGGGAAGACCTAGTCCTTCCACCAGCTATAAACAGTCTGGATAATGAGTTTATGAAAAACACTTTTTCTTCCTTCAGCAAGCAAAGTTATTTATGAAGCTGTGTGGTTCAGCAATAGGGAGCAAAGGGAAAAAAATTACCTCAAAGAAAGCAACAGCTTCCTTCCTGGTAGGATCTGTCATTTTATAGACATGAAATATTTATGCCAGAGGTCTTATATTTTAAGAGGAATGGGTTATATACCAGAGCTACAACAATAAACATTTTACTTATTACTAATGAGGAATTAGAAGACTGTCTTTGGAAACCGGTTCTTGAAAATCTTCTGCTGTTTTAGAACACATTCTTTAGAAATCTAGCAAATATACTTCAGACTTTTAGAAATCTCTTCTAGTTTCATATTCCTTTTTTTTTTTTTGAGTCACAGTCTCACTGTGTCACCCAGGCTGGAGTGCCGTGATATGATCTTGGCTCACTGTAACCACTCCACCTCCCGGGCTCAAGCGATTCTTCTGCTTCAGCCACCTGAGTAGCTGGGATTACAGGTGTCCACCACCATGCCTGGCTAATTTATGTACTTTTAGTAGAGATGGGGTTTCACCATGTTGGCCAGGGTGGTTTTGAACTCCTGACCTCCAGTGATCCACCTGCCTCACCCTCCCAAAGTGCAGGGATTACAGGCATGAGCCACCATGCCCAGCCTTCAAGTTTCATTTTCATTTCTAATAACTACCTCAGAATTTCCTCCCCAGTGTTCCTCTCCAACATTTGAGAACTACCCAAGGACTATTCTGATTTTAAGTCACATAATCCATCCCAAGCACTCTCCTTCTATTGAAGGGTCTGACTCTCTGCCTTTGTGAACACAGGGTTTTAGAGAAGCAAATTTAGGGAAATCAGCTGTTCTCTTGAGGCCAAGCCACTTTGTGCTACCAGCCCTAAGCCAACAGCCCAAATAGAAAGAATAGGGCTGATAAATAATGAATCAGCATCTTGCTCAATTGGTGGCGTTTAAATGGTCTAAAATCTTCTCAGGTGAAAAATTACCAAAATTTTGTGCTCATGGCAGATTTCAAAGGGAGACTTGAAGCAGAAAATCTTTAAGGGACCCTTGCATAGCCAGAAGTCCTTTTCAGGCTGATGTACATAAAATATTTAGTAGCCAGGACAGTTGAAGGACTGAAGAGTGAGAGGAGCTCCCAGGGCCTGGAAAGGCCACTTCGTAAGCTCATTCTTGGGGTCCTGTGGCTCTGTACCTGTGGCTGGCTGCTATCAGTAGTGGCTGTGGGGGATCTGGGGTATCAGGTAGGCGTCCAGCTCCTGGCACTGGTAGAGTGCTACACTGTCCAACACCCACTCTCGGGTCACCACAGGTGCCTCACACATCTGCCCAATTGCTAGAGACAGAGAACACAAGCACAGATTAGTGTCAATTCATTCTCCTGGACCAGGTTCTAATCAATAGACTCCAGGGTCCTGGTTGTGTGAGTTCTTAGGATTAATGAGGTAGAAGCCAACTACTTTTTTTTTTTTGAGACGGAGTCGTGCTCTATCATCCAGGCTGGAGTGCAATGGCGCAATCTTGGCTCATTCAACCTCCACCTCCCGGGTTCAAGCAGTTCTCCTGTCTCCACCTCCCGAGTAGCTGGAATTACAGGCACACACCACCACACCTGGCTAATTTTTGCATTTTTAGTAGAGACGGGGTTTCACGATGTTGGCTGGGCTGGGCTTGAACTCCTTACCTCAGGTGATTCACCCGCCTTGGTCTCCCAAAGTACTGGGATTACAGGCGTGAGCCACTACGCCTGGCCTTTTTTTTTTGAGACAGAGTCTTGCTTCTGTTGCTCAGCCTGGAGTGCAATGGCACGATCTCAACTCACTGTAACCTCCACCTCCCAGGTTCAAGCGATTCTCCTGCCTCAGCCTCCCAAGTAGCAGGGATTACAGGTGCCTGCCACCACTCCAGGATAATTATATTTTTCTTTTTTTTTTTGAGATGGAGTCTCGCTCTGTCACTCAGGTTGGATTGTGATGGTGCAGTCTCAGCTCACTGCAACCTCCACCTCCCGGGTTCAAGCGATTCTCCTGCCTCAGTCTCCCAAGTAACTGGGACTACAAGTGCGTGCCACCATGCCTGGCTAATTTTTTTTAGTATTTTTAGTAGAGATGGGGTTTCGCCATGTTGGCCAGGCTGGTCTCAAACTCCTGATGTCAGGTGATCCTGAGGCAGAAGAATCACTTGAACCCAGGAGGTGGAGGTTGCAGTGAGCCAAGACTGGGCCACTGCACACCAGCCTGCTGTGTGACAGAGTGAGACTCCACCTCAAAAAAAAAAAAAAAAAAAAAAAA
>NW_016804383.1:387056-393082 GCF_001698545.2 Rhinopithecus bieti
TTTTTTTTTTTGAGACGGAGTCTCGCTTTGTCACCTGGGCTGGAGTACAGTGGCGTGATCTCGGCTCACTGCAATCTCTGCCTCCTGGGTTCAAGCGATTCTCCTGCCTCAGCCTCCCAAGTAGCTGGGACTGCAGGCATGCACCACTACGCCCAGCTAATTGTTGTATTTTTAGTAGAGACGGGGTTTCACCACGTTGGTTGGCCAGGATGGTCTTGATCTCTTGACCTCGTAATCTGCCCACCTCGGCCTCCCAAAGTGATGGGATTACAGGCGTGGGCCACCGTGCCTAGCTTTTCTCTCTCTTTTTTTTTTTTTTTTGAGACAGAGTCTCGCTCTGTCACCCAGGCTGGAGTGCAGTGGCACAATCTCCGCTCACTGCAAGCTCCGCCTCACGGGTTCATGCCATTCTCCTACCTCAGCCTCCCAAGTAGCTGGGATTACAGGCACCCGCCACCATGCCCAGCTAATTTTTTGTATTTTTAGTAGAGACGGAGTTTCACCATGTTAGCCAAGATGGTCTCTATCTCCTGACCTCGTGATCCACCTGCCTTGGCCTCCCAAAGTGCTGGGATTACAGGCATGAGCCACTGCGCCCGGCCTTTTCTCTCTTTTTTTTTAGACGAAGTCTTATTCTGTCACCCAGGCTGGAGTGCAGTGGTGCAGTCTTGGCTCACTGCAACCTCTGCCTCCCAGGTTCAAGCGATTCTCACACCTCAGCTTCCCAAGTAGCTGGGATTACAGGCATGCTCCACCAGGCCTGGCTAATTTTTGTATTTTTTTTAGCAGAGATGGGGTTTCACCATGTTGGCCAGGCTGGTCTCAAACTCCTGACAAGTGATCCACCTGCCTTAGCCTCCTAAAATGCTGGGATTACAGGCATGAGCCACCACGCCCAGTGCCCATCATTTCTTGATGATTTGTTGAAACACAGTATGCTGGGGCAGTCAGAGAGGAGAGGGAGGGGCATATGGCAAAAAGAGAGGCAAAGAGCCTTCCCTCAGTATATTTAATATGTGCAGTTCTCAAATCCTCACCCATCCCTTACAGATGGAGTCTTCTGGCACAGCTTTGTGGGCAGAGAAGACTTCTGAGGCTACAGTAGGGGCGTCCACAGGGACTGACAGGTGCCGGTCTTGCTCAATCACAGGAGAGAATACTGTGTCCTTCCTCTCTGACAGGGCAGCAAATACTTACTGTGCCAAGGGTGAATGATGAAAGCTCCTTCACCACAGAAGCACCACACAGCTGTACCATCCATTCCAGTTGATCTAAACAGGACATTTAGACATAAAATCACCCCAGTAATCTGTGTACTTAACTCAGGCCCTCTACCCTACACTCTCCGGATGAAGGTTTATAGCAAGACCTCTCAGTGGGAGAGTTTCTCTCTCTGCTCCAAAGGACAATGGTCTTAAAATAGCAGGGGTATGGATTTTAAGTCAATTTGCCACTGATATGCTATGTACTCTGGTTATCAGTCTCTATAAGGTCACTTGGTATAAGGTTTGACAGTCTCTCAAATAAAATGCTTGAAAGAAAAAAAAATCGAAGATCTAATTTCAATTAATTTGCTAAATTGCTGGCTAAGACACTGTGTGAAAAAACACCCACCTTCCTTCCCTCCCTTTCTCCCTTCATCCTAATTCTGTGTTGGTAATTGATAATCATGGCCACTGAAAATACCATACTTGGTGGTAATTACTGTAAATGTCAAGAGACGGGAAGATAATTCATCCAGTCAAAAAGTACATGTCATCCTGGTTAGAGACTCAGCAGGGAAGGCTACATGCTGAGCTGGAATCCATATACTCAGGGGAAAAGAAATCAGAAGAGACTGTGGAGATGTTCTCCGTGTACCTGGAAAATCAGAACTGCCTAGTGGGCCCTGTTGGATGTGTTCTTCAAGACATTCATGTATGTTGCTCTTTCTCATCAGCCTGTTTCTGGGAATTGCTGAGGTGCTCCTGTCTGTCTGACTGAACGAAGGCTGACTAACTCACCCCCAAAATAATACTTGCTGGCAACCCTGGTTTGCACTATACCAAAGTAAAAAAACACTGAGAAATCCTTGAGTGGAACTTGGAAATTTCATAAAAATCCAATTGATAACTAATAAAGAGGATGGAAACAAAATTACATTGCAGCCAGGTTTTCTTGCTGTCACTCATCTGCCTGTGACCAGATGCTAAGGCTTCCTCTAAGGTGTAAGAGGACCTAAGTCCATGGGCAGAAGCAGGCATAGGAGGCAAAAGTGGGTAGCTTTTGCTGTGAAAAGAACAAACCAAATTTATACACACACCAGGGCCTTTGTGCTGCCCAACTCCAGGTGAGCTTTATTGCAGTCCTAAGTATAACATTGTATTCAGTGTCAAGTTTAATTAGAAAATGTTCACCAAGAGGGCTGGGTGCGGTGGCTCAGGCCTGTAATCCCAGCACCTTGGGAGGCCGAGGCGGGTGGATCACGAGGTCAGGAGATCGAGACCATCCTGGCTAACACGGTGAAACCCTGTCTCCACTAAAAAAAAAAAATGCAAAAAATTAGCTGGGCGTGGTGGCATGTGCCTGTAGTCCCAGCTACTTGGGAGGCTGAGGCAGGAGAATCGCTTGAACCGGGAGGTGGAGGTTGCAGTGAGCCAAGATCGCGCCACTGTACTCCAGCCTGGGCGACAGAGACTCCATCTCAAAAAAAAAAAAAACAAAAAACAAAAAACAAAAATGTTCACTGAGAATCTTACCCTGCTCTGGGTCTGTCCATGGTGGGCCAGCTGCTGTGCTTTCTTCTATGTAAGTAAATTAAGATGGTTTAGGAAGAGCAGAACGTCTTGAGTTTTACCTATCCAAAGGTATTTTCTCACTAACATGTTGGCACTAACAGCAGCTCGATGCCATCTGAACACATAACATACTAAATCCTAACTATTCACCACCTTCATGCTCTTGAGAAGGGGGACAAGGTATAGCTTTTTTTCTGCCATAGGGTAACATTTAGGTGCTGTTTTGTTTGGAGGGTGGTAGAGAAATAGAATAGCCTCTACAACATCTCAGCAATCTGAGGAACCCCCATTGGGGGATCTTGCTTATAATACTCCACTATGTAAGACAAAGGCTGGTGCTGGAACTCTGCAGTTCTCCCAGGCTCTTACCTGTGGGCATGTTGGTGAAGGGCCCATAGCAACAGATTTCTAGCCCCCTGAAGATCTGGAAGAGAGGAAGAAAGAGGGACAGAGGAATGGAAAGAAGGAAATCTAGTTATAAAAGAATATTGGCTTTTATTCAAAAAACAGACTTTCAAAAAGGAAGAGATTTTCTTTTTCTTCTGTTCACCACCTGATGATTTCTGCTGCTACTTCCCAGGGACAAGCAGTCCAATGTCCAGAACACTAAAGGATTTCAGAAGATCTTTTTGAAGTGTATGTGTAGTTAACCTACACTCTATAGGCATTCTTTGTAGGTGCTTTTACTTGTTAGATGAAAGGGAAAAAAGGTCCTTCTGTATGTTTAATAAAAGGCTTGGATGGCTAGAAACTCAAAGCTATTGGCTGAAGTTTGATGTTTATCCAGACTTGGTACCTCAAGTACTCACCATGACCCCATCAGCAGAGGGGTCTATATTGATTTTAGGTGTACATGCTCCTTGTCTCCTCTGACTTTTTTTTTTTTTTCTTTTTGAGACAGAGTCTCACTCTGTCACTCAGGCTGGAATGTAGTGGTGCGATCTGGGCTCACTGCAACCTCTGCTCCCAAGGTTCAAGTGATTCTCCTGCCTTAGCCTCCTGAGCAGCTGGGATTACAGGCGCCCACCACCACGCCCGGCTAATTTTTGTATTTTTAGTAGAGACAGGGTTTCACCATGTTGGTCAGTCTGGTCTTGAACTCCTGACCTCGTTATCTGCCCGTCTCGGCCTTCCAAAGTGCTGGGATTACAGGCATGAGTCACTGCGTCCGGCCCTCTCTGACTTTCTTCTAGCTCCCTAAACATCTGTTCCTTCCTTCTCACTACTCTGAGAATGGCCATTGTATCTTTAGGCCATCCAAGCAGTTTTTAACTTAGAAGTGAAGCCATGTTCTGCCTCTCCTCATTGAACTGGTCTGACTGCCTGGTTTCCTGAAGACACAGATCACACTGCACCGCCTCTTCCACTTACAGGGCTTGCCAACACTGTTCAAAACAACTTTCTGTGATAGTCACAGTGTTCTATATCTATGCTAATAAGGTAGCCATGAGTCACATATAGTTATTGAGCACTGGAGATGTGGTTAGGGTGAATGAAGAACTAAACTTCATATTTTAATTTTTTTCTTTTTTTCTTTTTTTTTGAAGAGATGAGGTCTCATTCTGTCACTCAGGTTGGAGTACAGTGGCACGATCATAGCTTGCTACAGCATTGAACTCCTGCACTCAAGCAATCCTCCTGCCTCAGCCTCCTAAGTAGCTGGGACTACAGGTGCACACCACCACGACTGGCTGATTTGTAAAATTTAACTTTAAACAGTCCCATGTGGCTGGTGGCAACAATATGGGGCAGTGCAAACTCTCATATACACACTGGCATAGGTTCTTAGCAAAAAACTTGGGTATCACTTAAAAATAAACCCTAAAATTGTATCATTTGAATGGATATGTTTTGGGTGACTCTCATTTTCTTGACCTTCCCATTCCAATAAAAAGAAAATTGCCAAGGCCTAAAATTCACCTGGCTTCAAAGAGACTGGCATAAAGAAAAAAATCAGAAAAAAATCAGGAAGCTAAAAATACATGGATGGCCTTTTAGAAAGTGGTCACCCTCCCCCTTGATAGACAGACAGATGGACGGACGGATGGACAGATGGACACACATATACACACACACTCTCTCTCTCTCTCTCCTGCCAGAGGGAAAAGAAAGGGCAGCAGGACAAGTCTGTTTTTTTTTTTGGGAGAGTCTCGCACTGTCACCTGTGCTGGAGTGCAATGGCGTGATCTCGGCTCACTGCAACCTCCACCTCCTGGGTTCAAGCAATTCTCCTGCCTCAGCCTCCCAAGTAGCTGGGATTATAGGTGCACATCACCACACCTGGCTTTTTTTTTTTTTTGGACACAGAGTCTTGATCTGTAGCCCAGGCTGGAGTGCAGTGGTGCAATCTCGGCTCACTGAAAGTTCTGCCTCCCGGGTTCACTCCATTCTCCTGTCTCAGCCTCCCAAGTAGCTGGGACTACAGGCGCCCGCCACCACGCCTGGATAATTTTTTGTATTTTTAGTAGAGATGGGTTTCACTGTGTTAGCCAGGATGGTCTCGATCTCCTGACCTCATGCTCTGCCCGCCTTGGCCTCCCAAAGTGCTGGGATTACAGGCATGAGCAACCACGCCAGCCACACCTGGCTAATTCTTTGTATTTTTAGTAGAGACGGGGTTTCACTATGTTGGCCAGGCTGGTCTTGAACTCCTGACCTCATGATACACCCGCCTCAGCCTCCCAAAGACAAGTCTGTTTGTTTTAAGGGACAGCATCCATCTGTGCCACTCTCACTATCTGTATGAATAAACTGCACCCCCAACCTGTTGATAGGACCTGCATGCTCATAATGCTAGAATTTCTCTCCAGGCAGCTAGCTGGAGCCAAATGCTGACATGAAAAGTACAAAAGATTAGGAATGCTTACATCCAGGCTAACACTCAGTGATGAGGATGTCTAGTTATGAGACAAGAAATCTGAAGTTTTGGGCTGTTGTGGCTCATGCCTGTAATCCCAGCACTTTGCGAGGCCGAGACAGGCAGATCACACCCCATCTCTACTAAAAATACAAAAAATTAGCCGGGCGTGGTGGGGGGGCGCCTGTAGTCCCAGCTACTCAAGAGGCTGAGGCAGAATGGCGTGAACCCAGGAGGCGGAGCTGGTAGTGAGCTGAGACCACGCCACTGCACTCCAGCCTGGGTGACAGAGCGAGACTCCGTCTCAAATTAAAAAAAAGAAAAGGCCGGGCGCGATGGCTCAAGCCTGTAATCCCAGCACTTTGGGAGGCCGAGACGGGCGGATCACGAGG
>NW_016804383.1:394378-404010 GCF_001698545.2 Rhinopithecus bieti
TTTTTTTGAGACGGAGTCTGGCTCTGTCGCCCAGGCTGGAGTGCGGTGGCCGGATCTCAGCTCACTGCAAGCTCCGCCTCCCGGGTTTACGCCATTCTCCTGCCTCCGCCTCCCATGTAGCTGGGACTACAGGCGCCCGCCTCGTCGCCCGGCTAGTTTTTTGTATTTTTTAGTAGAGACGGGGTTTCACCGTATTAGCCAGGATGCTCTCGATCTCCTGACCTTGTGATCCGCCCGTCTCGGCCTCCCAAAGTGCTGGGATTACAGGCTTGAGCCACCGCGCCCGGCCATGTTTTGTTTTGTTTTGAGACAAGGTCTCACAATATTGGCTAGGCTGGAGTGCAGTAGCACCATCAAGGCTCACTGCAGCCTCGATCTCCCAGGCTTAAGCATTCTTCTCACCTCAGTCTCCTGAGTAACGGGAATACAGGAGTGCGCTACAACACCCAATTAATTTTAAAATTTTTTTGTAGAGACAGAGTCTTACTATGTTGCCCAGGCTAGTCTTGAACTCCCGGGCTCAAGTGATCCTCCTGCCTTGGCCTCCTAAAGTGCTGGGATTACAGGCGTGAGCCGCTGCACCCAGCTGGGATTTTTTTTTTTTTTTGAGATGAAGTCTCCCTCTTGTCCTCAGGCTAGAGTACAGTGGCGCAATCTTGGCTCACTGCAACCTCTGCCTCCCAGGTTCAACCGATTCTCCAGCCTTAGCCTCCCAAGTAATCCCGAGCTGGGATTACACGCGCCTGCCACCACACCCAGCTGATTTTTGTATTTTTAGTAGAGATGGGGTTTCACAATGTTGGCCAGGCTGGTCTCGAACTCCTGACCTCAGGTGATCCGCCCGCCTTGGGCTCCCAAAGTGCTGGGATTAGAGGCATGAGCCACTGTGACCGGCCTGGGATGTTCTGAAATGGCTAGCAGTGCACACTTGAAAAAGAAAGAAAAGCAAACTGGGAACATAGCACTTAGGGAGCTGAGAAAGCAGCCAGCTCAGGCCTGACAGGTAGGTGTGAAATCTTGCACAGAGTTCTCCCTGAGAGGAAGTCACAGTTCTGACTATGTCATCTGCTACAATATGATCTGGAGAAAGTCATTGAGTCTTCTTGGGTCTCATCTGCAAAGTTGTTAGAATGTTCCATTTTTTTTTCCCTCTGTGAAGCCTTCAATAACTTTTCAACAAACTATGGTATTAAGAGTTTAGACTTGGAGGCCAGGTGCAGTGGCTCAAGCCTGTAATCCCAGCACTTTGGGAGGCCGAGACGGGCGGATCACGAGGTCAGGAGATCGAGACCATCCTGGCTAACACGGTGAAACCCCGTCTCTACTAAAATACAAAACTAGCCGGGCGAGGTGGCGGGCACCTGTAGTCCCAGCTACTGGGGAGGCTGAGGAAGGAGAATGGCGTAAACCCAGGAGGCGGAGCTTGCAGTGAGCTGAGATCTGGCCACTGCACTCCAGTCCGGGCAACAGAGCAAGACTCCTCCTCAAAAAAAAAAATAAAAATAAGAAAAAATAAAATAAAATAAAAAATAAAAATTAAGGCTGGGAATGGTGGCTCACCCCTGTAATCCCAGCACTTTGGGAGTCTGAGGCGGGCAGATCATCTGAGGTCAGGAATTTGAGACCAGCCTGGCCAACATGTTGAAACCCTGTTTCTACTAAAAATACAAAAAATTATCTGGGTGTGGTGGCAAGTGCCTGTCATCCCAGCTATTTGGGAGGCTAAGGCATAAGAATCATTTGAACCTGCGAGCTGGAGGCTGCAGTGAGTTGAGATTGTGTCACTGCACTCCAGACTGGCCAACAGAATGAGACAAAAAATTAGCTAGGTGTGGTGGCACATGCCTGTAATCCTAGCTACTTGGGAGACCAAGGCACAAGAATTGCTTGAACTTGGGAAGTAAAAGTTCCTCCCAAGTTCAGTGAGCAGAGATAGCGGCACTGCACTCCAGCCTGGGTGACGGAGCAAGACTCTGGCCCGAAAAATAAATTAACAAAGAGTTTAACTTGGAGCTAGACTTCCTGAGTTCCACTTCTAGTTCCATCACTTACTAGCTGTGTGACTTTGTGCAACTTATTCAACCTCTCTGAACCTCAATTTTCACATCTGTAATATAGGCATAATTACAGTACATAGCTCATAGAGTTGTCATAAAATTGTTAATTACTTAAAACATGGTTGGGCCTTTACAGCAGCCCCTGGCATAAAGTGATCTTTTTGGGCCGGGCGCGGTGGCTCAAGCCTGTAATCCCAGCACTTCGGGAGGCCGAGACGGGCGGATCACAAGGTCAGGAGATCGAGACCCATCCTGACTAACATGGTGAAACCCCGTCTCTACTAAAAAATACAAAAAACTAGCCGGGCGAGGTGGCGGGCGCCTGTAGTCCCAGCTACTCGGGAGGCTGAGGCAGGAGAATGGCGTGAACCCGGGAGACGGAGCTTGCAGTGAGCCAGGATCCAGCCACTACACTCCAGCCTGGGTGACAGAGCGAGACTCCGTCTCAAAAAAAAAGAAAAAAAAAAAAAAAAAAGTGATCTTTTTTTTTTTGAGACCTTCTCTCTGTCGTCCAGGCTGGAGTGTAGTGGCGCAATCTCAGTTTACTGCAACCCCCACCTCTTGGGCTCAAGAGATACTCTCAACTCACCCTTCTAAGTAGCTGGAACTACAGGTATATGCCACCACGTCTGGCTAATTTTTGTATATTTTTTTTTGGTAGAGATGGGGTTTTGCCATGTTGCCCAGGCTAGTATCGAACTCCTTGGCTCAAGCGATCTGCCTGCCTCAGTCTCCCAAAGTGCTGGGATAACTAACACGAATGAGCCACTGTGCCTGGCCTAGTGAACAGTGTATAAATTTTAGTTGTTATTAGCCAGGCACGGTGGCTCATGCCTGTAATCCCAGCACTTGGGGAGGCCAAGGCAGGTGGATCACAAGGTCAGGGGTTCAAGACCAGCCTGGGCAAGATAGTTAAACCCTGTCTCTACTAAAAACTATAAAAATTAGCTGGGTGCAGAGACAGGCACCTGTCTACTTGGGAGGCTGAGGCAGGAGAATTGGTTGAACCTAGGCGGCAGAGGTTGCAGTGAGCTGAGATTGTGCCGCTGCACTCAAGCCTGGGCAACAGAATGAGATTTCGTCTGAAAAAAAAAAAATAGCTGTTATTAATCACTTCCTCTTCTATGTTTCCACAGACAGCACTGTGTATGGCCTGCTCACAGCATTTACCACACTGCTTTAGAGAAAGACACTCTAGGCTGGGCGTGATGGCTCACGCCTATAATCCTAGCACTTTGGGAGGCTGAGTTGGGGGGATCACCTGAGATCTGGAGTTCGAGACCAGCCTGGCCAACACAGTGAAACCCTGTCTCTAGTAACAGTACAAAAAATGAGCCCAGTGTGGTGGCGATGCCTATAATCCCAGCTACTTGAGAGGCTGAGGCAGAACAATCGCTTGAATCTGGGAAGCGGAGTTTTCAGTGAGCTGAGATCGCACCACTACACTCCAGCGTGGGTGACAGAGTGAGACTCCGTCTCGGAAAAAAAAAAAAAAAAAAAGGAGAGAGAGAGAGAAAGATGCCCCAGTGAAGTGAAAAGAGCAAAGGCTTTAGATTCCCATCTGCTTAAAATCTCAGCTCTTCCACTTATCAGCTGAGATCTGAACCCCAGACGGGAATCCAAATTACACAACCTCTCTAAATATCTTAGTTCTATCATTCATAAAGTAGAGACAATACTTATTTATGTGGTTGGAATGGAAGAGTGAAAAAAGAAACTGTGTGAAAGTATCTAGCAGTGTGTATGTATGTAGTAAGTCTTACAAGATGAAGTGGCCCATCTCTGTAAAGGGGACTGGAATACAGAGTGGTGTGGTGAGATTTTTGTCAACTTGAGGGAGGGAGCTTTACCTTTCTGTCCGGGGATTCTCTTGCTCGCTTTGGACCTTGGTGGTTTCTTCCATTGACCACATCTCCTCTGACTTCAAAATCATGCTGAAGGAAACCAAACACAAACCATCAGGACCAGAGAAAGAGAAGCTTCCTTCAATAGAAGTGGAGCAGACACGTCATGTTTAAGGCATTCAGGCCGGGCACAGTGGCTCACGTCTGTAATACCAGCACTTTGGGAGGCCGAGGTGGTTGGATCATTTGAGGTCAGGTATTTGAGAGCAGCCTAGCCAACATGGTGAAACCCCGCTTTACTAAAAAACAAAAAACAAAAAAAAAACAAAAAAACCACAAGGTTGGGCGCAGCAGCTCACGCCTGTAATCCTAGCACTTTGGGAGGCTGAGGTGGGTGGATTACTTGAGGTCAGGAGTTCAAAACCAGTCTGACCAACATGGTGAAACCGCATATCTACTAAAAATACAAAAAAGTAGTTGGGTGTGGTGGCAGGCGCCTGTAATCCCAGCTACTTGGGAGGCTGAGGCAGGAGAATCTTTTGAACCCAGGAGATGGAGGTTGCAGTGAGTCGAGATGGTGCCACTGCACTCCAGCCTGGGTGACAGAGCAAGACTCCATCTCAAAAAATTAAAAATAAAGTTAAAAAAATACAAAAATTAGCTGGGCGTGGTGGTGTGCGCCTGTAGTCCCAGTTACTTCCTAGCTACTTGGGAGGCTGAGGTGTGAGAATTGCTTGAAACCGGGAGGCGGAGGTTGCAGTGAGCCAAGATCATGCCACTGCACTCCAGCTGGGGCGACAGAGTGAAACTCTGTCTCAAAACAAACAAACAAACAAAAAAAAACAAACAAACAAAAAAAATTAAGGCATTCAGAATTGCCAGGCAGGCAGTAGCTGGGCACCAATGGCTCACACCTATAACGCTAGCACTTTGGGAGGCTGAGGCAAGAGGACGGCTTGAGACCAGGAGCTTGAGACCCACCTGGGCAACACAGTGAGATCCCTTCTCTACAAAAAAGATATACAGAATTTCAGTCAGGCATAGTTACATGTGCCTGTAGTCCCAATTTCTTGAAAAGCTGAAGCTGGAGGGTCACCTGAGCCCGGGAGTTGGAGGCTGCAGTGAACTATGATCATACCACGACACTCCCACCTGGGTGACAAAGTGAGACCTGGCTAAAAACAAACAAACAAAAGAAAGAAAAAGAATTGCTGGGTAGAGATTTGACAAAAAAGAAAGTAAAATCATTCTTTTTGGTAGACCAGGTGAAATGATCAGTATCTCAGCTGTTGAAATCAATTCACTGAAGCAAATCTTTGTGTGCAGAAATTAACAGTCAGCTTTTCACCTCACTTGGGACTTAATGTATTTTGATTTTCAACATCTATCTCCTCCCAAAACATTCACTTAGCATTTAGATTAAACTGCTAATATTGTGCTGTTATAAAGGTAAATGAAAAATTCCCTATCTCCTAAATCAATTGCATAATATCATCTAAGGAAATAAAGGCTTTTCAGATTTCCACTGATTTACACAGTTAACACAACCAAAATGATAAAATATACATTCAATACACTAAAGAAAGTTAGAGGTTTTTCATAATCACTATTATGACTAGTCATGGACATGAGAATAAAGAATAATGAGACTGGGGAGAAATTTGAGGAAGAATGCTCAGAAACAAGTCTGACTGAAACTCACATTGTAGGGAAGGCCTTATGTGTTGCCAAGAGTATTGTGAAGAAAAATAAAGGCAAGAGTATAACCACCGGCTATTACTAGGGGAAGAATATCTGACATTTCCTAGTTACTTGAATGAGGAGTCTAGTGATAAATTTGTTAGAAGACTCCCATGTTTATAGTCCTCCTTGTACTCCTGAGCTTCATACCATGTGTCCAACTGCCTACTTAACTTCTCTATCCAGATGTCTAGTACACATCTCAAAATTCAGGCATCTGGCCAGGCACAGTGGCTCATACCTGTAATCCCAGCACTTTGGGAGGCCAAGGTGGGTGGATCACCTGAGGTCAGGAGTTCAAGACCAGCCTCAGCCTGGCCAACATGGTGAAACCCCATCTCTACTAAAAATACAAATATTAGCCAGGCGTTGTGGCAGGTGCCTGTAATCCCAACTACTCGGGAGGCTGAGGAAGGAAAATCACTTGAACTGGGAGGTGGAGGCTGCAGTGAGCTGAGATCGTGCCACTGCACTCCATGTACTCTAGCCTGGGCAACAGAACGAGACTCTGTCTCAAAAACAACAACAACAACAACAACAACAACAACAACAACAACAACAAATTCTCGCATCTAAAACAGAGTTCCTGATTCCACTCCTGCTTCCTGCTCTTCCCACTCCCCCATATTTCCTACCATGCCTTCTTTATCTAATTTAATATTACTAACAAGATCTATTGTTCAAGCCAAAACCCAAGTGTCACTCCTTCAATTTCTCTTTACCTTATCCTCCAATTTTAATCCATTAGCAAGTCCTCTCTTCAAACACATCCCAAACCAACCTTGGTTTTAACCATCTCCACACCACCAATTACCACAAGGATAAAATCTGAATTCCTTACCACCAAATACTATGTGATCTGGCCCTTATCTATGACCTTCTCCCATTCCTTGTCTAATCTCTGCCTCCACATAATTTGCCAATTACTCCAGCTACACTGGCCTATCTTTTATTATTATTATTATTTATTTTTTTTGAGATGGAGACTTGCTCTGTGGCCCAGGCTGGAGTGCAGTGGCGCAATCTTGGCTCACTGTAATCTCCGCCTCCTGGGTTCAAGCGATTCTCCTGCTCCAGCCTCCCAAGTAGGTGGGATTACAGGCACATGCCACCATGCCCAGCTAATTTTTTTCTTTTTTTGAGACAGAGTTTCACTCTTGTTGCCCAGGCTGGAGTGCAATGGTGCGATCTCAGCTCACCACAACTTCCACCTCCCAGGTTCATATGATTCTCTTGTCTCAGCCTCCTGCGCTGGGTTTAAAGGCATGCGCCACGATGCCAGTCTAATTTTTGTATTTTTAGTAGAGACAGGGTTTCTCCATGTTGGTCAGGGTGGTCTTGAACTCCCGACCTCAGGTGATCTGTCCACCTTGGCCTCCCAAAGTGCTGGGATTATAGGCATGAGCCACCGCACCCAGCCATGCCCAGCTAATTTTTGCATTTTTTAGTAGAGATAGGGTTTTGCCATGTTGGCCAGGCTGGTCTCGAACTCCTGAC
This sequence comes from Rhinopithecus bieti, assembly GCF_001698545.2. Taxonomy (NCBI): domain Eukaryota; kingdom Metazoa; phylum Chordata; class Mammalia; order Primates; family Cercopithecidae; genus Rhinopithecus; species Rhinopithecus bieti. The sequence goes on from NW_016804383.1 coordinate 401,517, forward strand.
CTCAGGCGATCCGCCTGCCTTAGCCTCCCAGAGTGCTGGGATTACAGGTGTGAGCTACTGCGTCCGACCCTTTTTATTCTTATTTCCTGAGATGGGAGTCTCGCTGTCGTTCAGGCTGGAGTGCAGTGGTGTGATCTCGGCTCACTGTAACCCCCACCTTTCGGTTCAAGTGATTCTCCTGCCTCAGCCTCTGGAGTAGCTGGGCTTACAGGTGCTGGGATTACAGGCACATGCCACCACGCTGGGCTAGTTTTTCTTATTTTTAGTAGAGATGGGGTTTCACCATGTTGGCCAGGCTGGTCTTGAACTCCTGACCTCAAGTGATTTGCCTGTCTTGGCCTCCCAAAGTGCCAGGATTACAGGCGTGAGCCACCACACACAGCCAACATTGGCCTATTTTAAAAAAAATAAACCAAGCTCTGGCTGAGCATGGTGGTTCACACCTGTAATCCCAGCACTTTGGGAGGCTGAGGTGGGTGGATCACTTAAGTTCAGGAGTTTGAGACCAGCCTGGTCAACATGGTAAAACCCCATGTGTACTAAAAATAAAAACTACTCAGGTGTGGTAGCATGTGCACCTGTAATCCCAGCTACTTGGGAGGTCAAGGCAAGAGAATCGCTTGAACCTAGGAGGCAGAGTTTGCAGTGAGCCAAGAATATGCCACTGCACTGCAGCCTGGGGGACAGAGCAAGACACCATCTCAAAGAAAAACCAAAATACAGAAATCAAAAAACCACGCTCATTATTACCTCAAGACCTTTATGTTTGCTATTCCTCTGCCTATAAGATGCATTCCCTCCATTTTTGAAGGACAATTCTTTCTTGTTATTTAGGTCTCAGCTCAATTTTTTCAGAAAGGCTTTCCCTGGCCTCTTTAAACGAAAGTAATCAACAACCTTTATTGCCAGCTAATACTATTCCACTGTTCTGTATATTTCTCCATAGTATTTATTGTTATCTTAAATTCATTTTTATTGTGTATCTCCCCTCAACAGAACCTGAATCCTACCAGGGACTTGGTTAGTCTTGTTTACTGCTGTATTTCTAGTGCCCAGCACACAGTAGGCTCCCAATAAATAGCCACTGAATAAAAGTTAAAACCAACACAAATATCATTTAATTAATTATGAATATATTGAATTGTGCACAATAGTTCATAAAATTACTTTTTTTTTTTTTTTTTTAAAGACAGGGTCTCATTCTGTCACACAGGCTGGAGTGCAGTGGCGAGATCTCGGCTCATTGCAACCTCCGCCTCCCGGGTTCAAGTGATTCTCCTGCCTCAGCCTCCCCAGCAGCTAGGATTACAGGCACATGCCACTGTGCTTGGTTAATTTTTTTTTTTTTTTTGAGACGGAGTCTTGCTCTGTCGCCCGGGCTGGAGTGCTGTGGCCGGATCTCGGCTCACTGCAAGCTCCGCCTCCCGGGTTTACGCCATTCTCCTGCCTCAGCCTCCGGAGTAGCTGGGACTACAGGCGCCCGCCACCTCGCCCGGCTAGTTTTTTGTATTTTTTTTAGTAGAGACGGGGTTTCACAGTGTTAGCCAGGATGGTCTCGATCTCCTGACCTTGTGATCCGCCCGTCTCGGCCTCCTAAAGTGCTGGGATTACAGGCTTGAGCCACCGCGCCTGGCGTAATTTTTTGTATTTTCAGTAGAGACAAGGTTTTACCATGTTGACCAGGCTGGTCTCAAACTCCTGACCTCAAGTGATCCAACCACCTCAGCTACCCAAACTGCTGGGATTACAGGCATGAGCCACCGCGCCCGGCCTATAAAATTACTTTCACATTTTATTTTGCCTGATCTGTTGTCACAGAAGTTCTCAGATGGCTGCTTTAAAATTATTCCTCCTCCTACACTCTATTTTATTTACTTCTCACTGTTCTCAGTATCATAAAGTGCAACATCTTTTTGAAGCAATTTGAATTATAAAGATACATTTGCATGTATATATATGTATATATGCATATACACACACACTTTTTTTTAAGAGATAGGGTCTTGCTCTGTGCAAGTGTTAAGAGTGCAGTGGTATGATCATAGCTCACTGCAGCCTTGAACTCCTGGGCTCAAGTGATTCTTCTGGCTTAGCTTCTTCAGTAGCTAAGACTACAGGTGCACATCACCATGCCTGGCTAATTAAAAAAGAAATTTTGTGGAGACAGAGTCTCACTATGTTCCCCAGGCTGGTTTGAAACTCCTGGCCTCAAGTAATCTTCCTATCTCAGCCTCCCAAAGTGCTGAGATTGTAAGTGTGAGCCACTGCACCTGGACTGCATATTAATATGAAGAGCTTTTCTTCAACAACACTGAACGGTTTTCTACAACGGTATATGCAAGTGGGCACACTTCTTGTCTTATGAATGTTTTCTTTCCCTTTATAAACTCCTTTTCCTTTCTCTTTTCCCCAAAGAAAGGACTTTCTTTTGAAATCTAGAACAAATGAGAACAGAGGATATCCTGGTTTGCTCTGCAAATTTTTTTTTTTTTTT
>NW_016804383.1:405437-419178 GCF_001698545.2 Rhinopithecus bieti
AAAAAAAAAAAAAAAAAAGTATTTCAGAAAGCAGTAGCTAAAGAATCACTTGTTTATTTCCCAGTGTTTTAAAGGCCCTTCTGAAGAACTAAGCAAACTAAAGAAAGATCATTTAGTTTTAAAGAGGAGAAATGTATTTAACTAAATCCTAAACACAACAGGCTATCTGCAAGCAGTAGCAGCAGCCATGCTCCTTCACAGAATTCCTTATAATTTTTGAAGTTTTTTGTTTAACTGCTACAAAAGCTGATTTAATAATATGTATTAAACTTAAACATTTTAGTTCAGTTTTAGTTCAAAAGTAGCAAATGTATTAGGTTTGAGTTTAAAGACTGAACTACTTTAGATTTGATTTGCACTTTTTTTTTTTGAGACAGAGTCTTGCTCTGTTGCCCAGGCTGGAGTACAGTGGTGTCATCTCGCCTTACTGCAAGCTACACCTCCCAGGTTCAAGGCATTCTCCTGCCTCAACCTCCCAAGTAGCTGGGACTACAGGCACCTGCCACCACGCCTGGCTAATTTTTTGTATTTTTAGTAGAGATGGGGTTTCACTGTGTTAGCCAGGATGGTCTCAATCTCCTGACCTCGTGATCTGCCGGCTTCGGCCTCCCAAAGTTCTGGGATTACAGGCGTGAGCCACTGTGCCTGGCCTTTTCTTTTTACCTTTCATTAGCTTTGATGCAAACCTATAGCTTAAGGTATATTAAACTTTAATGACATTTTTCTCTAAAATAGTAGTTTGTAATAACTTGTTCTGGCACCTGGCTCCAATGAGCACTATCCTCTGACCCTGTGGTATAATTTTCATGAGTAAGTAGAAACCTAAGATCATAGAAGTTCTATGGTAATGTATCCAAGGGGTTTACATCATCTCCTCAAGTGCCTGTATCTCTGTGAAAAGAATCATCATGGGCTGGGCACGATGGCTCACACCTGTAACTCCAGCACTTTGGGAGGTCGAGGCAAGTGGATCACCTGAGGTTGGGAGTTCAAGACCAGCCTGACCAACATGGAAAAACCCTGTCTCTACTAAAAATACAAAATTAGGTGTGGTGGTACATGCCTGTAATCCCAGCTACTCAGGAGGCTGAGACAGGAGATGCGCTTGAACTTAGGAGGGGGAGGTTGCAGCGAGCCAAGAACGTGCCATTGCACTCTGGCAGACTTGGAAAGAAGAGTGAAACTCCACTTCAAAAAAAAAAAAAAAAAAAAAAAAAAGAGAATCATCATCGAGTGGACTGGAACACATCCAGAGAACCAATTTTGTTAGAAACATTTTAGACTTGAGCCACACAGTCTACATCTTCTGCATCCTCCATGCACTCGTCTGCTTTCTGGAGCCCCAAGAGTCAGTCTTACTCCTGTTCCAGATAACAGTTCTCTTCCGGATAACGGTTCTTCAGATACTTGAAGACAGTGTCTTATTTCCTTAAATCTTCTCATTTCTTCTTCAAAAGACATTATTTCAAGTTACTTTACGGCATCTTTACGATTTAACTCTGAATAAACACTCCCGAGTTTGTCAGTGATCATGTTAAAAACCAAGCACGGTGCTTAAAACAGACATCAGCTTTCAGGCAGTCACTCCAATGGAGAATACGGTGGGGCTCTGGATCTGTACTTCACTTGCTCCAGACCCTATGCTTGTGTTAATATGGCCCAGTTTCAAATATGCGTTTTTAGCAGCCCTGAAATGTTTACTCAGATTTAGTTTATAGTCAACTAAAAACCCCCAGAGGTCTCCTGTATCACACAAGTTATAATTAAAACCTTAAAAGAGAAAGGTATAGAACAAATGATCTTTCCCCTTCCTTTTTTGCTTTTTCATATGTTAAAACTATCTCGGAGCTGTTATCAGACTTTTTTCCTGAAAAACTCTCAACATACTCAAACTAGGTGTTACATGAAACTGGGGTCTCCAGGTTTTGCTACAGGTTTTGTTGTTGAGACGGAGTCTCACTCTGTCACCAGGCTGGAGGGCAATGGCACGATCTCAGCTCACTGTAACCTCAGTCTCCAGGGTTAAAGCAATTCTTCTGCGTCAGCCTCCCAAGTAGCTAGGATTACAGGTGCATACCACCACGCCCGGCTAATTTTTGTATTTTTAGTAGAGACAGGGTTTCACCATGTTGGCCAGGCTGATCTCGAACTCCTGACCTCAGGTGATCCACCTGCCTTGGCCTCCCAAAGTGCTGGGATTACAGGTGTGAGCCACCATGGCCGGCCCACACTCCAAACCTTAAGCCAAAACAAAAGGGGGTAAGGAAGCAGCAAAACTATTATTTGTCTTTCATAAAGTAATTGATTGACTATTAGAAGACTATCATCCATGCTATGCTCAACAAATATTCTTACTTTTTCATGTTTTTTTTTTTTTGTTTGAGATGGAGTCTTGCTCTGTCGCCAGGCTGGAGCGCAGTGGCATGATCTTGGCTCACTGCAACCTCCGTCTCCCAGGTTCAAGCGTTACTCAGCCTCACGAGTAGCTGGGACTACATGTGCATGCCACCATGCCCAGCTAATTTTCTTATTTTTTAGTAGAGACATTGTTTCACCATGCTGGCCAGGATGGTCTCGATCTCCTGACCTCGTGATCTGCCCACCTTGGCCTCCCAAAGTGTTGCGATTATAGGCGTGAGCCACCATGCCTGGCCTCATGTGATTTTATGCAGCAAATGCAAAGTATTCTGTAAAGGTTCTTGGTATACCTGTTTTCATAACAATATGAGTAGTCTCTTCAGTAATTAGATTAGTTAAAGCGATGTGGTATCTTCTGGCAAACTTGTACACGAGCATCTGAAATTAGATCAAATATTCCATTATCATGAGTTACCTCTAGTACACAGCTCAGAATACTAGTTATCCCACCATGGCATACGTTTACCTACGTAACAATCCTGCACGTTCTGCACATGTGTCCTGGAACTATTTAAGGTGAATTTTTTTTTTTTTTGAAACAGAGTCTTGCTCTGTTACCCAGGCTGGAGGTAAAATTAAAAAAAAAAAAAAAGAAAAAACAAATAATACCAGTTATCCTAGCTTTAAGTCTCTGTTTTTCTCAGAAAGGGTACATTTAAAAAAATTCTAAGATACCTGAAGTCTCAGCCGGGCACGGTGGCTCACGCCTGTAATCCCAGCACTTTGGGAGGCTGAGGTGGGCAGATCATGAGGTCAGGAGATGGAGATCATCCTGGCTAACACGGTGAAACCCGGTCTCTATTGAAAATACAAAAAATTAGCCGGGCGTGGTAGTCCCAAAAATTAGCCGGGCGTGGTAGTCCCAGCTACTTGGGAGGCTGAGGCAGGAGAATGGAGTGAACCTGGGAGGCGGAGCTTGCAGTGAGCTGAGAAGGCGCCACTGCACTCCAGCCTGGGCAAGAGTGCAAGACTCTGTCCCCCCCGCAAAAAAAACAAAAACAAAACTTGAAGTCTCAAATAGTTTAATAAAAATTATGTACACATCAGCAGACATAGAATTACAACTAAGGATTCAAAATAATATTATACACCTACTATGTACCACAAACTTAAAACTTAAAAAAATATACATTGGGCCAGACACAGTGGCTCATGCCTATAACCCAGCACTTTGCAAAGCTAAGGTGGGACTCTTGAACCCAAGAGTCTGAGACCAAGACCAGCCTGGGCAATACTGTGAGATCTCGTGTCTTTAAAAAAAAAAAAAAAAAAGTAAAAATAAAAAATATATATTTTGCTTTAATAGCCGATATCATTTGATTCCCTAAGACAGTTTCTTTGCATAGTGACACTCTACTGTACTATAAATTTATCAGCCTACACTTTATAAGCTGAGAGATAACTACCCTACACAGAAAGTTATGCTACAGACATATATGGCTTAAAACCAAGACTCAACCCTCTGATAGTTACAAAACACTGAAATCAAGATGTTACTAAAAGTCAGTGCAAAAACGATCAATTCTCTCGTAAGGAGAAGGCTTAGAAGGGGTTCATATTCTTCCCCAAAGAAATTTAGAGTCCTCTAGCTATTATCTATCAACCAAATAAAAATCAATAGGCAGCAAAAGAAATTAACCAGATCCATTATGGGCACAGTTGACCTAGCTGGTAGGTATTGTCTGATAAATAACTTTGTTTACCAAGGGCCATCATTTACTAGCCATAGCCAAAGCCACCCACACCAGTATTTATGTGCTGTACAATACTGCCATGAAGGTCAGGCCATCTTTCTTTCATGTTGCCTTACTCCACACTGCCACAGGGCGCTGAAAAAATGCAGGCTAGAGAAGCTAATGACATCCTCCCCCCTTTTGCCACCACCCTCTGCCAGGATCATTAGCAATTCTGAACTGATTAATTGCTGAAATCCCAGCCTTGAAACTGTTCTGTTAGAAGAGCAATGCTGCCGGGCGCGGTGGCTCAAGCCTGTAATCCCAGCACTTTGGGAGGCCGAGATGGGCGGATCACGAGGTCAGGAGATCGAGACCATCCTGGCTAACACGGTGAAACCCCGTCTCTACTAAAAAATACAAAAAACTAGCCGGGCGAGGTGGCGGGCGCCTGTAGTCCCAGCTACTCGGAGGCTGAGGCAGGAGAATGGCATAAACCCGGGAGGCGGGGCTTGCAGTGAGCTGAGAACCGGCCACTGCACTCCAGCCTGGGCGACAGAGCGAGACTCCGTCTCAAAAAAAAAAAAAAAAAAAAAAAAAAAAAAAAAGAAGAGCAATGCTGAACTGATGAAAAGATCATCTTAATATGGGCTTCAGAATTAATCATGTGTAATACAGTCAGTAGCTTTCATCATAAATTTACCACACTTCACCAAGTCTGAATAGAGCTCAAAGTTTTCCTCTTTGCTTATTTAAAGACAACACCTACCCAAGCCAGTTGTAGTCTAAACTGCAGCTCAGAATTGCCTTTGGCAAGAAAGATTAGACCATTTTAGCCATCTTTAAAAAGCTGAACTTGCAAAACAAAGGGATAAAGAATGCTAATTTTCAATGAATAAGTAAGGAATTCTGGATGTGCAGGCAAATGATCAAGAGCCATTGAAACAGACACAGGTAAGAGCTTTCAGAGCAAACTGCTGGTCTGGGCATGGGATTATGAGATGAAAACATTTACAGCCAGCACTGTGCACTTACTCAGTGTATCTACCAGGGCAGCCACAGCTTACTTTGCCCTTTCAGTAGTGGGATACATCTGGCCAGAGATGTTATGCTAAGTCACTACCTATGGAGAAGTTAGGATGAAAAATCCTAGCAAGGATATATTAAGAAAGATATTTCAGAATGATTTGGTCATCTCTCAGTGTGCAATAAATGGCACACCCACTACTGAATCCATTTGATAATCTGGTATGTTATCTCATCATAGTTTTAAAGAAATATTCACGCAATTATTATTATTATTATTATTATTATTTTGAGACAGAGTTTCGCTCTTGTTGCCCAGGCTGGAGTGCAATGGCGCAATCTCGGCTCAACGCAACCTCTGCCTCCTGGGTTCAAGCGATTCTCCTGCCTCAGCCTCCCGAGTAGCTGGGATTACAGGCATGGGCCACCACGCACAGCTAATTTTGTACTTTTAGTAAAGATGGGGTTTCTCTAGGTTGGTCAGGCTGGTCTTGAACTCCCGACCTCAGGTGATCTGACCGCCTCAGCCTCCCAAAGTGCTTGGATTACAGGCTTGAGCCACCGTGCCCGGCCACAAATTATTTTTATTATGAAGTGATGACAATGACAATTAATTACAGGGGTGGTAAACTTCTCAGGATGTCTGAAATCCACAAATAGCCCAAAAAGAAACGAGGTTTTACTGGTCTTAATATTTTAATGAGTATTTTTCCACAGTGTGAAGCAATTCCCATTCCTGGCATTAAGGACCCAAGGTGATGCCAAAATCCTAATAGCAAGGGATGTTGCAGGGCAGACGTGGCAGGGCAGACTATTGAGTAACTGTCTTATAAGCCAGGATAAAAACAAACAGTAGAGAAATGCTACTGTCTGGCAGTACGTTTGGAACCAGTCTGAATTTAGTTAAATATGCTGGTAAATTCACCCATGTGAGCCAAGGGGGAAAAAAGACGCCTTCTGGGGAATAAAGCTATACCTACTTGCTTTTACAGATATAAAGGAAAATTCAAATTCAAAAGTCCTATATCATCCCAAAGTATAGCTTTTCTCCTAATATTTAATAATTATTTTCTCAAGTAAATATATATAAAATAATCCACACTATAGCTTTATCTAGATCTAAATTTTCAGAAATTAGTAATGGAAATTAAATTACACAGAACTATGATTGTTTCCTAGATATCTTCCTCTAGGTTATCAATTGCCAGTACCTACATAAAACTGTTTCCAGAATGTTGTTAAGTCTTAGTCATTAGGGAGATACATATGGATACACTCACAAATTCTTCTGGGGTCAGGCCAGACACCACCAAGGACATTCTTTTGTTGACCCTTTCTGTTGAAGCTGTCAATTTTGGCTTCTCCCTGCTCACACTTTCTTCCATTGCATTATACTCAGCAGTATTAGTATTATGAGCAGCAGCTGGACTCTGGGCAGATTCTGCAACTTGCCACTGGGGTACTTTCAATGCAGAGGTTGAAGATGGTATGCTGCCAACATGAGCTGACTCTAGGGCTCTGTCTTCAGAAGGATCAGATTCAGGGTCATCAGAGAAGAGACTGATTCCAGATTCCAGGTAAGGTGTTCCCTCTGAAAGGAATGGGAGAAGTTTAATTTACACAACAATGAATGTTGAATTACAGAGTTTTGGTCTCCGTTAAGAATTAAAAGACCAATGAAGTTAGGTTAAGAGAAAAATGGGTACATGAATACAGTGTTAGTGGAAATCCAAAGTAGCCTAATTTCCTAAAAAGGAAATATGGCATTAGGTAGCAAACACCTTAACATGTGTTTACACTTTCAGTCAACAATGCTAGTTTTAGAAATATATCCTCAGCCGGGCGCGGTGGCTCAAGCCTGTAATCCCAGCACTTTGGGAGGCCGAGACGGGCGGATCACGAGGTCAGGAGATCGAGACCATCCTGGCTAATACGGTGAAACCCCGTCTCTACTAGAAAAAAAAAATACAAAAAACTAGCCGGGCGAGGTGGCGGGAGCCTGTAGTCCCAGCTACTCAGGAGGCTGAGGCAGGAGAATGGCGTGAACCCAGGAGGCGGAGCTTGCAGTGAGCTGAGATCAGGCCACTGCACTCCAGCCTGGGCAACAGAGCGAGACTCTGTCTCAAAAAAAAAAAAACATCTATATCTATATCTGTATCTATATATATCTATATATATATATCTCCTAGGCAGATAAAAGATGTATGCAAAGGTTTAGTCATAGGAATGTTCACTGTAACACTGCTTATAATAGTGTAATTTTAGAAGCAATCTAGAAGTCCAATAATAGATTAAATTATGATATACCTAGTCCAATGGAATACTCTTCACCCATTAGTTTGAATATAAATGTTGATGTACAATAAAACAGAAATGTTACTAATATACTAAAGAAGATACCTAAGCAATATTATTTATCATGACATTACTTTAAAAATAAAAGTTTATGTAAAATGACTAAAGAAACACAGAAATATTTTATTATTAAAGAATAAGAGTACAGGCCTGGTGCGGTGGCTTAGGCCTGTAATCTCAGCACTTTGGGAGGCCGAGGTGGGTGGATCACCTGAGGTCAGGAGTTCGAGACCAGTCTGATGAACATGGAGAAACCCCATCTTTACTAAAAATACAAAAAACTAGCTGGGCTTCGTGGTGCATGCCTGTAATCCCAGCTACTCAGGAGGTTGAAGCAGGAGAATTGTTTGAACCCAGGAGGCAGAGGTTGCGCTGAGCCGAGATCATACCATTGCATTCCAGCCTGGGCAACAAGAGTGAAACTCCGTCTCAAAAAAAAAGAGTACAGGTAATTTTATTTTTTTGAGAAGGGTCTCGGTCTGTCACCCAGGCTGCAGTGCAGTGGCACAAACATGGCTCACCTGCAGCCTTGACCTCCTGGACTCAAGTGATCTTCCTGCCTCAGCCTCCTGAGTAGCTGGGACCACAGGTGTTTGCCACCTTCCAGCTAATTTTTTTTTTTTTTGAGATGGAGTTTCGCTCTTGTTGCCCAGGCTAGAGTGCAATGGTGTGACCTTGGTTCACTGCAACCTCCGCCTCCGGGGTTCAAGTAATTCTCCTGCCTCAGCCTCCCGAGTAGCTGGGACTACAGGCATGCGCCACCAAGCCTGGCTAATTTTGTACTTTTAGTAGAGACGGGGTTTCTCCATGTTGGTCAGGCTGGTCTCGAACCCCTGCCCTCAGGTGATCTGCCTGTCTTGGCCTCCCAAAGTGCTGGGATTACAGGCGTGCGCCACCACACCTGGCTCATTTTTGTATTTTTAGTAGAGACGGGGTTTCATCATGCTGGTCAGACTGGTCTCAAACTCCTGACCTCAGGCCATCTGCCTGCCTTGGCCTCCCAAAGTGCTGGGATTACAGGCATGAGCCACCATGCCTGGCCCGAGCTAGTTTTTTTTTTTTTTTTTTTTTTTTTTTTAACTTTGTAGAAATCACGTCTTGCTACACTGCCCAGGATGGTCTTGAACTCTTGGCCTTGAACAATCCTCCCACCTTGGCCTCCCAAAGTACTGAGATTACAGGCATGAACCACTGCACCTGTCCTTATTTTATCTTTTACGAGGTGGCATCTCAGCTTGGTGAAGTGGCTCACGCCTGTAACCCCAGCACTTCGGGAGGCCAAGTCAGGAAGATTGCATGAGGCCAGAGGTTAGAGACGAGCCTAGGCAACATAGCAAGATGCCGTCTCCAACCCCACCCCAAATTATCTTCTTTATTCCCTATATTGTCCAATTTGGGAGCAATAAGCATATAGTAATTTTGTAAGAAAGGAAAAAAAAGTTGACAAATGTGGCAAATGCTTTATTTTTGTTTCTTCATCCAAGGTAATGACACCATTACTTTTCTCACTTAATAAATCAGCAGATATCATTACCAAATTAAAAACAGCAGAGATGTCATCCTTGAAACATTTCAGAAAATGCCATGCTATCAGGAATTAAGCATAGCTAAGTGGAATATATGAGATTCCTAAAATGACCCTAATGAACATGGCCAAATACCACATTTGATGCCAGTGTCTTTTATGATAATGTGTTTTTGAGGATTAATTAAAAACTTTCTTTACTGATTAAAACTCTGATTTACAAGCCATAAAACACCATTCATTAAAAGTGATTTTTAAGGCATAAAATATACAATTATTTATATTAATTAACTCATAAAAGAAGAGCTTGCTTTGGGATTTGACTCATTTTCTAATAAAGTACTGGCCTAAAACTTTATTCTTTGGCCTTAGGACCCTTGTCTAACAGTTGAAATAAAAAATATATATATATTTTTGAGATGGAATCTTGCTCTGTCAACCAGACTAGAGTGCAGTGGCGTGATCTTGGCTCACTGCAAACTCCGCCTCCCGGGTTCAAGCGATTCTGCTGCCTCGGCCTCTAGAGTAGCTAGGATTACAGGCATGCACTAGCAAACCCAGTTAATTTTTTTGTATTTTTAGTAGAGACAGAGTTTCACCATGTTGGCCAGGCTGGTCTCTAACTGACCTCAGTTGATCCACCTGTCTCGGCCTCCTGGAATACTGGGATTACAGGCATAAGCCACGATGCCTGGCCTGAAATAATATATTTAGAGTACACCAAGATTCCCATATCCTCAAAATCATTAGTTAAACCATTAATTAAAATATAGATGGATTAACAGTTTCAACAATTTTCAAGTAAACCTTGATTGACACTTGAGCTATTTTTCTAAAATGGGCTTAAGTATAACAAAAGTGTCCATGATAGACTAGTACATCTAAAAGTTGGTTAACCAGAATATCTTTATAAAGGATTCAGAGTAAAATCGAAGTGTTTGTTCCATTAGAGCAGATGAAATATTACCTAGATCTTGCCTTGGCAAGTAAGATGGTTCCATCAAATTGTGTGGCCCAGACTTTTCCAGTTGTTGCTCCTCCATATCAACAACCTTAATGAGCTCCTCTTGGGATGGGTAGTTTCCATTCTGAAGACTCCCAGAGCTACTGTGCACATACCACCTATCCTCTAACGACTGGCATTTAGAAGGCGATGACCTAGAAAGATAAATGGAAGGAGAAAACCATCGCCACCAATTGTGAAAGGAAAAATCATACTTCCTGGGCAGTCAAAGCCTAAATGAAACAGCTCATGTCAGAGAGATCAGAAATGACTGGCAAAAAAGAGCCCACGTGACAGCCTAGAAGTCTGGATTCATGTTGCCTGCCAATATGTCAGCGTTGACATATAACATCTCCCCTGAGGGGTTGGGTTGGTCTGAGGCATTATATCTCCTAGCTGTTAAAAGCAGGTCAGTAGCTGGGTGTGGTGGCTGTCGCCTGTATTCTCAGCTACTCGGGAGACTGAGGCAGGAAAATTGCTTGAACCCGGGAGGCAGAGGTTGCAGTGAGCTGAGATCCCAAGATCACGCTACTGCACTCCAGCCTGGGTAACAGAGCAAGACTCTGTCAAGAAAGAAAGGAAGAAAGGAAGAAAGAAAGAGAAAGAAAGAAAGGAAGAGAAAGAAAGAAAGGAAGAGAAAGAAAGAAAGGAAGAGAGAGAAAGAAAGAAAAAGAAAGGAAGGAAGGAAGGAAGGAAAAGAGAAAGAAAGAAAAGAAAAGAAAAAAGAAAAAAGAAAAAGGCAAGCAAGTAGGTCAGCAAATTTTTACCAAATTACTCACTGCCACTCACTCTATACACAATATTCTACTTGAGTCTAAATGGATATGTTAGAATCAGATGTCTTATGAAGATAGAACATTGATCAATGTCGACATCTCTACAATCATTATTTCTACTCAGTTTTAGCAGAATTACAGAATCATACCTATTGCCTGCCTTTTCTTTTACTTTTTTTTTTTTTTTGAGATGGAGTCTCGAGCTCTGTCACCCAGGCTGGAGTGCAGTGGCTCAATCTCGGCTCACTGCAACCTTGCCTCTCGCCTCTCCGGTTCAAGTGATTATCCTGCCTCAGCCTCCCAAGTAGCTGGGACTACAGGCGCATGCCACCACGCCCACCTAATTTTTGTATTTTTAGTAGAGGTGGGGTTTCACCATGTTGATTGGGATGGTCTCCATCTCCTGACCTTGTGATCCACCAGACTTGGCCTCCCAAAGTGCTGGGATTACAGGCTTGAGCCACTGTGCCCAGCCACTATTGCCTGCCTTTTCAATGTCCAAATTCATTCTAAAAACAAAAGCCAGCTATAAAATATTGTTAGAAAAGCATATACACCCAGTAAATAGTTCCTCTAGTCTTCCAAGTGCTTCGGACTTTGCAAAATAAGATACTTATCAATAGATTTAAAGGGCCTCAGAGGTTAATTAATTTAAAAAATTATTGGGTGCTTATTATGGGTCAAATACTAAGGTTAGGCCCCCTGGACTGAAGATGAGTGAGAACTGAATTACTACTCTTTTTTTTTTTTTTTGGAGACGGAGTCTTGTTCTGTCACCCAGGCTGGAGTGCAATGGCACGGTCTCGGCTCACTGCAACCTCTGCCTCCCAGGTTCAAGCGATTCTCCTGCCTCAGCCTCCTGTATAGCTGGGATTATAGGCACCTACCACCATGCCTGGCCCTCCAGTAAGGAAAAGAATGGTACTGGACTACATAGTCCAGTACTGGACTGCTATATAGTCCTGTATTAATAGTGGTGTAAATACACATCTCTGAAAGATATTCCAAATGTTTTCTGGCTTTGGGAGGGCAAGGTGGGTGGACCACTTGAGTCCAGGAATTTGAGACCAGCCTGGGCAACAAGGTAAAACTCCATCTCTACCAAAAATACAAAAACTTAATGGGCATGGTGGTGCATGCTTGTGGACCCAGCTACTTAGGAGGCTAAGGTGGGAGGATTGCGTGAGCCTGAAAAACAGAGGATGCAGTGAGCCATGATTGTGCCACTGCAATCTAGGTGACTGAGGGAGACCCTGTGTTAAATAACAATAACAATAATAATAATATTATTATCTGTGGTAAATCAAGAGCTAGAGTTTTTCTAGAAAGACAAGAATTTTAATTACGGCAAGGGCTGCCTTGAAGAAGTCTACCATCAGCTTCCAAGCTTGTTCAGGTTTTAGCTCCATTATATATATATATTTTTTGAGACAGAGTCTTGCTCTGTCGCCCGGGCTGGAGTGCAGTGGCCGGATCTCAGCTCACTGAAAGCTCCGCCTCCCGGGTTTACGACATTCTCCTGCCTCAGCCTCCGGAGTAGCTGGGACTACAGGCGCCCGCCACCTCGCCCTGCTAGTTTTTTGTATTTTAGTAGAGACGGGGTTTCACCGTGTTAGCCAGGATGGTCTCCATCTCCTGACCTTGTGATCCGCCCGTCTCGGCCTCCCAAAGTGCTGGGATTACAGGCTTGAGCCACCTCGCCCGGCCTCCATTATATTTTTTTCTGACCTTTAGAAGGGACATATCTATCTAACTGCACATTTCTCATGTTGTAGCTTATGTTATAGGTTCAAAAAGTCTATAAAAAAGAAGTATCCTGGCCGGGCACGGTGGCTCAAGCCTGTAATCCCAGCACTTTGGGAGGCCGAGGTGGGTGGATCACGAGGTCAGGAGATCGAGACCATCCTGGTTAACCTGGTGAAACCCCGTCTCTACAAAAAATACAAAAAACTAGCCGGGCGAGGTGGCGGCCGCCTGTAGTCCCAGCTACTCGGGAGGCTGAGGCAGGAGAATGGTGTAAACCCGGGAGGCGGAGCTTGCAGTGAGCTGAGATCCGGCCACTGCGCTCCAGCCTAGGCGACAGAGCGAGACTCCGTCTCAAAAAAAAAAGAAAAAGAAAAAGAAGTATCCTAGAGCAATAAAAGTTTATAAATGCCTGTATACAAAAAACTGGAGAAAGTATGGTGAAAAAAATTAACAATTAGAGTTCAGTATAAAGAGGCAGATACCACAGCATCTTTACACTGATGTTTCTTACCTTTCCACTCCTGGTTCTTTATTTTTACTGGTAGAACTATCTGCAGATACCTTGAACTTGTCAGCAGAAAAGCCTTCTGGATTCTGGCTTATAGGATATTCACTACTTTTCTGTGAAGTTAATACTGCTTTAAACGGAATGAGAAAACAAATCTACTTTACTGCTTTGTTCTGATAGTGATAATTCAGGTTAGAATACTGACTTTTTTCAAAAGCATCAACTATGATACACAAATTGGTTTTTAAACAAGTGTATCAGGCAGAATTTTATAAACAAGTAATGCAACAGACAGATGCTAGCACTAAATGGAATTCAATGATTAAAAAATAATAATGGTAATAAAAGGAACACTTTAAGACAGGGTAAATAAAGACACCCAGCTGAGACAAGGCTGAAAAAAAATTTATATTCCTTGGCCCTGAATGATAAAAATATATATATAACAAATTTTTATCTCTGCAGCAAATAAATTATGCCCAAATCCTCTCAGACAATAGGAAAGAAAGAGTACTGGAAAGCACAAAGTACATTATTTTCTCCATCCCCACTGCCTCCACATTAAAGACTGTGTGAAATGGGGGTTTCAGCTGCTGCATGTGGGGGGTAAACAAGACATGAGGGTCAGACAAGAAAGAAAAAACAGGTGACATTTTGCTTCTCATTTTCAATTACTGAAAAAAAAAATAAAAAATAAAAAAAAAAAAAAAA
>NW_016804383.1:422866-447795 GCF_001698545.2 Rhinopithecus bieti
TGCCCAGCCGAAAAAAATTATTTTTAAAAAGTTCATTTGAGTTTCAGTTAGACTCAACCAGATTTAGGGAGGAAAAGGCTCAAAACTTATGCTGGTATTAAGCTGTGATATCCAAAATGATTCAGAAATGAAGCATTTCAGTTACAGATCTGCAGAAAAAAATAAACACACATATACACCAAAGAGGAGAGAGTAGATTTACACAGATATTCAAAGTCACACAATAATAACATTTTATATCTTACACACTAGAATTGAAAGTCTAGTCTGTGTTTAGACTGAAGATGGTGAAAGCACCCCAAAGAAGAGTATTATACTAGGGAAGGGACTCTGAACTCTCATTATCCGAGAGATGAACTAAATGAAGATAATTACAATGAAAGCATTTAAGGAAATACATTTTGAAGCACTGCCATAGCAACAGAGTTTCTAGCTAGCTTCTTTATCCAAGAGCTACTGTTTGTTCCTGAACACAAAAATACTGCAAGGCACAACTGGGGACCAAGGCCACTGTTCTGTATAAGTAACAGACTTGAGTTCCTAGAAACACTCAAAGAAAGGCCTTAAAGTCCCCAGTTGGACTGTGGAACAGGGTGCTGAAGAAGGAACTTTAACACTCAGATAAGAATCACTGAGATAGGAATGAAGTGTACTTTGAGAGCACTCACCACCCCTGCATGTTTCTAAGCAGCATCCTGGTGGGGACCCCATGCCCAGCCTCTCCTAAGTGTCTATGTGTTTGCCCCTGTTTAAAAACCTGCCTGATGTGTTGTCTTTCCAATTAAAAACTCAAATTTCCATCTCACTTTCCTTCATTTATGCCATTATTCCTCAGCTCAGTGCTCACTTCTTCTAGGAAGTTAGCTCTGATCAACTGCACTTGCCTGGTTACTCCAATGGCATCCTCTCAGAGGTCCATCTAGATTTTTTTTGGTAACTGTAACATTGCTATAAAGCACTTGACTCTGCTGCATAAATAGGCTTTCTGTGTTCTTCCCTTTTCCTTTTGAAGTAACAGGAGCTCTACATCACTAGGCTTTCTGTGGATCAAAGTGCAGTTCCTAAAGTATAGGATGTCTCTTCCTATAAATCAGAAGCACATTAAATAGGTCTTTGTGATGTGACACCAGTGTAATAAGGAATATGTCTGAGTATTTTTTCATAGCTTTCTGAAATTATGGGGTTGCCTGTCACCAATTTCTCCTACTCCACTTAGCTTCCAATAGAGCAAGAGCTATATTGTATACCATCTATATTCCATGGGCTCCCCATAGCATCTACTTGTTGTAGGTACTCAGATGACAACATGAATGACTGCCCTGGGTCCCTCTGACTGGTATATTAGTTGTGAGCAGGGACAAGAACCAAGGTTCCACAATTACCCATGTGCTGAGCAAGGATCATAAAATGTTAGAGCTAGGTCCTTACTTTTCAGAAGGAGATAAAGGGGAAGGAAAGAATTTTGCTTAAGATATCAGTGTTTGGCCAACATTACACACCTTTTTCTGATGTGCTTTGTTCTGGATTTCGCAGGTCCTCAAGGGCAGAAGAGTCAGTTACGATGGAAGGGTAGCTGTTAGAAGGCTGGCTTCCATGCTGTTCTAACACAGCTTCTAGTACAGCCATTTCCTGCTGGAGCTTTATTAGGTTATCTTGCATGGTATCCCTTTGCTGCAAAAACGATAAATGGTACCAAGAAAATGAAATACTTTGAGAAGCTTTCCATTAAATGAAAATATGTCATACAAATTAGTTTTAGCACAGGAATTGAAATCACCTAGCATGGAACTGTAAGTTCTGGCTGAACACCTTTTAATCTAACCACATTCATGCAATTAATGCCCATGAAATTATTTCCAAATGATGCTAGTGAGGGAAAAAATCCTCCAACTCCCCCAAATAGACTTGATTTATTGTGATGTCCTTTTGAGGTTGGTTATTTTCTTTTAAAGCTAGGGAATGAAAAAATAATTAAAGTATTTAAACATTATCGATATTTAAAATTAGCATGAATCTATTAATATTTTATTTATACAGGTACATTTCAAAGACTTGGTGTTGTGAGATTCATCAGACATTTAGGTTAGTTCATATAAAATATGTGATTTTAGACTAATGTAATGTCGAAAAAAGCCCCTATCTATGGCATTTTATAAAATACAACAAATAGAAAAATACTATCAGTAATCCTGCCTAGATTACTGGCTTGTGAGGACTCTTCCTTTTCTGGGATGCTCTGAACCTTTAGTTTCTTTTCTTTTTTTCTTTTTTAAGTCTCCCTCTGTAACCCACGCTGGCACCATCTCAGCTCACTGCAACCTCTTCCTCCAGGTTCAGGTGATTCTCCCACCTCAGTCTCTCCAGTAGCTGGGATTACAGGTGCTTGCCATGATGCCCGGCTAATTTTGGTAATTTTAGGAGAGACAGGGTTTTACCATGTTGGCCAGGCCGGTCTTGAACCCCTGACCTCAAGTGATGCGTCCGCCTTGGCCTCCCAAAGTGCTGGGATTACAGACATGAGTCATTGTGCTCGACCTGAACCTTTAGTTTCTAACAGAAAAAGCAAAAAGCTAATCTATGAGTCTATCTGTTTGCTCAGTTAATTAGACAACTATTTACTATCTATTAAGCACCAGGCACTGTCCTAGTATTGAGGATACAGTCCTCATGATGCTGCCATTCTAGACAGGGACATCTTATCTAGAATGTGTCCACCTAGATATCATTAGCAAGGACCTGTGAGAGGGAAGGATCCAACAGAAAGAGCCCTAAGAAAGCCTGTAAGGATAGTTACTGTTAAAATAATGGGTTCTTCTTGCTTATGGGCTCCTGTTGTTTATTGGTCCATTTCAAAGAATGTGCTAAGTCCAAGTATTTGATAAACAAAGAATTTAGGTATGTAAGGAGTTTTCCAAAATATCCTTTTTAAAAATTTATTTTATTTTATTTATTTATTTTTGAGATGCAGTCTCACTCTGTCGCCCAGGCTAGAGTGCAATGGCACAACCTCAGCTCACTGCAACCTCTGCCTACCTGGTTCAAGCAATTCTGCCTGCCTCAGCCTCCCAAGTAACTGGCATTACAGGCACCTGTTACCAATTTTTTTTACATTACAGGCACCTCAACCAATTTTTTTTTTCTGAGACAGAGTCTCACTTTGTTGCCCAGGCTGAAGTGCAATGGCACAATCTAGGCTCACTGCAAGCTCCACCTCCCAGGTTCAAGCTATTCTTCTGCTTCAGCCTCCCGAGTAGCTGGGACTACAGGCATCAGCCACCACGCCCAGCTAATTTTTTGTATTTTCAGTAAAGACGGGGTTTCACTGTGTTAGCCAGGATGGTCTCGATCTCCTGACCTCGTGATCCGCCTGCCTCAGCCTCCCAAAGTGCTGGGATTACAGGCATGAGTCACCATGCCTGGCTTCAAAATATACATGTTTAAAAATCACTTTGAGAAGGAACATCAATGGTTGCCAAAAAGTCCAGTGTGGGAGTGTGGGCAGGAACACACTGTTTCACTCTCCATTTCTTCTTCTGATCCTTAAAAATGACTTTGCCCTTTACTAAAACCAAGCCATCTTCCTTCTCCTGCTATACTGAGTTCATAATTTTCAGGAGGTTTTGATGACCAGAAAATGTACTCCTAGCTTCACAAAGGTTTCCATTGCTACTCTAACACTGCTTTGCTGCCAAGGTCTGCAGCAACGCCATTGCCACCACGTGGTACTCATGAGTAGTTACATCACTGATCAAATCCTAGCCAAGGTCTGCCTCAGTAAACCTGGAATGAAAGCACATACATATCTGACCAAAATGCTTCACAGGCTATATTAGTCACTGCTGTCACAACCATCACATCTAACCTCTATGTGGCCATCACATAAATCAGAAAAAATAGTAGTGGGGTAATTATTAATAGATAACTTTCCTTTGGGTTTCCCAAAGGAATTATTTTTTATAACTTAGACAAATTCCCCGGCAGGCAAGTGGTCAAATACATTAGGGAGAATAAAACCAATAGGTTTCTAAGACTTCTTGATTCTAATTCTGAAGTGCTCCTTCAATTAGCTCTAGTCTTCTATTTCTACTATGCTGCTCTGATCTATACTTTTAACACTGCTACATTACTGTAGAAGTTCCCCAAAAGCCTTTTTTTTTTTTTTTTTTGAGGCGGAGTCTCACTCTGTCGCCTGGGAATTCCATGACTCTGTACCTTTACCTTACTTGCTGCCACTCCTCTTTTTCCACTTGAAAAAATTCTTCTCATCTTTCTTTTTTTTTTTTTTTTTTTTTTTTTTTTTTTTTTGAGGCAGAGTCTCGCTCTGTCGCCCGGGCTGGAGTGCAGTGGCCGGATCTCAGCTCACTGCAAGCTCCGCCTCCCGGGTTTACGCCATTCTCCTGCCTCAGCCTCCCGAGTAGCTGGGACTACAGGCGCCCGCCACCTCGCCCGGCTAGTTTTTTTGTATTTTTAGTAGAGACGGGGTTTCACCGTGTTCACAAGGATGGTCTCGATCTCCTGACCTCGTGATCCGCCCGTCTCGGCCTCCCAAAGTGCTGGGATTACAGGCTTGAGCCACCGCGCCCGGCTCTTCTCATCTTTCAAGGCCTAGCTTGAATGTCTCCTTAAGTCCCCACCAGGAGGAGTTGTGAAATATAAGAAGTAAGGGCAAGTGGGCAGAATGTGGCTAATTCTAATAAGACTCCTGAAATGTGCAGCACAGCAGCCGGAACTGGTCTGGAGGGAAGTAGACCCTTGTTTGTTCACATTCATTACATATAAATATATATATAACCTTCCCATAAAACATGTATATTTAATGAGTTAAAATTATTTCTAATGTTCCTACTACTACATAATAAGCCTAATCGAAATACAAGCTGAAGTCTTAGCACAAATAGTGGCTTTATCATGCTAGTTTTGTTGACATGTTGTGAATATTTTCAAATACACAGAAAACTTGAAGCAACTTCGCAATGAATGTTTACATATCTACTACGTAGAATCTATAATTAACATTTCCTATATTTACTTTATCACATATACACACATGCACACACACACAGAAGTCCCCACCAATAATCCACCTCTTATCAGGAACAGATGATCTCTCATTACTTGATTTACATTGCTAATGCATTAGTATACCCAAATGGAACACATGACCTTGATAGAAGGAATCTTGTCTTAATCATTTTTGTCTCCCTAATGCCTAGCGGACAGTAAGCACTCAGCAAGTATTTATTTATTTATTTATTTAATTAATTTATTTTTTGAGACGGAGTCTCGCTCTGTCTCCCGGGCTGGAGTGCAGTGGCTGGATCTCAGCTCACTGCAAGCTCCGCCTCCCAGGTTCACGCCATTCTCCTGCCTCAGCCTCCCGAGTAGCTGGGACTACAGGCGCCCGCCACCTCACCCGGCTAGTTTTTTGTATTTTTTTAGTAGAGACGGGGTTTCACCGTGTTAGCCAGGATGGTCTCGATCTCCTGACCTCGTGATCCACCCGTCTAGGCCTCCCAAAGTGCTGGGATTACAGGCTTGAGCCACCACGCCCGGCCTCAGCAAGTATTTATTAATGAGAAGATAAATTAATGAATAAGTATAGTTAATCAGTCTTCTGTAAAAACAAACAAAAACCCAGATACCAACGACACCAAATTAGGAATTCTCTATCATCTATATGCTTTTTCTCGGTTCAGTACAAACAGGCAAAAAAATTCCACTTTAACAGTTTTTCCTGCCTGTGCTACTTTAGATGTAAGATAGCCTGAAATCTGACTTCAGCTGTTTTGGGTAGATGCTTAGTAAAAACACTTTGCAAAATGAATCCTGAACAAATAGACACATCTCTGGGAATAAGATCAGAAATACAGAAAAACAAGGACATTGTATATTGAATGTCAAACATAATACAGTATGGCTAAGGCAGATGTAATCAGAAATTGCAATCTTAAACTTTAAAACACAATGGACAGAATTAGATGATGGGTATATTGACAGAGTACCAAACCCACATCCAAAAAGGATCATAGTAATTGCAAACAGAGAAAAGGCCTCCTAAATCTTTTCATCAATTTAGTTGCCATGGCAATCCTGAAGAAGTGGAGAATACTAGTGACAGCTCATATACGGAGTGGGGAGTTATCTCAAAGGTTTCTTGACAACTCCAAGGGGCTTCAGGTCTAGAGGGATTTGCTCTGTACAGAGAATGGGCAGTAGATGATAAGCACTCTCTAATTGTAGTTCTCATAGCAATGCAAGATTTAGAAGATTTTAAAACTGGATATCACCCAATGTTGGCAAGGTACAGGAAAATGGGAACTATCATTTACCACAGGGGCTGGAAGATCACAAACTGGTTTAATCTTTCTAAAGAACAATTTAGCAACATGTATCAAACATGAAAATCCTAGTCCTAGGAATTTATACTAAGGAAATAATCAGAGATGTAGGCAAATATTTAGCTACCAGGATGCTACTACAGTAAAGAACATAATAGCAAACTGGCCTCTTACCCTGAAACCTTCAACATTCAGCAATAGGTCAAATAAATCATGATACACTGGAAAGATAGAATCTCATATAGTAATTAAAAATGAAGTCACTTAAGAATTTTAACAACCCAGGCCAGGTACAGTGGCTCATGCCTGTAATCCCAGCACTTTGGGAGGCTAAGGTGGGTGGATCACTTGAGGTCAGGAGTTTGAGACCAGCTTGACCAAAACGGAGAAACCCTGTCTCTACTAAAAATACAAAATTAGCTGGTCATGGTGGCACATGCCTGTAATCCCAGCTACTCAGGAGGCTGAGGCAGGAAAATTGGTTGAACCTGGGAGGCAGAGGTTGCCGTGAGCCGAGGTCGTGCCACTACACTCCAGCCTGGGCAACAAGAGCGAAACCACATCTCAGAAAAAAAACAAATAAATAAAAAATAAAAATAAAGAATTTTAATCATCCAGTAAAAGCTAGATTACGTACAGAATTATCTGGATTTCTTTTTTTTTGAGACAGGGTCTCTCACCATATTACCCAGGCTGGAGTGCAATGGCACCATCATGGCTCATCCCAGCCTCAACTTGCTGGGATCAAGCAATCCTACCCGAGCCCCTCACGTAGCTGAGACTACAGGTGTGCACCACTAAGCCTCACTAATTTTTTTTTTTTTTTTTCCAGACAGGGGTTGCCCAGAAAGGAGTGCAGTGGCATGATCACAACTCACTGTGGCCTTGACCTCTGGGGCTCAGGCAATCTTCCTGCCTCAGCCTTGTAAAGTGCTGGGATTACAGGTGTGAGTCACTGTGCCAGGCCTCCTGGATATATTTTAAAGATAAAGTATATACAAAGCACCCCTGTGCACACACAGGAATACTAAAAGAATATACACCATTAAATTGGTAACCATTTCTGGATAACACAAATTGCAACTAGCTTACCATTTTAATCACTGTAAGTGTACAGTTCAGTGGCATTAAGTATTTTCACACTGTTGTATTACCATTGTCACTATCCATCTCCAGAACTTTTTCATCATCCCAAACTGAAATCTGTACTCATCAAACAGTAACTCCCCATTTCCCCCTCCCCAAGTCTCTAGTAACCACTATTGTACCTTCTGTCCTATGAATGTAATGAATGTATCTTTTCTTTTTTTTTTTTTTGAGACGGAGTCTCCCTCTGTCACCCAGGCTGGAGTGCCGTGGCTGGATCTCGGCTCACTGCAAGCTCTGCCTCCTGGGTTTACGCCATTCTCCAGCCTCAGCCTCCCGAGTAGCTGGGACTACAGGCCCCCCCCCCCTCGCCCGGCTAGTTTTTTTTTTTTTTTTTTTTTGTATTTTTTAGTAGAGACGGGGTTTCACCATGTTAGCCAGGATGGTCTCGATCTCCTGACCTCATGATCCACCCGTCTCGGCCTCCCAAAGTGCTAGGATTACAGGCTTGAGCCACCGCGCCCGGCCTCTTTTTTTTTCTTTTTTAACTCCTCCTTGTGGAGCAAGGCTTATCTATGGGCAATGTGCCCAGAGTAACCAAATTTAACTATACTAGATATATCATATAACATGTGTCTTTTGGTGTCCAGTTTATTTCAGTTAACACAATGTCTTCAAGGTTCATCCATGGATGATTTTTGTTTATTTGTATTTTCTAAGTTTTCCATGATACACATATATAACTTTATAAGAATATCAGGCTTTTCTCAACTTCATTTAATCTAACTTCAGAAAGTTCACAAAAAAACATCATTCACTTACTAGCAGCTAAAAGGGTATTTAATTTAGGTGGGAAAAAGAAGCCACAGCAGGATGATTCGAGGGGGTCTGAACAGCTTCATTTTAAGAACGTGCCTACGGCAGGTCAGAGAACCTAAGTAAACTGTCTAAGATCACACTGCCCAGTACAGAACTCTCACCAATATTACCGCCAGCAACTGCTGTATGTATCCTTCAGAGAACCCTGTGCTAGGAATACAAAGAACCAATCTAACTACTAGAAGTTGTCAATTTAGTGGGAGATAAATGAAAAAAATCAACTGAGATGAGCCTGAATTTTTGCATGAGAACTTGGAAAATTTTGGTGCCACTTCTACAAATGAAAATTAGAAGGCTAGGCCTGGTGGCTCATGCCTGTAATCTCAGCACTCTGGGAGGCTTAGGCTGGCCAATCGTTTGAGGTCAGGAGTTCAAGATGAGCCTGGCCAACATGGTGGCCAACTGGTGAAACTCTCTCTACTAAAAAAACCAAAAGCGGGCGCGGTGGCTCAGCTGTATCCCAGCCACTTTGGGAGGCGAAGACGGGCGGATCACGAGGTCCGGAGATCGAGGACCATCCTGGCGACCACGGTGAAACCCTGTCTCCTACAAAAAAATACAAAAAACTAGCGGGCCGCGTGTGGCGGCACCTTAATCCCAGCTATCTCGGAGCTGAGGCCAGGAGAATGCGTGGAACCCGTGAGGCGGAGCTTGCGTGAGCTGAGATCCGGCCACTGCACTCAGCTCTGGCGACAGAGCGAGACTCAAAAAAAAAAACAAAAAAAAAAAAAAAAAAAAAAAAAGAGCTGGGAATGGTGGCAGGCACCTGTAATTCCATCTACTTAGGAGGCTGAGGCACGAGAATCACTTGAACCTGAACCTGGGAGGCGAAGGTTGCAGTGAGCCAAGATTGTGCCACTGCACTCCAGCCTGGGTGACAGAGCAAAACTCCATCTCAAGAAAAAAAATTAGGAGACAGAGCCTGGTTCTATGATGAAGATGATGTTAATTTTTAGATGTTGTGATACTGAATGTTTTTTCTAGACTATTCTGCCTTTAGTACATAAACATTTCACATTACCAAATGGTCACATATATGGTAAAGCTTTTATTTACTTCATAAGTGACCAAATTATTGGCCTTGACCATTAGGTCCAGAAAGTAAAATTATGTACTTTCTTTTTTTTGAGATGGAGTTTCACTCTTATTGCCCAGGCTGGAGAGCAGCAGCATGATCTCAGCTCACTGCAACCTCCACCTTCTGGGTTCAAGTGATTCTCTTGCTTTAGCCTCCCATCTGTCTTTTTCAAAGAAAAGATGACTTATGAGCAATTAAAAAAAAAATAGGCCAGGCGTGGTTGCACATGCCTGTAACCCCAGCATTTTGGGAGGCTGAGGTGGGAGGATCACTTGAGCCCAGGAATTTGAGACCAGCTTGGGCAACATAGTGACACTATCTCTAGTAAAAATTAGTACCAGGTACTTGGGAAGCTGAGGTAGGAGGATCACTTGAGCCCAGAAGTCAAAGCTACAGAGAACCATGATTGCACCACTCCATTCCTGCCTGAGCAACAGAGTAAGAGACCCTGTATCAAAGAAACCAAAAAGAAAAAATAACTAGATTTTAAAAGGGAAAAGGAAAAAAGAACAGAAGTATCCACAAAACAGTGAAAAGCTAGATGGTCTCTATTAGGAAGAGAACCCTATAGTCTCCAACTTGGTACCAAGAATAAACACCAAAATTGCAATTGCTGGCAATAATATTGGTGAGAGTTCTGTACCTGGCTGTGTGGCCTTAGGCAGTTTGCTTACCTTCTCTGACCTGCAATAGGCATATTCTTAAAAGGAGCTATGCAGACCCCTTGAATCATCCTGCTGTGGCTTCTTTTCTCACCTCTCTTGATACAATAAGAATGTCATATTTTGTTATAGGGGAGATGATGTGTTTTTGTTTGTTTTTGAGGTAGAGTCTCACTCTGTCACCCAGGCTGGAATGCAGTGGTACAATCCCAGTTCACTGCAACCTCTGCCTCCCAGGTTCAGGTGATTCTCCTGTCTCAGGCTCCAGAGTAGCTGAGATTACAGGCATTGGCCACCGTGCCCAGCTAATTTTTGTATTTTTAGTAGATGCGGGATTTCACCATGTTGGCCAGGCTGGTCTCAAACTTCTGACCTGAGGTGATCCACCCACCTTGGCCTCCCAAAGTGCTGGGATTAGCAAATGGGTTTCAAAGGTTTAGCTTATTCATTAAAATAAGTATTTAGGCCGGGCGTGGTGGCTCAAGCCTGTAATCCCAGCACTTTGGGAGGCCGAGACGGGCGGATCACAAGGTCAGGAGATCGAGACCATCCTGGCTAACACGGTGAAACCCCGTCTCTACTAAAAAATATAAAAAACTAGCCGGGCGAGGTGGCGGGCGCTTGTAGTCCCAGCTACTTGGGAGGCTGAGGCAGGAGAATGGCGTAAACCCGGAAGGCGGAGCTTGCAGTGAGCTGAGATCCGGCCACTGCACTCCAGCCTGGGTGACAGAGCGAGACTCCGTCTCAAAAAAAAAAAAAAAAAAAAAAAAAAAAAAAAAAAATTCAGTATTTAGTATACTACAATGAGCTAGGCAGTGTGTGTG
The DNA here is from genome assembly GCF_001698545.2 of Rhinopithecus bieti. Lineage (NCBI taxonomy): Eukaryota > Metazoa > Chordata > Mammalia > Primates > Cercopithecidae > Rhinopithecus > Rhinopithecus bieti. Next base: position 433,734 of record NW_016804383.1, read on the forward strand.
TGTGTGTGTCTGCGTGTGCGCGTGTGAAATAAAAGGTAGTATGAGTTCCATCAAGGTGCTTACAGTCTAATTTAAGGAGACAATGAACCACAAACAATTGTTGTGCCATTAATTCAAAGAGATGATGTCAGCAAACCTAAGAATGTGGGATACAGACTACTGAATGCAAAGGATACCACACACACACACGCACGCACACACACACACGCTTTTTACCTGAGTGGTTAAAATTTCGCTCTGAGAGGAGAGCCTTGAGCAGTCTTCAGAGACGCTTGTTTCACTCTCATACCCGGATGCTGCTTCACCTTAAGTAACAATCAAAACAGAGGTTCAGATGTAAAAGCTGACTATAAACACTGCAACTTGCTGTATCTTTTTCTTCTCATTGGCAGGACTGGATTTACTTTGATGTCACACAAAATGATTAAACTACTTGTTTTGGGACACCGGGATCTCCTTTTACAAAATGAAACCAGAAGTAAGTCCACCAATAATTAGGATGTTAAAGCTTAGTCAGTCAGAGATGACGTCCTAGCTGGGTGAAGGACTTTTTTCTATGAAAAGCACCTTAGGAGGAACGCGTTTCAAGTTTAAGAAGCAGTTCCTTTAACTACTCTTGGAAATTTGTAAAATGTGCTCCCCAAAAGGCATAAACATTTAGCTCATTTCTATAGACTGGGGCAAACACAAAACCTGGTTCCAATACCTAAGTCTGAATCCACACTTTGCTCTTCTGGATTATCTTCTTCCAAGCCCGTTCCCCTTTCTTCATCATCTGAAACCAATTCCTTGTCACTCAGACCAACTCCCTGGCTTTCAGACTGATGCCTCATTCGTTTGGAAGAACCAATCAAGAAAGGATCCTGGGTGTTTGTATTTGCAGTCAAGTCTTCCAGTTCACTGCACTGTGAAGAAAACAAGCTACCAGAACCTTTTGTTTCCTCACTAAGGTGATGTTCCTGGGATGCCTTTGCCAATATTACCTGGTTACTACAGTCAGTTAAGCTATTCTTCAATGATAACAAATTCTCCTCTGTGTTCTTATACAGACACTCGGTAGCAACAGTGCTATGCCTAGTAGTCTGAGAAGGTATATTGCTTACTTTACCAAATAACAAGTGTTGGAAGCAGGGAAGCTCTTCATCCTCACTAGATAAGTTCTCTTCCGAGGACTCCAATTTCTTGGCCCCTCTTCGGTAACCCTGAGCCAAATGTGTATGGGTGAAAGGGCTAGGGCTCCTGCTGAGCTCTCCTCTCTGGACGCTTTTGCTAAAAACAGCAGAACTCTCCTTAATGTCATTTTCAGCAAAACTAGTATCTTCCTTTATTTCACCATCATCTAACAGGTCATCAGGAGTCTCAGAACAAACCTCAGACACATGACTACTTCCCATAGGCTGTTCTAGGTTATCTGAAATCAGACATGGAGAGAAGTCTGTATTAACAGTCTGAACTACTTCTTCATGTTCTTGCTTTTTTATTTCAGGATGCTTACAATTACTTATAGGAAGGCTTTGTTTACAGACCTCAGGTTGCAAAAGCCCTAATCTAAGCACAGCATTCAATTGTGGCCCTCTGTTTCTACCTAGTTCTGCCTGAATGTTTTCATCACTGGAACCTACTTCATTAATACTGGAGCCCACTTCATTAGTACTGGAACCTACTTCATTAATATTGCTCGAGCTGGCTTCTTTAAAAGCATTTTCTCTAATGTTATTATGGCTAATTGTGCTTACTGTACTTGGAATGATGTTCTCGTTTCCCACTGTTCTTTCAGGTGACACTGAATGTTCCTCAGAGTTTTCCTCTAGCAGGTTTTTTTTACATTTAGTTTTAACAAATGACCTGACAGGAAAAAGTGGTGGTATATGGTATGGGTTTTGTAAAAGTCCATGTTTATTTGGAGTAATGAGTCCAGTTTCGTTGCCTCTGAACTGAGATGATAGACAAAACCTAGAGCCTCCTTTGATACTACATTTGGCATTATCAACTGGCTTATCTTTCTGACAAACCACAGGAAAGCCTGCAGTGATATTAACTGTCTGTACAGGCTTGATATTAGACTCTTTCTTTCCTTGATTTTCTTCCTTTTGTTCACATTCAGAAGTAACTTTTGGACTTTGTTTCTTTAAGGACTTAGAGTGGGCAGAGAATGTTGCACATTCCTCTTCTGGATTTCCTGGATTTGAAAACAGAGCAAAGGACTGGCGCTTTGAAACCTTGAATGTATTCTGCAAATACTGAGTATCAAGTTCACTTTCTTCTATTTCTATGCTTGTTTCCTGACTGTGGTTAACTTCACGTCCCAATGGATACTTAAAGCCTTCTGTGTCATTTCTAGTATCTTCAGAACAACCATGAATTAGTTCCTTGGGGTTTTCAAATGCTGCACACTGACTCACACATTTATTTTGTTCTGTTTTTGCTTTCCCTAGAGTGCTAACTTCCAGTAATGAGATACTTTCCTGAGTGCCATAATCAGTACCAGGTACCAATGAAATACTGCTACTCTCTACAGATCTTTCAGTTTGTAAAACCCTTTCTCCACTTAACATGAGATCTTTGGGGTCTTTGGCATTATTAGATACTTTAACTGTTTCTAGTTTCTCTTCTTTTTCTTCTCTTGAAAGGCTAGGATTGACAAATTCTTTAAGTTCACTAGTATTTGAACAGTTAGTAAAAGAAGGAGGTACCTTTGTTAACTTCAGTTCTGGGAAAGTATCACTGGCATGTCTTTTACTTGTCTGTTCATTTGGCTTGTTACTCTTCTTGGCTCCAGTTGCAGATTCTTTATCTTCCATGAGTTGTAGTTTTCTGCTGTGCCTGACTGGCATTTGGTTGTAATTTTTTTTCTTTATCTCTTCACTGCTAGAACAACTATCAATTTGTAGTTCAGTACAATTAGGTGGGCTTAGATTTCTACTGACTACTAGTTCAAGCGCATGAATATGCCTGGTAGAAGACTTCCTCCTCAGCCTATTCTTTTTAGGTGCTTTTGAATTGTGGATATTTAATTCTAGTTCCATATTGTTTATACTGCTGCTTATAGGTTCAGCTTTAGTTTTGAAAGCAGATTCTTCTTCCAGTGATTCTATTGGGTCAGGATTTTTCTCATTCTGAATAGAATCACCTTTTGTTTTATTCTCATGAGCACTATTAGTAATATTCATCACTTGACCATTCTGCTCCATTTGGTTAGTTCCCTGATTTATCATTTCAGGAGTCTTTTGAACTGCCAAATCTGCTTTCTTTATAAAATCCTCAGGATGAAGACCTGATGTAGTTCTCCTTTTACGCTTTAATTTATTTGTGAGGGGACGCTCTTGCATTATCTGTGACTCAGTAACAAGTGCTCCTATAATTAGATTTTCAGTTACATGGCTTAAATTGGGAAGGTTTGCCTTCCTTCGATAGGTTTTCCCAAATATTTTGTCTTCAATATTACTCTCTACTGAACTGGAGTGAACTCTTTCACTTTTACATATTAAAGGCTCATGAGGATCACTGGCCAGTAAGTCTATTTTCTCTGAAGAACCAGAATATTCATCTACCTCATTCAGAACATCCAATACATCAGCTACTTTGGCATTTGATTCAGAACCCCCATCATGTGAGTCATCAGAACTTAACAGTTCATCACTTCTGGAAAACCACTCATTAACTTTCTGAATGCTGCTATTTAGTGTTATCCAAGGAACATCTTCAGTGTCTCTAGGATTCTCAGAGCATGGCAGTTTCTGCTTATTCCTTTCTTTTCTCTCATACAGGGTATCAGCATTCAGATCTACCTTTTTCTCTGTGCTGGGAGTCTGCCTATCATTACATGTTTCCTTACTTCCAGTCCATCTGTTATGTTGGTTCCTTGCTAAGCCAGGCTGTTTGCTTTTATTACAGAATTCAGCCTTTTCTACATTCATTCTGTCTTTAGTGAGTAATAAACTGCTGTTCTCATGCTGTAATGAGCTGGCATGAGTGTTTGTGCCACATGGCTCCACATGCAAGTTTGAAACAGAACTACCCTGATACTTTTCTGGATGCCTCTCAGTTGCATGCTTCTCAGTGGTATTCAAATCATTATTACTGGACTGATGATGTTCAGTATTTGTTATATCCTTCTCAGAAAATTCACAAGCAGCTGAAAATACACAAAAATAACAAGGTACTCAAAAACTGAATTGTCATTAAAAAAATACATACTTCATACACCTTGGAGGTGGAAATCAACCAACTGGCTATATTTGGAGAAACTAACCTCATAAACTACCAAGTATACTGAAGATGTAGCTCATACTCTTTCATTTAATTCCTATTTACTTAGAATATATCCACTTAGGATCCATTACATTTTTAATTTCAGAATTTTCCCTATGCAGAAACCACACCTCCTATTTCTCTAATGTCTGAGAGTGAATTAAAAGCAGATTGGCCATCAGAAAACCAGTTCTGATGTACTCTAAAGATCACTGGCCATTAAGTCTACTTAATACTCTGTTCTCTACAGACTTACCATTCCCTATATTTAAAAACCAGTAGACCTTTAAAAGATGAAACACAAATACATCAATTAAAAGTAAACGGCAGGCCGGGCACGGTGGCTCAAGCCTGTAATCCCAGCACTTTGGGAGGCCGAGACGGGCGGATCACGAGGTCAGGAGATCAAGACCATCCTGGCTAACACGGTGAAACCCCGTCTCTACCAAAAAAATACAAAAAACTAGCCGGGCGAGTTGGCGGGCACCTGTAGTCCCAGCTACTTGGGAGGCTGAGGCAGGAGAATCACGTAAACCCAGGAGGTGGAGCTTGCAGTGAGCCGAGATCCGGCCACTGCACTCCAGCCTGGGTGACAGAGCGAGACTCCGTCTCAAAACAAAACAAAACAAAACAAAAAAAAAAAGTAAAGGGCAGGCCAGGCATAGTGGCTCAAGCCTGTAATTGCAGCACTTTGGGAGGCTGAAGTGGGCAGACTGCTTGAGTCCAGGAGTTTGAGACCAGCCTTGGAAACATGGCGAAACTCTGTCTCTACAAAACCACAAAATATTAGCCGGGTGTGGTGACGTGTGCCTGTAGTCCCAGCTACTCAGGAGGCTGAGGTGGGAGGATAGCTTGAACCCGCGTGGTGGAGGTTGCAGTGAGCCACAATTGCATCACTGCACTCCAGCCTGGGCAACAGAGTGAGACCCCATCTCAAAACAACAACAACAACAACAACAACAAAAGAAAGGGCAACAATCAATTACAGAAGGTCTTATTATTATAGCTACATTAGTCTAGTACCATTTAAATCTATCAGATCATGGCCGGGCGCGGTGGCTCAAGCCTGTAATCCCAGCACTTTGGGAGGCCGAGACGGGCGGATCACGAGGTCAGGAGATCAAGACCATCCTGGCTAACATGGTGAAACCCCGTCTCTACTAAAATACAAAAAACTAGCCGGGCGACCTGGCGGGCGCCTGTAGTCCCAGCTACTCGGGAGGCTGAGGCAGGAGAATGGCGTGAACCCGGGAGGCGGAGCTTGCAGTGAGCTGAGATCCGGCCACTGCACTACAACCCGGGCGACAGAGCAAGACTCCGTCTCAAAAAAAAAAATTTTTTAAAAATAAAAATAAAAAATAAATAAATAAATCTATCAGATCATACCATGACATTTGACAAAGAATGATACTCTAACTCTGCCAAGAGATTCTGTGGATTGTAAAGGTCCCAAATGGTCTTCAGAATAATCTAATTACAGTACTGTATCTACCCACTCTGTTAAATTGGGAAACTTTGCCATTACCCTTTTTTGCAGAATCCAAACTGGTTTCATCCCTGGTTCCTTGAGGGGTGATTTGTAACAATTCTTGATCTCCCACACTATAGGGAAAAGACAAGAGTCCTAATGAGAAACACTAGTTATACGTATGCAGAACTGTCAAATGACCAAGATCAAATATTTTAGCTCTTTCAGTTACAGAAAGTTGACCAATCTTATTGAGTTAGCGAAAGCTGCTCTCTCCTTTAGAAACTTCTAGTTGAAATGGAATGGTTGCTGGGCACGGTGGCTCATGCCTGTAATTCCAGCACTTTGGGAGGCCGAGGCAGGTGGATCACTTGAGATCATGAGTTCAAGCCAGCCTGGCCAACAAGGTGAACCCCTGTCTCTACTAAAAATACAAAAATTAGCCAGGTGTGGTGGTGTGAACCTGTAGTCCCAGCTACTTGAGAGACTGAGGCAGGAGTATGGATTGAACCTGGGAGGCAGAGGTTGCAGAAAGGTGAGATCACACCACTGTACTCCAGCCTGGGCAACAGAGCAAGACTCTGTCTCAAAAAAAAAAAATAGAAAGAAATGGAATGGTCAATTAGCTGGGTGGTGGTGTACCCCTGTAGTCCCAGCTACTCATGAGGCTGAGACAGGAGAATCGCTTGAACGTGGGAGGCAGAGGTTGCAGTGAGCCGAGATCACACCACTGCACTCCAGCCTGGGGCAGCAGAGTAAGACTCTGTCTCAAAAAAAAAAAAAAAAAAAAAAAAAGAGAGAGAAACGGAATGATCAAAGACCGAGAACACACAGCCACAGAAATCAGACCAGGAACACTACTTTATGGATATGCAAATTAAAGCCAACATTTAAGTGACAGGCAAAAGATAGTTTTTAAAAACACTTAAAAGTGTATCTTAATCAGAAGGCAGGAGCAAGGATATCTAAACAAAGGGAACAGTAGGATTGCAGATAACCCAACAGAACACCACTTTGCTACACTACTTTCTTTGCTGCTTTTCAGTCTAAAAGTCACTTCCTTCCCATCGTGAGATTAGGGAAGTCATTTACAAACAAAAACCAACAATATCGCCATTATAGTTCAGACTAGATCTTAGACAGGGTCAGCCAGGCATGGTAGCTCATGCCTGTAATCCCAGCACTTTGGGAGGCTGAGGTGGGTGGATCACTTGAGCTCATGAGTTTGAGAACAGGCTGGCCAACATGGCGAAACCCTATCTCTACTAAAAATACAAAAATTAGCTGGGTGTGGTGGCGTGTGTCTGTAATCCTAGCTATTTGGGAGGCTGAGACAGGAGAATCACTTGAACCAGGGAGTTGGAGATTGCAGTAAGCCAAGATGGCGCCACTGCACTCCAGCCTGGCAACAGGGCAAGACCCTGTCTCAAAAAAAAAAAAATACAACTTAGGGTCAAGCAATAATTCCTAAGGAAGGTAGGTAACATAGTTGGGGCTGCTTGTAGATTATTATATAACATACAGACAAAGCTTGAGAGATATGTGGAAATAAGGAACAGAGGAAAGAAAAAGTTGAAAATGAAGTCCTTGAGCATTTTCATCAGTCACAATTACCGCTGTGTCAATATTACTGTATATGAGGAACTTAGAGAACAACAATCTGCTAGAAGCAAGCATGTGCAGAGTTCTACTGTTATCCTAAATTCCTTTGGACAGTATTAATAACTAAATCCAACAAACAAAAAGGGTATTTCCTCCACTATAAAATGAGAGGACTAAACTAGATGATCTCTAAGGTTTCTTCCAATACCATGATTCTAGTGTAGAGAAACACCAGCCTACTTGAGGGAGGAAGGTGGGAGGAGGGAGAAATTCAGAAAGGAAGGAAACAAAAAACTGTGGGGGTATGCTTAATAATAACTGGATAATGAAAAAAAACTGTATGCCAAATCCCAAGTAGTGTGTAACAAACTGCACATACATCTCTGAACCTAAAATAAAAGTTAAAATATTTTAAAAAGAGAAACATCAATCCTTAATATTAACTAAATAGGAAAATACCAGCTTCATAGGCAAAGGTTCTCTTTGACTCACCTGCAATAAGTTGCTTTATTAACCATATCTTCAGAAGAATCAGATCCTAAAAAATTTCCCCCCAAAAAAATAAATAAAAGATTTCTTAATTAAAAGGGTTAAACAAAAAATGTACTTGTTGAAAAACAGATATTCAACTAGAAATATTTATTGAGCATCTAGTATGTGGCAGGTACAATGCTAGTTAAGCCAGTGTGTAATACAGAGAAGTGGTTAAAAACACGGGCTTGGCCAGGCACAGTGGCTCTCACCTATAATCCCAGCACTTCAGGAGGCCGAGATGGGTGGATTATTTGAGGTTAGGAGTTCGAGACCAGCCTGGCCAGCAAGGTGAGACCCTGTTCCTACTGAAAACAAAACAAAACAAAACAAAAGCACAGGCTCTGACGTCTAACTTCCTAGGTTTGAATCATGGCTCAGCCACTTACTAGGTTTACTACCTTGGAAAAATTTCATAACCTCTCTGTGCCCTAATTTCCTCATCTGTAAAATAAGTATAATAGGAACGATCTCAGAGGTCTGACATGCATCTAAATGAGTTATACAAGAAAAACACAATAGTGCCTGGAATATAGTTAAGTGCTCCTAAATATTAACTGCTATAACTATTTTTACAATGCCAGTTGTCTAGGAATTTATGATCGTAAGGGGGGAAAACAGTAAGTGTTATGATAAATAGATGGTGGTGCCTGGGAGCTCAAAAGACAGCTACCCTTTTTAATTATAAATATATTCTAAAACAAAAACCCAATTAGAGAGCCCAGTTTGAATTCTGAGCTCAGCAGCTCTTCTTTTTTTTTTTTTGAGATGGGGTCTTGCTCTGTCACCCAGGTTGGAGTGCAGTGGCATGATCATAGCTCACTACAGCCTCAAACCCCTGGATTCAATCTACTCGCTCAACTACGCCTCCTGAGTAGCTGGGACTACAGATACACACCACCACACCCAGCTAATTAAAAAAAAAAAATTTTTTTTTAGCGATGAGGTCTTGCTATGTTGCCCAGGCTGGTCTCAAACTCCAGGCTTCAAGCAATCCTCTGCCACTGCTGAGATGACAGGTGTTAGATACTATGCTGGCCTCAACTCTTCTTTTTATAAGCTTAAAAAAATTTATTATTAAAAAACAAAAAAATTTTTTTTTTTTGAGATGGAGTCTCACTCTATTGCCCAGGCTGGAGTGCAGAGACATGGTGTTGGCTCATTGCAACCTCCGCCATCCTGGTTCAAGCAATTCTCCTGCCTCAGCCTCCTGAGTAGCTGGGATTACATGCATGCACCACCATACCCAGCTAATTTTTTTTTTTTTTTGTATTTTTAGTAAAGAAGGGTTTTACCATGTTACCCAGGCTGGTCTTGAACTCTGACCTCAGGTGGTCTACCTGCCTCAGCCTCCCAAAGTGTTGGGATTACAGGCATGAGCCACTGCACTGGCCAAACTGATTACTTCTTGGCCGGGCGTTGGTGGCTCGAGCCTGTAATCCCAGCACTTGGGAGCCGGGACAGGCTGATATCACAAGGTCAGGAGATTCGAGACCATGCCTGGTAACACGGTGAAACCCGTCTCTACTAAAAACTACAAAAATAGCCGGTCGAGTATGCGGGCCGCCTTGTCTCGGCCTCCCAAGTCGCTGGGATTCAGGTCGAGCCACCCAAAGCCCCGGCCAAGAATAATACATTTTGGCCAGTGCAGTGGCTCATGCCTGTCAATCCCAACACTTTGGGAGGCTCGAGGCCAGGTAGACAACCTGAGGGTCAGAGTTCAAGGACCAGCCTGGGTAACATGGTAAAACCCTTTCTTTACTAAAAATACAAAAAAAAAAAGAAAATTTTTAGCTGCGGGTAATGGTGGTGCGCCGCTCGCGCATGATGTAAATCCCAGCACTCAGGAGGCTGGAGCAGGAGAGGATGAATGCTTGCACCGAGGGATGGCGGAGGTGCAATGAGCCAACACCATGTCTCTGCAACTCCAGCCTGGGCAAGAGTGAGACTTCCATCTTCAAAAAAAAAAATTTTTTTGTTTTTTAATAATAAATTTTTTTAGCTTTATAAAAAAAGAAGAGATTTGAGGCCAGGCAAGTATCTAACACTGTTCATCTCAGGCAGTGGCAGAGGATGCCTGGAAGCCTGGAGTTGAGACCAGGCCTGGGGCAACATTAGCAAGGGACCTCATCGCTGAAAAAAAATTTTTTTTTTTAAAATTTAAGCTGGTGTGGTGGTTGTGTATCTGTAGTCCCAGCTCACTCAGGAGGCGTAGTTGAGCGAGTAGATTGGGAATCCAGGGGTTTGAGGCTGTAGTGAGCTATGATCATGCCACTGCACTCCAACCTGGGTGACAGAAGGCAAGACCCCATCTCAAAACAAAAAAAGAAGAGCTGCCTGAGCTCAGAATTCAAACTGGGCTCTTCTAATTTGTTTTTGTTTTAGAATAATTTATAATTAAACAAAAGGGTAGCTGTTTCTTTTGAGGCTCCATGCTACCACCATTCTATTTATTCATAACACTTACTGTTTTTCCCCCCCTTACGATCATAAATTCCTAGACAACTGGCATTGTAAAAATTAGTTATAGCAGTAATATTTAGGAGACACTTTAACTATATTCCAGGCACTATTGTGTTTTCTTGTATAACTCATTTAGATGCATGTTCAGACCTCTTGAGGATCGTTTCCTATTATACTTATTTTACAGATGAGGAAATTAGGGGCGCAGAGAGGTTATGAAATTTTTCCAAGGTAGTAGAACCTGAGTAAGTGGCTGGAGCCATGATTCCAAACCTAGGGAAGTTAGAGTCAGAGCCTGTGCTTTTTGTTTTTTGTTTTTGTTTTTGTTTTCCAGTAGGAACAGGGTCCTCACCTTGGCTGGCAGGCTGGTCTCGAAACTCCATAACCTCAAATAATCCACCCATCTCGGCTCCTGAAGTGGCTGAGCGATTATAGGTCCCTGTGGCGGGCGGCCTTCAGTCCAGCTACGTTGGGAGGCTGAGGCATGGAATGGCGTCAAAACCGGGAGGCGGAGCTTGCAGTTGAGCTGAAGATCCAGCCTACTGTGCTCCAGCCTGGGCTACAGATGCGAGACTCCGTTCTCAAAAAAAAAAAAGAAATATGTATTATTATTTTAAAAATAGAAATGGGGTTTCCCTGTGTTGGCCAGGCTGGTCTTAAAACTCCTGGACTCAACCAGTCCTTCTGCCTCGGCCTTCCAAAGTGTTAGGATTATAGGCATGAGCCATCCTGCCCAGCCAAGATACAGCTCTTTTATTTTTATTTATTTATTTATTTTTGAGACCGAGTTTCACTCTTGTCGCCCAGGCTGGAGTGCAATGGTGCCATCTTGGCTCACCGCAACCTCTGCCTCCTGAGTTTAAGTGATTCTCCTGCCTCAGCCTCCCGAGTAGCTGGTATTACAGGCATGTGCCACCACCCTGGCTAATTTTGTATTTTTTTTTTTTTAGTAGAGACGGGGTTTCTCCACGTTGGTCAGGCTGGTCTTGAACTCGCGACCTCAGGTGATCCATCTGCCTCGGCCTCCCAAAGTGCTGGGATTACAGGCATGAGCCACCATGCCCGACAATTCAGCTCTTCTTAAAAGGCTTCCTCATCTAGTACAATTTATCTTGGAACTAAATACTGTAGTAATCCATCATGTTTTTTCTTATTGCTACTCTCCATCTTTCCAAAACATATTTACACATATTTAAAACCAGATATTCTTTCTTTTGCTCCCTTTTTTTTTTTCAGATGGAGTTTCGCTCTTCTTGCCCAGGCTGGAGTGCAATGGTGCAATCTCAGCTCACCTCAACCTCCGCCTCCTGGGTTCAAGTGATTCTCCTGCCTCAGCCTCCTGAGTAGCTGAGATTACAGGCATGTGCCACCACACCTGGCTAATTTTGTATTTTTTGGTAGAGACAGGATTTCTCCACGTTGGCCGGTCTGGTCTCGAATTCCCAACTTCAGGTGATCCACCCGCCTTGGCCTCCCAAAGTGGTGGGATTACAGGCATCAGCCACCGTGCCTGGCCTCTTTTGCTCCCTTTTTAAAGTAAGATGCTTCAAGGTGGGAATTGCATCTTTTACATTATTTATAACTCACCATAGGGCTCATAAAATTCACTTCCCAAAGTTGCCTATCACAAATATAAATTATGACCAAGATTTTTGGCAAAACGATAACATAAGCAACCCAGCAATTATTATTAAATACTTAAGAAATCTGAGACCCTTACCCAGTTCAATGTAGACAGACTTCTTTTGAGGTTGTATCCGCTGCTTTGTCCTCAGAGTTCTCACAATTCCAAAGTTAGAGAGTGGGACACTGAGACTGGTTTCCTGCTAAACAGTATGGTAAAGAACGGTCAAGCAATTGTTGGCCGGTTCTGTGCTTTTCCTCCTGAAGAGAAACTTGACACCATGGACAAAATAAATTGACCATCACCAGTCAGCTAACATGTATGATGCCTGGAAAAAATGCCCAGAAATTTACACACTAAAATCTCTGAGGTTGGGAGTGGTATCTCATGCCCATAATGACAGCACTTTGGGAGGCTGGGGCAGGAGGACTGATTAAGGGCACGAGTTCAAGACCAGAGTAAGCAACAGAGTGAGACCCAGTCTCTACAAATAATAGTAGTAGTAATAAAAAAATGTCTGGGATACGTGTGATTTGAATATTTTTTCTTTCTGTTGTCTTAAATTTTTCAAAACTGATTATGTATTGTTTGTGTGATTTTTTGAAGTATTAATATAGCATATTTTGAAGCTGATACTTGATATACATTCCAATCACATCTGATAACATTTTTTTGGGGGGAGGGGACAGAGTCCTGCTCTGTCACCCAGGCTGGAGTGCAGTGGCACAAACTCAGCTCACTGCAACCTCTGCCTCCCGAGTTCAAGAGATTCTCCTGCCTTAGCCTCCTGAGTAACTGGGACTACAAGCACGTGCCACTATGCCTGGCTAATTTTTGTGTATATATATATATATATTTTTGTTGTTGTTGTTGTTTTGAGACAGAGTCTTGCTCTGTTGCCAGGCTGGAGTGCAGTGGCATGATCTTGGCACACTGCAACCTCCGCCTCCCGGGTTCAACTGATTCTCCTGCCTCAGCCTCCCGAGTAGCTGGGACTACAGGCATGCACCACCATGCCTAGTTAATTTTTGTATTTTTAGTAGAGATGGGGTTTCGCAGTGTCGGCCAGGCTGGTCTCAAACTCCTGACCTCAGGTGATCTGCCCACCTTGGCCTCCCAAAGCGCTGGGATTACAGCCATGAGCCAACCGTGCCCAGCCAATAACATTTTTAAAAAGGATAAATCATGACAATAAAACCCCAGCACTCCTAAGAACATTTAGTATAGGAACTAAAAGCCCAACATTACTCTTTTTTTCTTCCTTTTTAGCCTTTCTGTATCTTTTGAAAAATGAAGGCTGGTACTATAAGAACTACTTTTATTTTATTTGTATTTTTTTAGACAGTCTTGCTCTGTTGCCTAGGCTGGAGCATGGTGGCGTGACCTCGGTTCACTGCAACCTCTGTCTCCTGGGTTCAAGAGATCCTCCCACCTCAGCCTCCCAAGGAGCTGGGACTACACACGTATGCCACCATGCCTGGCTAATTTTTGTATTTTTTGTAGAGATGGGGTTTCGCCACATTGCCCAGGCTGGTCTTGAACTCCTGGACTCAAGAGATCCACCTGTCTTGGCCTCCCAAAGTGCTGGGATTACAGCCATGAGCCAGGGTGCCCAGCCAGAACACTTAGATTTTTTTTCTTTTTTGAGACAGAGTCTCACTGTCGCCCAGGCTGGATTGCAGTAGCGTGATCTCAGCTCGCTGCAACCTCCGGGTCCTAGGTTCAAGCAATTCTCATGCCTCAGCCTCCCGAGTAGCTGGGATTACAGGCACATGCCACCACACCCAGCTAATTTTTGTATTTTTAGTAGAGACGGGGTTTCACCGTGTTGGCTAGGCTGGTCTCAAACTCCTGACCTCAAATGATCTGCCCGCCTCAGCCTCCCAAAGTGCTGGGATTAAAGGTGCAAGCTACTACGCCCAGCCCCAGAATGAATACTTTTTTTTTTTTTTTTTTTTTTTAAACGGAGTCTTGCTTTGTTGCCCAGGTGGGAGTATAGTGGCGCGATCTTGGCTCACTGCAAGCTCCGCCTCCCGGGTTCACGCCATTCTCCTGACTCAGCCTCCCGAGTAGCTGGGACTACAGTCACCTGCCACCACGCCCGGCTAATTTTTTGTATTTTT
>NW_016804383.1:451375-456081 GCF_001698545.2 Rhinopithecus bieti
TGAATAAGTTTAAAGGAAAATGCTGTGCCTTGAGATGCATATGCAAACTCTCCATAAACCTTTTAGCAGCATTGCTCCAGCAAGTCCCACCTTATTCCTAAAGGCGGTTTTCTCCTTGCTCAGTAAACAAAGCATACAACCGGGTTTTACAGGGAGATGTTCCATTGCCCAGGGACGGGCAGGAGACAAATGCTTTTCTCTTACTTGAGATTAAGAGAATGGTGATGACCTTTAACCAGCAAGCAGCCTTTAGGCACTTGTTTAACAAAGCACATCCTGCACAGCCCAAAATCCATTAAACCTTGAGTCACCACAGCACATGTCTCTTACAAGGACAAGGTTGGGGGTAGGGTCACAGATTAACAGCATCTCAAATATAGAACAAAATGAAGTCTCTTATGTCTACTTCCTTCTATATAGACACAGTAACAGGCTGATCTTTCTTTCTTTTCCCCACATTACAGATACAGAACTAAAATTAACCTAGACTAAAAGGTCTTATCACGTCACAGAAAGTAACTGTGCAAACTTCCTGAGTTTTCATGGACAGTACTTGAGGGTCATTCGTGGGATATTCAACACTTACACTGCAAACCTGTGTCAAGCTGAAAAGCATGAATGATTTTCAATAGCTCTTCAACAAGTTGACTAAATCTTGTACTTTCTTGTAGGCTTCTGAAATTAAATTGTTTGAGAAACACACTCAGCAAGTGATTATCAACCTTTTAAAGACACTAAAATAAGAAAAGGCATGTAAACAAAAATAAGATGCAGCAACAGTAGAAAACCTCTATAATCAATACATCACTGACATCTGTATAAACTGTGTGACAGTGATTTAGTAACTTTTTGTCATTCATTTAAGCCTACCAAATGCCTAAAATTATGTGATATAATACTGTTCTAAATCCACAGGAGATATAATCCATTGCATAGAAAACTAGAGTACCTTTTTTTTTTTTTTAAATTTAGAGACAGGGTCTTGCTCTATTGCCCAGGCTAGCATGCAATGCCACAGTCATAGCTCACTGCAGCCTCAAACTTCTGTACTCAAGCTATCCTCCCACTACAGCCTCCCAAGTAGCTACGACTATGGGCATATGCCACCATGTATGTTTATTTACTTATTTTTGTTGGTAGTGATGGGGTCTCACTATGTTGCCCAGGCTGATCTCAAACTCCTGGCCTCAAGCAATCATCCCACCTCAGCCTCCTAGAGTGCTAGGGTTATAGGCATAAGCAATTACATCCTGCTGAGCTTATTGTTCTTAACATCTGAACCCTGCCCAATCCCTCACTGTTAGTTCTGCTTCTCAAGGATTTCTGTCAAATTATGATTACATTTCTTTGAAAACACATAGATAACAATGTCCAAAGGGAGATCTGGGTTTAGTAAAGTGGAATTAAAACACAATTCATTCATTCCTTTAAGCATCTGAGTGCCTACTATGCACCAAATTACGAAAAACAGTGTTGAGACAGACAAAATTACTACTCTCATAGAATTTACATTGTAGCAGAAGAGATACACAATATAAAAATACATTGTGTTTGTGTAAATAATTAGATAGAAATAAACACACACCTGTAACCCCATCACTTTGGGAGGCCAAGGTGGGCAGATAACCTGAGCTCTGAAGTTACCAGCCTGGGCAACATGGTAATACCTCATGTCTACAAAAAATACAAAAATTGGCCTGACATGGTAGCATGCGCCTGTAGTCCCAGCTACTTGGGAGGCTAAGGCAGGAGGAGGCTTGAGGCGGAGGCTGCAGTGAATCAAGATCATGCCCCTACACTCCAGCCTCAGTGACAGAGCAAGACCCTGTCTTAAAAAAAAAAAAAAAAAAGGCCTGGGTGTGGTGGCTCACGCCTATAATCTCAACACTCTGGGAGGCCGAGGCGGGCAGATCACAAGGTCAGCAGATCGAGAACATCCTGGCTAACATGGTGAAACCTCGTCTCTACTAAAAATACAAAAAATTAGCCGGGCGTGATGGCGGGTGCCTGTAATCCTAGCTTCTCAGGAGGCTGAGGCAGAATGGCGTGAACCCAGGAGGCACAGCTTGCAGTGAGCCGAGATCGTGCCACTGCACTGTAGCCTGGGAAATAGAGCGAGACTCCGTCTCAAATCAAAAAAAAAAGAAAGAAAAGAAAAGGAAGCACAATGAAAAAATAAAACAAGATTAGCAGACAATGGGGGCACAGCCATACAGCCCTACTTTACGTAAGTCTGCAAGTTTTTACAGTATTTAGAAGCATTAGAGAAAGGCAGTAAGTTTCTAATACTTGTATAAGACAGATGTCCCATAAAACTTTCAGGAAAATAACTTTGGAAATAATTTACTGTCTGCTAAAACTCTTTTATAAATTTTTCTACTGATGAATGGTTTTATAGGAACACTAGCTATGTTATTAAATAATTTCTACTTTTTCCTACTGTTGTTGCTTCCAACCTAGCATCATTACCAAATTATATACCTTTTGGTTATATCATTCTTACACAAAGGACACTGTGAAGGCCCTTTCTTCTGGTTGAGAAGTTTCAGCATGCAAAATCTATAAATTATAAAGAAAGAAAGAACAATTTAAGTTACTTCCTTTTGTAGAGAGATTACTCAAAAGGCAAATAGCCACGAAAAGATAATCTCACAAGTGCCCTTAAGAGCCATTTAAAAAGTAATGGCAGGTGAATTACAAGCTATAGTTTCCTAATTGTTTTTAGATGCCGCATAAGCAAAAACCTAAACTACATAAGCAATGATCTATGAAAACTGAATTTATATGCATATGGCTTACTGTTATGATCACATGAAACTTAATATGGCATATTTAATGATATATTCATTATTTCATGTTGCATAATCAAATATAAATGGTAAGTAGTTCATGTAAGATGCTTATAATTAGTTTAAAATCTCAACACCTCACCACAAAGCTACAGTAATCAAGACAGTGTGGTAATAGCATAAGAATAGACACATACATAAATAAAATAGAATTGACAGTACAGAAATAAACTCATACATACATCTGTGATCAAGTAATTTTCAACAATAATAAATATCAGACGATTTTTATATTCTTAGTTTTTTTTTTGAGACAGGGTCTCGCTCTATCACCCAGGCTGAAGGGTAGTGACACAATCTCGGCTCACTGCAGGCTCAAGCAATTCTCGTACCTCAGCCTCCTGAGTAGCTGGGATTACAGACATGTACCACCACAGCAAGCTAATTTTTTGTATTTTTAGTTATACCATGTTGGCCGGGCTAGTCTTGAACTCCTGGCCTCAAATTGATCCACCTGCCTTGGCCTCCCAGAGTGCTGGGATTACAGGCATGAACCACCGTGCCCAGGCCATAGATGATTCAATGGGAAAATAATCATCTACATGTAAAAGAATGAAGTTATACTCCTGGACGGGCACAATGGCTCACACCTGTAATCCCAGCACTTTGGAAGACTGAAGCGGGCAGATCACCTGAGGTCAGGAGTTCGAGATCAGCCTGGGCAACACAGTGAAACACCCTTTCTACTAAAAATACAAAATTAGCTGGGCGTGGTGGCACATACCTGTAATCCCAGCTACTCGGGAGGCTGAGGCAGGAGAATCGCTTGAACCTGGGAGGCGGAGGATGCAGTGAGCCAAAATCGTGCCATTGCACTCCAGCCTGGGCAACGAGAGTAAATCTCTGTCACACACACACACACACACACAAAAGAATGAAGTTATACTCCTATCTCACACCAAATAACAAAAGTTAACTCAAAGTGGATCATAGACCAGTAGAGAGAGTAATGGTGATGATAATTAAAAGCAGCGATTCACTCATACAACCAATATTTGCTATGTCTAGTACTATTATAGATGGAGGGGATTCAATAGAAAAGCAAAATAAGATCCTGCAAAATAAAACATAAAGGACATAATATACTGGTGAAGGGGGTGACTACGTAGGGAGTAAATAGCAGACACTGACAATGAAGAGACCCAGGAAAGAAAAGATTAAGGGGCTAAAAAAAAAGTCACTGGGGCCGTGCACAGTGGTCCACACCTGTAATCCCAGCACTTTAGGAGGTGGGGGAATCACTTGAGGCCAGGAGTTTAAGGCCAGCCTGGCCAACGTGGTGAAACCCTGTCTCTATTAAATATACAAAAATTAGCTGGCTGTGGTGGTGGTACACCTATAGTCCTAGCTCCCTGGGAGGCTGAGGCATGAGAATCATTTGAACCTGGGAGGTGGGAGTTACAGTGAGCCAATATTGCACCACTGCACCCCAGCCTGGGCGACAGAGTGAGACTCTGCCTCAAAAAAAAAAAAAAAAAAAAAAAGGCATTGGGAATTGTGAGAGAAGACACTTAGAGAATATTTTTTACTAGCCAGGTAATTTAACATTTATTACCCTCTCTTGGCCAGGTGCAGTGGCTCATGTCTGCAATCCCAGGAGGCCAAGGAAGGCAGATCACTTGAGGCCAAGAGTTTGAGACCAGCCTGGCCAACGTGGTAAAACCCCATCTCTACTAAAAATACAAAAAAATTAGCCAGGCATGGTGAGCACACGCCTGAATCCCAGCTACTTGGGAGGCTGAGGCATGAGAATCACTGAAACCCAGGAAGGCAGAGGTTGCAGTGAGCTGGGAGAGTGCCACTGTACTCCACCCTGGGCAACAGAGGAAGACTCTGTCTCAAAAAAAAAAAGAAAAG
>NW_016804383.1:459662-469160 GCF_001698545.2 Rhinopithecus bieti
GCTTTGGACTTTTAATTCTAATATAACATTCAAAACACAATTTAAAATATGGCTGGCCCATGTCTGCAAGAAACTTAAAAAATCAGCTGGGCAGGCTGGGCGCGGTGGCTCAAGCCTGTAATCCTAGCACTTTGGGAGGCCGAGACGGGCGGATCAGGAGGTCAAGAGATCGAGATCATCCTGGCTAACATGGTGAAACCCCGTCTCTACTAAAAAATACAAAAAAAAACTAGCTGGGCGAGGTGGCGGGCGCCTGTAGTCCCAGCTACTCGGGAGGCTGAGGCAGGAGAATGGCGTAAACCCGGGAGGCGGAGCTTACAGTGAGCTGAGGTCCGGCCACTGCACTCCAGCCTGGGCAACAGAGCGAGACTCCGTCTCAAAAAAAAAAAAAAAAAAAAAATTAGCCGGGCAAATGCCATGTACCTGTAGTCCTAGCTACTTGGGGGGCTAAGATGAGAGGATTGCTTGAGCCCAGGAGTGCAAGGTAAAAGTGAACTATGATCACACCACTGAACTCTAGCCTGGGTGTCAGAGGGAGACACTGTCTTAAACAAACATATATATGTATCACACACATATATATAACATATTTCTATAATATATATGTATACACACATATATATCTGTATGACTGGTTCTTTACTGATTATCACAATCTTCATTATTAGGGGTTTCAAGCTTCTTACTCTTCTCCAGTTGCCAACTCTAATCCTCTCAATCTCAACAGTTGTCTTTACCTCCTATGTCACTGGGCTCAAAGCACCTCAGCATCTTCCTGTAGAATTACTCTCCTTTTCCTTCATTATTGTTTATGAGTAATAATTAACTCTTTCTTACATCCATTTTCTATTTCCAATCCCTTCTGTCTCCTCTTGGACCTTCTCTTTCTTGTAAACATCTTCCCCATCTTTGAGGGCTTCTTCCTTTTCTAACACAACTCCTATACACATATGCAAAGTTAGTTTCTTTTTCATGGATGTAATCTATTTTCTTTTTCTTTTTTTTGAGATGGAGTCTCACTCTGTTGTCAGGGTGGAGTGCAGTGGCATGATCTCGGCTCAGGGCAACCTCTGCCTCCCAGGTTCAAGTGATTCCCCTTCCTCAGCCTACCAAATAGCTGGGACTACAGGTGCGTGCACTATGCCAGGCTAGTTTTTTTTGTGTTTTAGTAGAGACAGGCTTTCACCATTTTGGCCAGGATGGTCTTGATTACCTGACCTTGTGATCCGCCCACCTCGACCTCCCAAAGTGCTGGGATTACAGGTGTGAGTCACCGCGCCCGGCCTCTATTTTCTTTTCTTTGTACATTTCTATAAGCCTATAATTTCCTTCTTCCACAAGTTCTCAAAGCAACTAATGTTCATAATTTAATCACTCTCTTTTTTCCTTAAGAGACAGGGTCGGCCGGGCGCGGTGGCTCAAGCCTGTAATCCCAGCACTTTGGGAGGCCGAGGCGGGCGGATCACAAGGTCAGGAGGTCGAGACCATCCTGGCTAACACAGTGAAACCCCGTCTCCACTTAAAAAATACAAAAAATTAGCCGGGTGAGATGGCGGGCGCCTGTAGTCCCAGCTACTCGGGAGGCTGAGGCAGGAGAATGGCGTGGACCCGGGAGGCGGAGCTTGCAGTGAGCTGAGATCCGGCCACTGCACTCCAGCCTGGGCGACAGAGCGAGACTCCGTCTCAAAAAAAAAAAAAAAAAAAAAGAGAGACAGGGTCAGCCTGGCGCAGTGACTCACACTTGTAATCCCAACACTTTGGGAGGCCAAGGTGGCTGAGGTCAGGAGTAAGAGCAGCCTGGCCAACATGGTGAAACCCCATCTTGACTAAAAGTACAAAAATTAGCCAGGTGTGGTGGCAGACGCCTGTAATCCCAGCTACTTGAGAGGCTGAGGCAGGAGAACTGCTTGAACCCATGAGGCGGTGGTTGCAGTGAGCCGAGATGGTGCCACTGCACTCCAGCCAGGGCAATAGAGTGAAACACCGTCTCAAAAAAAAAAAAGAAAAAAAAGACAGGGTCTCACTCTTCATCTAGGCTGGAGTGTAGTGGTGTGATCATAGCTCACTATAGCTTCGAACTCCTGGCCTCGAGTAATCCTCCTGCCTTGGCCTCCTAGAGTGCTGGGGTTATAGGCAGGAGCTACCACACTGGACACTTAATCTTTTCTTAAGTCACTGTAATAATATAGTATGTTCAGCATTTGTTACTCAAGGTGACAGGAAAACATACAGTTCATTCCAGATTCTCATCCAGAGAAATTGAAAGCCCCAGCACTTACAAGGTTAATCTTTAGCTATCTATAGTAAATACGAGGACTTTTTTTTTTTTTTTTGGAGTTTCCCTCTTGTCACCCAGGCTGGAATGCAGTGGCATGATCTCAGCTCACTGCAACATCCACCCTCAGGGTTCAAGAGATTCTCCTGCCTCAGCCTCATGAGTAGCTGCGATTACAGGCATGCGCCACCACGCCCAGCTACTTTTGTATTTTTAGTAAAGACGAGGTTTCACCAAGTTGACCAGGCTGGTCTCGAACTCCTGACCTCAGGTGATCCACCTGCCTCAGCCTCCAAAAGTGCTGGGATTACAGGCCTCAGCCATTGTGCCTGGCCAATAATAGGACTTTTTAACTTCATTTTTCCCCCAGGCTGGAGTACAGTGGCATGATCTGGGCTCACTGCAACCTCCATTTCCTGGGTTGAAGTGATTCTCCTGCCTCAGCCTCCCGAGTAGCTGGGACTACAGGTGCACACCACCATGCCTGGCTAATTTTTTTTTTTTTTTGAGAGGGAGTCTCGCTCTGTCGCCTGGGCTGGAGTGCAGTGGCCAGATCTCAGCTCACTGCAAGCTCCGCCTCCCGGGTTCACGCCATTCTCCTGCCTCAGCCTCCCAAGTAGCTGGGACTACAGGTGCCCGCCACCTCGCCCAGGTAGTTTTTTGTATTTTTTTTTTTAGTAGAGACGGGGTTTCACCGGGTTAGCCAGGCTGGTGTCGAACTCCTGACTTCAAGTGATCTGTCCACCTCAATCCCCCGAAGTGCTGGGATTACAGGCTGGAGCCACCACACCTGGCCTTCTTTTTCACAAGTATTGACCTGTGAAGAAATGGGTCCTACACCATAGGCAGTTTGAGAAGTACTGCTGTAGAGGCCACAAAATTATTAAACTAAAAATTATTTGCTTTTTTTTTTTTTAGACGGAGTCTCATTCTGTTGCCCAGGCTGGAGTGCAGTGTGCATTGGTGCGATCTCAGCTCTCGGCTCACTGCAACCTCTGCGTCCCGGGTTCTAGCGATTCTCCTGCCTCAGCCTCCCAAGTAGCTAGGATTACAGGGCTGCACCACCATGCCCCGCTAATTTTTGTATTTGCAGTAGAGACAGGGTTTTACCATGTTGGTCAGGCTGGTCTTGAACTCCTGACCTCATAATCCGCCTGCCTCGGCCTCCCAGAGCGCTGGGATTACAGTTGTGAGCCACCGAACCAGGCTATACTAAAAATTCCTGAAGTAGAGAGATAAAGCTGTGTTGTCTTGGCACATGTCCAGGGACCAGGGGCTGCAGAATCAGATGGAAAATGCTGGGAACAGATTTAGGCCAGTGGCATGACATGGCACAGGGAAAAGACAGTGGAAATGAGCTTCTGAATTCTTACTGGGACAGAAGAATGGGAAGAAAAAGACAGAATTCAGAGGAAGGCACTAGCCAGCTGGCAGACTTGTGTTCAGAGGGTCTCTCTCCAAAGGGAACAGGTTTCCTTCAGCTTCAGCCAGTCCTCATTATCCTTAGAGAAGCAGCTGTTCCCTTTTTTAGCTTATGGAAACATCCTAAGAATCTGATGGAAATTATGGACTATCTTCCCAGAAAATGTACATGGGCATAGTTTTAACACAATTTAAATATAATTCTAGGAAATTCATAAGGACTATTCATAAACCCCAAGTTAAGAACTCTGGAATTTAAAAATTCCTCAAAGGATACATAAGAGATTGATCATTGTGGTTGTCTGGGCAGGGAACAGGGAGGAAGGGATTGTAGAGTAAGAGGGAAATATACTTTGCATCATATACCTTTTTGTGCCAATAAACTTTTTACCAAGTACATAGTTTGTACCTGCTACAAGGTAATGTACCAGGTACATAAATACTTAAAAATAAATTAGTTGACATTTAAGGTAAGCTGTGAGCCATAGCTTAACATAAAGAAAAGGAGAAAGCCCACTTGTTCTACTAAATTACCTACTCTACTTTTTCTGAAATTCTTTTATTAAGAAACAAACATTTTCATTTCAAAGGGCAAGATAATCAAATACGTAAATATAACTTGAATCACCGCTACAAATGAATTTCAGCCTAAATAGAAACGAGTCTCAGGTCCTTTACTGTCTTCGCAAGGATTATGAAGCAGGCAAACACTGACCCTTAAAAGGGGGAATGCATAAGGATATGCAGAATGAACAGAAAGGAGAAACTGAGAAGGCTCAAACACAATTTGCTTATTTCTCAACTGCTTGCAGTTTGCTTTCACTGGTGGACACAAAAAATACAAAACACTGTTCAAAATGATATTACATCCTAATAGATAATATATGTCAGTCGGGTGTGGTGGTTCACGCCTGTAATCCCAGAGCTTTGGGAGGCCGAGGAGGGTGGATCATAAGGTCAGGAGTTCGAGACCATCTGGCCAATATGGTGAAACCCTGTCTCTACTAAAAGTACAAAAATTAGCCAAGCGTGGTGGCGGGCACCTGTAGTCCCAGCTACTCGGGAGGCTAAGGTAGAATTGCTTGAACTTGGGGGCTAGAGGTTGCAGTGAGCCAAGATCGTGCCACTGCACTCCAGCCTGGGTGACAGAGCGAGACTTTGTCTCAAAAAAAAAAAAAAAAAAGATAATATATGTCAAAACTTTACCAGGAACTATGATTACAACCAACTTTTGATGACTGTATACTGAGAAAGAATGAAATAGAATTGGATTTTTCGTTCTCACTTAATTGAAGAAACTAAAGCTTCTATAAAGTTCGGTGTTCTCTGGGTTATGAAGGACAAAAACAAAAGCTAATAATGGAGCCACATAACACATTCAAACTTACCTGCAAAATATGTGGTCACACTTTGTGGAGACAGGTTCCTTGATCAACTCCAGACTAGTAGGGAAGGGAGGAAAAAAAAAGAAAATAAATGAGACTCAATAATTTATTTAAAAATAAAGATATTTTTCATGAATAAGTTCAACTTTGAGCTGTTATTACTGAGTCAACATAAGGCTTCAAGTTCATTCAATATTTATTAAATGTCTGCTGTGCCAGGAACTAAGAATACAGCAGAGAATACGATCCTTACCTTCAGTGAGCTTTCAGACATCAAAACAGAATTATATTGATCCCTTCAATACTCTATACTACCATCAGCATTTAAAGGATTACGTGATAATAGTTGGTACAAATTCATTTTCAGTGATATATTTTTCTGCACTATCACTGTGGGTGCCCATCTCAAATCTTAACTCTAAGCTCCATAAAGACAAAATTTTCTGCTTATATTTCTTTTGAATTCCTTCCTAGCCCTTTTTCTTAATTTTACTGTAAATGCCTTTTTAACTTAATATGGAAAATTTCAAGTAAATAAAATAATAAAATGGACTATATGGACCATCACCCTGTTTCAACAACCATCAACTCACGGCCAAGCTGTTTCATCCATATCCACCCCTACCCCAGATTATTTTAATTATTATTACTTTTAAGATGAGGTCTCACTCTATCACCTAGGCTGGAGTGCAGTGGTGCAAATATAACTTACTGCAGCCTTGAACTCCTGGGATCAAGCAATCCTGCCAGCACTGGGTTTACAGGCAAGAGCCAACACACCCAAATCCAAGTGTCTTCTTTGTTTTGAGAAGGATTTTCACTTTTGTAGCCCAGACTGGAATGCAATGGTGCGATCTTGGCTCATTGCAACCTCTGCCTCCCGGGTTCAAGTGATTCTCCTGCCTCAGCCTCCCAAGTAGTTGGAACTACAGGCATGCGCCACAACACCAAGCTAATTTTTTGTATTTTTAGTAGAGATGGGGTTTCACCATGTTGGCCAGGCTGGTCTCGAACTCCTGACCTCAGGTGATCCACCTGCCTTGGCCTCCTAAAGTGCTGGGATTACAGGTGTGAGCCACCATGCCCAGTCCCGAGTGTCTTCTAATCTATAGGTGTCCCATACTTTTCCTTCCTTAACATTTATTTTTAAAATTAGGTCATTTGACCTGTGGAGTTTATCACATTCTGGATTTTGCTGATTGTATAACTCCATGGTGAGGTTTAACTTGTACCTCTAGCCTTATTTCCTGTAAACTAGACTTACACGCTTAATCAAATTCAGGTTCAACTTTTTGGCAAGAAGACTTTACAGATGGTACTGTGTACTCTTATTAGATCACTTCAGAAGAGGCATGGTGTTTGGTTTGTGATTACTTTGTAAAAACAGTGTAACAAGTACTCACCAAAGGAAATTTAGAAAATAATAAACTTAAGGCCAGGCATGGTACCTCATGCCTGTAATCCTAGCACTTTGGGAGGCTGAGGTGGGTGGATTACCTGAGCTCAAGAGTTCCAGATCATCCTGGGCAACATGGTGCAACCCCGTCTACACTAAAAATACAAAAATTAGTCAGGCATGGTGGGGCATGCCTGTGGTCCCAGCTACTTTGGAGGCTAAGGTAGAAGGATCACTTGAATCCCAGAGGTGGAGGTTGCAGAGTGAGCCAATATTGTGCCACTGCACTCCAGCCTAGGTGACAGAGGAAGACTCTATCTCAAAAAAAAAAAAAAAAAAAAAAAGATAAAGCCAGATGCAGGGGCTCATGCTTGTAATCCCAGCACTTTGGGAGGCCGAGGAGGGCGGATCACAAGGTCAGGATTTCGAGACCAGCCTGGTCAACACAGTGAAACCCTGTCTCTACTAAAAATACAAAAACTAACTGGGCAGGGTGGCAGGCGCCTGTAATCCTAGCTACTTGGGAGGCTGAGGCAGGAGAATCGCTTGAACCCGGGAGGTGCAGGTTACAGTGAGCCAAGATCGCACCACTGCACTCCAGCCTGGACAACAGAGCTAGACTCTGTCTCAAAATAATAATAAAATAATAAGCTTAAAAAATTAAAACTTTAGAAAGTACATCACTCAAGTTCCCATCCCTACCTGTCTATCCACAAAACCAAGGCCTTCCTGAGATTAACGCATTTATCATACTAATACAACAAGTGTTTATTAAGTATCTACTACTATACTCAAGTACTATTTTAGGAGATAGAAATACAGCAGTTTACAGAATAAAGCCTGCTCTCATAGAGCTCACATTCTAGTGCGATAGATAGTTGATGCAGAATTAAAGAATACATGGGAATAAGTATATTAAAGAGAAAAATTAAGCAGGGTAAGGGGAAACGGGTAGTTCAATATGTATGTGGGGGTGAGATGTACATGGAGGGAGTCAGGAAAGGTGTCACTGAGGTGAGACTAGAGGACAGCTTAATAACGTAAAGAAACACACTATGCAACAATTAGGGGAAGAGCATTCCAGGAAAGAGGGAGCAGAGAAGGCAAACCCTGAGCAGGACCATGCCTATGTATGCAGGACATCAGATAGGTCAAGGTGCTAAAATATAATAATCCAGCGGGATATTGTAGGGAAAGACCATCAGAGAGGTAGTTGGTAACTTCTGGTAGGAACCTGCAGGCTATTTTAAATCTTCAGCTTTATTCTGGTCTTTTTCTTTTTTTTTTTTTCTGACAGAGTCTCATTCTGTCTCCCAGGCTGGAGTGCAGTGACTCGATCTCGGCTCTCTGTGACCTCCATCTCATGGGTTCAAATGATTCTCCTGCCTCAGCCTCCTGAGTAGCTGGGACTGCAGGCATGCACCCCCATGCCTCGGCCTCCCAAAGTACTGGGATTACAGGAGTGAGCCACCATGCCCGGCCATTTTTAAAATCTTTAATGGTACGGGAGGCTGAGGCAGGAGAATGGCGTGAACCCGGGAGGCGGAGTTTGCAGTGAGTGGAGATCACGCCACTGCACTCCAGCCTGGGTGACAGAGCGAGACTCTGTCTCAAAAAAAAAAAAAGTTAATGTTCATTAATTTTTGTAGAGACGGGATCTCACCGTGTTGCCCATGCTGGTCTTGAATGCCTGGCCTCAAGCAATCTTCCTGCTTCGGCTTCCCAAAGTGCTGGGATTACAGGTGTGAGCTACTGTACCTGGTCTTTAGCTTTCTTCTGAATGTGAATCTTTTTTTTTGGGTGCGGGGGGAGATGGAGTCTCACTCACTCTACGGCTCAGGCTGGAGTGCAGTGGTGCGGTCTTGGCTCACTGCAACCTCTGCCTTTCCGATTGAAGTGATTCTTGTGCCTCAGCCTTCCAAGTAGTTGGGATTACAGGCGCGTGCTGCTACACTCGGCTAATTTTTTTGTATTTTTGGTAGGGAAAGGGTTTCATCATGTTGCCTAGGCTGGTCTTGAAGTCCTGACCTCAAGTGATCCACCTGCCTCGGCTGGGATTACAGGCATGAGCCACTACACTTAGCCCTAAATGTGAACTTTTGAAACGAACTTCTTGGGTAAAGTCCAGGCAGGACATCAAAGAACAAGTAACCTGGTAGTGTGACAAGAATGTGGTTATTTTCATTAAATATTTAACATTTTAGAAAAGGATCACAAGGGCCAGGTGCGGTGGCTCACGCTGTAATCCCAGTACTTTGGGAGGCCGAGGCGGGTCAGCCTGAGCGACAGAGACTCCATCTCAAAAACATTAAAAAAAAAGAAAAGGATCACAAGAAGAGCTCGGGGACAGTAATCTTATTGTAAAGGGTTTGGTAATACAACTCTTGTAATCATGGGATTTCCGATGCAGCAAAGGCAGTGAAAACAAAAACACTGAACTAAGTCAGAAGGCTGGGTTTCTACTGCCAGTGGTGTATATAAGCAGAGCCATCTTGAGCTAACCACTCTACCTAAACCTCAGTTTCCTTCTCTGTCATTCACCCTGCCAGTCTCCTTGGGCTATTGCAAGAACAAAACTAAATGCTACTTGGGAAAATGCTTCAAAACCTGAGATGACTTGTACCAATGTTGGTATTATTACTGGGACCAAATGTGACTTTAAAAAGAAAAACAACCTTGACAAAGAAAACTGATTTGTTACTAAATCCCTATTTCTGAGATAAGCTACATTTCAAAGAAATTCTCCATAAAAGAAAAATTGGATTCAGTTATCATACCAGATGGCTTTCATTCTCACCACTGACTCAATTCTGAAATAATTATATTTCAGTATGGTAATTATAATCTAAACTATATAAACACACTGTAAACACAAACTTTGAACAGATGAAAACTCCAATATGTAAAAAGGTAATGAATGCTCAAGGAAGACTGTGAAAAGGGAATAGGAAAAAAATTAAAATGTTCCTCTTCTAGGTCCTGATGAGAGTAAATGTTTACTATAAAAATGATTCAAATAT
>NW_016804383.1:471653-480059 GCF_001698545.2 Rhinopithecus bieti
CCGGGCGAGGGGGTGGGCGCCTATAGTCCCAGCTACTTGGGAGGCTGAGGCAGGAGAATGGCGTGAACCCGGGAGGCGGAGCTTGCAGTGAGCTGAGATCCGGCCACTGCACCCCAGCCTGGGCGACAGAGCGAGACTCCGTCTCAAAAAAAAATAAAATAAAATAAAAAATAAAGCACAAAAGAAAATTTCCTTGAATTTACCCTTTTTTATTGTGGGTAAGAGGCAATAGGTACAACTTTTCAACTTATTTTTTGAATGTTACTACTAACCATTACCATATTTTAAAAAATTAAAGAACTAGTTTAGTTTATTATTTAATGTATTTGACAAATGTTTATTGAGTGGCAACTAGGTCCCAAGTACCGTTCTAACTACTGAATATACAGATGTACATAAACAAAACAAAAATCTTTCCCGTCCTGGAGTTTACAGTCTGTGGGACTACAGGATGGATGCATTACACAGAACGTCAGCTAATCATAAGTGTTATGGAGAAGCAGCAGGAATGGAGGATAAAGTGTGTGTTGGGGGTGTTGTAATTTTAAATACCAGTGTCTGGAAATGAAAAGGTGGTATTGCAATCAAGATTTTCAGACTGCCGGCGCGGTGGCTCAGGCCTGTAATCCCTGCACTTTGGGAGGCCGAGGCCCGCGGATCACAAGGTCAGATCGAGACCACGGTGAAACCCCGTCTCTACTAAAAATACAAAAAATTAGCCGGGCGTGGTGGCGGGCGCCTGTAGTCCCAGCTACTCAGGAGGATGAGGCAGGAGAATGGCGTGAACCCGGGAGGCGGAGCTTGCAATGAGCCGAGATCGCGCCACTGCACCCCAGCCTGGGGGACAGAACCAGGCTCCGCCGTCTCAAAAAAAAAAAAAAAAATTCAGACCATGGCTGGGTGCAATGGCTCATGCCTGTAATCCCAACACTTTGAGAGGCCAAGGCCTCATTTGAGGTCAGGAGTTTGAGACCAGCACGGCCAACGTGGCAAAACCCTATCTCTACAAAAAAAAATACAAAAATTAGCTGGGCATGGTGGTGTGCAGCTATAGTCTCTGCTACTCTGGAGGCTGAGGCAGGAGGATTGCTTGAGCCTGACAAGGTTGAGGCTGCAGTGAGCTGTGACAGCACCACTGCACTACAGCTTCTCGATACAAATCCTGTATAAAAAAACCTCTGCATTTCATTGTATGTAAATGAGTATGTAATTTCATTGTATGTACAGAGCCAGTTTCAGACAAAGGTTCTTCCATAATACCTATCCCCTTAAGGACACCAATCATCCATGATCTCTTTTTTTTTTTTGAGATGGAGTTTAGCTCTGTCACTGGAGTTCAGTGGTGTGATACTGGCTCACTGCAACATCTGCCTCCCGGTTCAAGTGATTCTCCTGCCTCAGCCTCCCAAGTAGCTGGAATTACAGGCCCGCACCGCTATGACCCGCTAATTTTTGTATTTTTAGTGGAGAGGGGGTTTCACCATGTTGGCTAGGATGGTGTCTATCTCCTGACCTTCTGATCCTCCCACCCTGGCCTCCCAAAGTGCTGGGATTACAAGCATTAAGCCACCGTCCCCGGCCTCATCCATGATTATATTTCGCCATTTCAAGTGATGGAACTGGTTTTAGAGCTGGAAGAAAAGCCAAAATGCCAGTTAATCTAAACTCGATTCCTGCCCAGTGCAGAACCAATCAAGAGAGAGAGTCCCTGTCTTTCCCAGAACACAGGCTTTGTGTTGAACAGGAGAGGAGTGGGAGAGGCAGAGTGGATGGAGAACAAGGAGTCATTTTCTATATTTTTAAAGTTCTTCAGTTAAGAAAATCAGCAATTACAATAACCTAATCTTACTAGACATGTGTTTTCCTCCCTACTATGTAAGGTCAATTCTGTTCATTTGCATAGGAGATAATCATACAGAAATCCCAAATTAATACCCTCTTGTGCTGACTTACCAGATTGGACACTCTAAGATTTTCTGCATAGCATTAATGACATTTTGTACTTCTTCAACGCGAACAGCAGATAAATCCATTTCTTTCTGTTCCAATGAACTTTAACACATTAGAAAAAAATATATATATACATATATATAGCTTTTAAAAAGGTTTATAAAATGACAACTTCATTTTATCATTTTAAAATAAGGTAAATTTAAGATTTTGAAGGTTTTAGAATACAAACCATAGAGCTAATGACAAAATCCTTTATTTTTTTAAAGGTTCTAGAAGTGGCTCTTTGTAATTAAACAACATACATTCTGTAATTCTTCACATATCGTTGCCAAGCCCTTGAGTCTTTTCCTTTCTCCAAGAAAGAGAAAGCTACAGAGGAGTGACTGACCGGGTAAGTGGTGGTTGCCTTCGCTTTCTCCAATGTTTCTGGCTGCTTTCTTTTTCTTGCATAAAACCAAAATCAACGACAAAACCAACACCAATCAGCACCTCCCCGCCCCTAACCCTTCCCAGTGACCTGCTCTTATCTCAGGATCCTCCTCAAGCACATCCCTGCCGGCAGCATCTGTTGCTACTGACGCTCCTCTACTTCCCTCTTGCGCTTTCTCAATAGCGCAATTGGATCCAGTTCTTAAGTTCTCCCTCCCACAAAACCCTGTCTCCTCCCCTTCCCAGACGTATTCCTGGCATCTCTTCTTCCGCAAGGTTCCATCCACTCATACATACCAGCCGGTGTTTTTGTCTGTCTGTTTTTTTGAGACAGAGTCTCGCTCTGTCGCCCAGGCTGGAGCGCAATGGCGCGATCTCGGCTCACTGCAACCTCCGCCTCCCGGGTTCTAGCGATTCTCCTGCCTCAGCCTCCTGAGTAGCTGGAGCGCCACCACGCCCGGCTAATTTCTGTATTTTTAGTAGAGACGGAGTTTCACCATGTTGGTCAGGCTGGTCTGGAAGTCCTGACCTCGTGACCAGCAGATGTTTTTATAGACGTGGTGTCCCCCTCAAGGCATATTTCAGTTCCTATCACGATGATTCCCCTCGGACACACCGTGCCCCCTTCCTGATCCTCAGAGCTTCCCTCGCGACCTACAAACTGCCCCTTCCCCAGGCTTCACAACTCCTTACGCCTCTCAGCTTCCCCCCCCCCCCCCCCCCCCCCCCCCCCCGCAAAGAATACCCACTCTCTCTCCCACGCCAGTCCCCCAAAGCATCACTTGGACCCGGGACTCTACTACCTTTACCCAGAGCAGAGGGTGCAGGCCTCCGGAGCCTAGGGGCCCAGTTATCTGAGAAACCCCACGGCCTGTTCCCCGTCCAGAAAGTCTCACCGAGCCCACGCCGCGCAGTCGCAGTTTTAATTTATCTGTAATTCCCGCGCTTTTCCGTTGCCACGGAAACCAGCTGGCTCCCGCTAAGCAACAGCTGCTCAGAATACGAAATCAAGGCACAATCAGAGGAAGGGCGGGACAGAAGGAGCCAAGTCTCTCTCGGGGCTCTGGATTGGCCACCCAGTCTGCCCCCCAGATAACGTAATACGAAAGAGACGGAAGAGGAAGAGTTCTACCCGAGTTTGCCCTAAAGTGCCGGCCCTCTGGCCTCTACGCTTCCAGTTGCGGCTTATTACGTCACAGTAATTGCTGTACGAGAGTCAGAATCGCTACCTAGTTTCCAAAGCAGTCGTAAAAGAGGTCCCATTCCCCAGTCTTTCCGCCCTAATGGAGGTCTCCAGTTTAGGTAAATATAAGGAATAAGGATTGTTGGGGGGGGGGGGGGGGGGGGGAAAGAACTATTTCCAGCATTCGCTGCGGAATGAAAGGTCGTTGTCACAGTGTTCTTTGAAGAGTGTAGTCTTATGGAGAGAAACATCCAATAGCGAAGCAGGCACAATTCTCACGGAAATCCAGCGGATAGATTGGAGACCTCCACGCGCTTATACACGTCAACAGTTATGGATTGGAGTGTTATGTTTTCGTATCTTGAAAGCAAAAACTAGGCCTAAAAAAAGATACCTACAACTCTTAGGAAGACTACAATTCCCATCCAGCCCCACGAGTCTCGGGCAAATAGTCCTCTAAGGTCAGTGACCTGTGGCGACGCAGTAGCCGCCGAATTTGTCTGGGGAAGGGGAAATCCGCTCTGGCCCACGTCTGCGCACTGGTAGTTCCGCCCCTCGGCCCCAATGTTATTGTTGTTCGGCTTCAGGTTTCTTCTGCCCCGCCCCGTCGACGCAATCACCACCAACCAATGGGGGTGGTCGTTTTGAGGGACAAGTGGTAAGAGCCAATCATCTTGGCGAAAACTGGGAGGAAACGGGACTAGTTACTGTCTTTATGCGCCTTGTTAGATTCACCCCACAGGGATAGCGGCAGAGCTGGCAGCTGACGGTTCTGGCTTTGGCCTCCGGCAGGCGCCTCCCTGGGGCGGGAAGCTGGTAAGGAAGCAGCCTCGGTTACCTAGGGGTGGGGTCACGTCACCCTAAGAGAGTTTGGAGAAGTTCAAGGGAGGAATCCTGCAAAGAAGAGGGGCGACTTTTCCCGTGTCTCGGGACAGCTAATCTTTTTAGTGACAGGATGAGAGAGCCCTTCGTGTTCAGAGGGACCGAGTGGGCGAAAAGCGCCTGAGAGTTGTAGAGTCTGTGGTTGAGAACATCGGCTTCTGCTGATGGAAGGCTACGACTCCCCAGTGGAAAGAGGGCCCAGGCAAAGAAAATGAGAGAGTCCTCGGGGTGGTGACACTGTCTTGGGAACATTGAGTGCTAGGAAAGGATAACTGGAAGACTAGGATGAACTCTGCAAATAAAAAAATGACGCTACCTACACATCTTTCTCATCCCATCCTCCTTTTTTCGAGACCCTGTTAAAGAGATCTCCTTGGTTAGGGACCTTCGGTGTTGGAAAGGCACTGTTTTTCCTTTTTGTCAAACATCCAGCTTTCAGGCCACACTTTTTTTTTTTTTTGAGACAGAGTCTCACTGTCTCAAAGACCAGCCCAGGCTGGTCTTGAACTCCTGAGCTCAAGCGATCTTTCTGCCTCGGCCTCACAAAGCGCTGGTATTACAAGCATGAGCCACCGCTCCCGGCCTCGGGTCGCACATTTTAAAGCTTGAATAACTTGTCTTGTACAGGCCACTGGTGGAGACAGTAATCAAAGCTCAGGTTGCCAGGTCTATTTCATTAAAGGGATTTTGTTAAGGCTGAAAAAAAAAAAAAAAAAAGAAAAGACGTAGAGGAAAAGTTAACTTGAGCCAAGCCAAGGTGCGTCAGTGGCATGGACTTAAAATCATGCCAGTTATGAAAGCTGAAGGCCAGGCCGGGCGCGGTGGCTCATGCCAGTAATCCCAGCACTTTGGGAGGCTGAGGCGGGCGGATCACCTGAGGTCGGGAGTTCCAGACCAGCCTGACCAACATGGAGAAACCCCGTCTCTACTGAAAATACAAAATTAGCCGGGCGTGGTGGCACATACCTGTAATCCCATCTACTAGGGAGGCTGAGACAGGAGAATCGCTTGAACCTGGGAGGCAGAGGTTGCGGTGGGCCGAGATCGCGCCATTGCACTACAGCCTGGGCAACAAGAGCAAAACTCCGTCTCAAAAAAAAAGAAAGAAAGCTGAAGGCCTAGGACCCAGCTATCTGACTATACTGGCCGTAGACCTAAGGGGCAAATTGGGTTAAC
The DNA here is from genome assembly GCF_001698545.2 of Rhinopithecus bieti. Classification (NCBI taxonomy): domain Eukaryota; kingdom Metazoa; phylum Chordata; class Mammalia; order Primates; family Cercopithecidae; genus Rhinopithecus; species Rhinopithecus bieti. The sequence continues at coordinate 477,277 of NW_016804383.1, forward strand.
CATAACTTTGGTGTTTACACACGTTCAAGATTAATGCTCTTGCTGAAAGAATTTTTTTTTACTTGTCAGCCAAAGCTATAATCTCCCACTTCCTGTTTTCTCTTAGTTGGCCCACCAGCTGGAGGAGCTCCAGAGTATTTAAATTAATTTCCAATTGTGTAATTTGAGAAAAAGATGCGAAGATTAATTTCCTTCACAAGTAGGAAGTGTGTTTTTTTCTTTTTCTTTTCTTTTTTTTTTTTTGAGACGGAGTTCTCCCTCTGTCCCCCAGGCTGGAGTGCAGTGGCACGATCTCGGCTCACTACAAGATCCGCCTCCCGGGTTCACGCAGTTCTCCTGCCTCCTCAGCCTTCCGAGTAGCTGGGACTACAGGCTCCTGCCACCCCGCCCAGCTAATTTTTTTGTGGTTTTAGTAGAGACGGGGGTTTCACCGTGTTAGCCAGGATGGCCTCTATCTTCTGACCTCATGATCTACCCGCCTCGGCCTCCCAAAGTTCTGGCATTATAAGCGTGAGCCACCGCGCCTGGCGGGAAGTGTGTTTCTTGAAGTTGGAAAGTGGTATTTCAGAACATATGCTTTTGGCAGACTAAGTCAGTCACTTCATTTCCCTGATTTTTTGCCTAAAGTCCTGGGGAATTGACAAAGATTCTGCCCAAATTTTAAGGACCCCAATAATTACATTTCATATGAATGAATAGTAGATGTCAGCAGGATTGTTATTAAGAGACTAGTATTATTTTTATGGTGCACTCGGTTCTAGGTAGAAACAAAGAATGGAGAAAATTGGAGGATAATTGTCTTAGGGTTTCAAAAAAGTGCGTGATCTTCACAGAGTTCAGGGTCCTTAAAATAACAGTCTTAATTGGAGTGTTTGACAGGGCAGTGCATTATATTGTCGAAAACAGTACATGTTTATGGTTCTAAAGACTGGTTTATTATTTTTAAAAATGTTTAACTTAATTTTTTAAAGGAAATGGGGTTGCTGGTCTTGAACTCCTAGGCTCATGATCCTTCCGCCTCAGCCTCCCAAAGTGCTAGGATTATAGTCATGAGCCACCATACCGGGCCAATTTTTTATTTTATTTTTGAGACAGAGTCTCGCTATATCACCCAGGCGGGAGTGCACAGGCATGATCTTGGCTCACTGCAACCTTGCCTCCAAGGTTCAAGCAATTCTCCTGCCTCAGCCTCCTGAGTAGCTGAGATTACAGGCCTGCACCACTACACGCAAATAATTTTTGTATTTTTGGTACAGACGAAGTTTCACCATGTTGGCTTGGCTGGTATCGAACTCCTGGACTCAAGCAATCTGCCAGCCTCTGCTGCCCAAGGTGCTGGGATTACAGACAAGAGCCACTGTGCCTGGCCTTTATTATATTTTTTATATTTGAATGACATTTTGAAAGAACTTGCATATACATTTTTAATTTGATCCTTATGGTAACACTGTGAGATAGGCAGAGCAGACATATTAGACCTATTTTATAGATTAAAGACTAAAAACTGAATCTTAAAGGTGAACTGACCTGCTCACAGTTTTATGTCTAGTAATGGGCCAGAGCTGTGTCTGGAACCCAAGTCTTCCCATTTTTTGTGCTCCCACACACGCACACACACACAAAATTTGCTGTTCAGATGACATGGCATCTCATTGCTTCAGTTTGCATTGTTCTGACCACCAGAAAGTTTGAAAGCCTTCTGATGTTAGGTGTTCTGATTTCCTCTTCTCTGAATTTTATGTATATTTTTACCTGGGTTGTTAATTGTATCATTAGCAGTTTTGCTAATGCTCTGGGTGTGTCGCAGATACTAACCCTTTGTTATGGGTTCTTACGGTTGTTTGTTGTTTTTGATTTTGTGGATTTTTTTAACCGTATAAAATATTTAATATGTAATGAAATGTGCCCAGCTCATCTTTTGACTTCTGCGTACATTATAACCTGCCTTTAAATGTGTATTTCTTTTGTAGGTAAAGGTTTCATTTGATCTGAATACTATTCAGATAAAATACCTGGATGAGGAAAATGAAGAGGTAAAGTATATTATGGTACTTATTGCTAGGTGTTCAGAATAGCAATCTTATTTCTCCAGTGATATGGGCTTTAATAATTCAAAATAGTGTTTAGCTCATTTGTGTGGTGTTTTAAATATATTTGATAATTGAATATTCTAAGAAGACTTGCAGCATCTCAGATGGAGTTGAGAAACGGAGAAGCAACATTGAGGAATATCTCAGAGTTAACTTTCACTTTAAAAAAAAAAAAAACAGGAAACAGGTCTCACTATGTTGCTCAGGCCAGTCTAGAACTCCTGGGCCTAAGCAGTCCTCCCACCTCAGCCTCCCAAAGTGCTGGGATTGCAGGTGTGAGACACCATGCTTGGCCTGAGATAATTTTCTTTTTTTTTTTTTGAGATGGAGCCTCACTCCGTTGCCTAGGCTGGATTGCAGTGGTGCAATCTCTGCTCACTACAGCCTCCAGTTCCTGGGTTCAAGTGATTCTTCTGTCTCAGCCTCCCGAGTAGCTGGGATTATAGGTGTATACCACCACGCCTGGCTAATTTTTATAGTTTTAGTAGAGACGGGATTTCACCATGTTGGCCAATCTGGTCTCAAACTCCTGGGCCCAAGCAATCGGCCCACCTCGGCCTCCCAAAGTGCTGGGATTACAGGCGTGAGCTACCACACCTGGCCAAGATAACTTTTAAAATTATGTAGTGGCCAGGCGCGGTGGCTCATGCCTGTAATCCCAGCACTCTGGGAGGCCGAGGCGGGTGGATCATG
>NW_016804383.1:483395-484792 GCF_001698545.2 Rhinopithecus bieti
ATATCTTTAATTTTATGTATCTGAGTTTTTAATTGATGGTTTAATTTGCCAGAATGAGAAAGAACATCCTATTTTTATGACTCTGTCCCATGGAAATGTAAAGATAAATGGATCCAAATGCCACACTATTGAGGATTTTTTTGATCACTCTGATGTCATGAGTAAGTTTTGTGCTTTTTCAAAAGCAGTTTTTTCCTACAATGTCATTTTCTGCTTCTCTGGCTCTGATTTTCAATAAATTGATAAATTGTAAATCTTATTTTCCTCTTATTTTTGTTTAGCTAAAATGTTGAAGGGCAAGGGAGAGGATGGTTATTTATATATCTTGTTATCTCTCTGAAAATACAACTTGCATTTTCCTTAATCTGACTGACATGACTCGAAATACGAAAAACAATTTTCATAAAACACAAAATTTCCTTGAATTTACCCTTTTTTATTGTGGGTAACAGGCAATAGGTACAAATTTTCAACTTATTTTTTGAATGTTACTCACTACTAACAACCATATTTTAAAAAATTAATCGAAGAACTAATGTAGTTTAGTTTATTATTTTATTCGACAAATGTTTATTGAGTGGCAACTAGGTCCCAAGTACTGTTCTAACTACTGAAGATACAGATGTACATAAACAAAACAAAAATCTCTGCTGCCATCCTGGAGTTTACATTCTGTGGTACTAGAAATAAAGGATGGATACATTGCATAGAATGTCAGCTAGTCATAAATGTTATGGAGAAGCAGCAGGAATGCAGGATAAAGTGTGTCTTGAGGGTGTTGTAATTTTAAATAGCGCTGTCTGGAAATGAAAAGGTAGTATTTCAATCAAGATTTTCAGACCATGGCTGGGTGCAGAGGCTCACACCTGTAATCCCAGCACTTTGAGAGGCCAAGGTGGGTAGATCACTTGAAGTCAGGAGTTTGAGACCAGCGTGACCAACATGGCAAAACCCTATCTCTACAAAAAAAATACAAAAATTAGTTGGGCATGGTGGTGCACACCTGTAATCCCTGCTACTCTGGAGGGCTGGGGTGGGAGAATAGCTTGAGCCTGCCGAGGTTGAGGCTGCAAAGAGCTGTGATAGCACCCGAGATCCTGTATAAAAAAACCTCTGCATTTCATTGTATGTAAATTATACCTCAATTCAGAAACAAAATGTGAATAGTACAGTCCCCTTTTCCTTTTATAGACCAAGAAAAACAAAAGCTCAGCCGGGCGCGGTGGCTCAAGCCTGTAATCCCAGCACTTTGGGAGGCCGAGACGGGCGGATCACGAGGTCAGGAGATCGAGACCATCCTGGCGAACACGGTGAAACCCCGTCTCTACTAAAAAATACAAAAACTAGCCGGGCTGGTGGCGGGCGCCTGTAGTCCCAGCTACTTGGGAGGCTGAGGC
>NW_016804383.1:488684-492221 GCF_001698545.2 Rhinopithecus bieti
CCTTTTTTATAAACCCACATCTTTTATAGAAACCTTTTTTTTTTTTTTTTTTTTTTTTTTTTGAGACAGAGTCTCGCCTTCTCAAAGAAAGACCAGCCCAGGCTGGTCTTGAACTCCTGAGCTCAAGCAATCCTCCTGCCTGGGCCTTCCGAAGTGCTGGGATTACAGGCATGAGCCACCACTCCCAGCCTCAGATCACACATTTTAAAGCTTGGATAACTTGGCTTGTACAGGCCTCTGGTGGAGACAGAAATCAAAGCTCAGGTTGCCAGGTCTGTTTCATTAAAGGGATTTTGTTGAGGGTGAAAACATAAATCGACGTGGAGGAAAAGTTAACTCGTGCCAAGCAAAGGTGAGTCAGTGGCGTGGACTTACAATAATGCTAGTTATGAAAGTTGAAGGCCTAGGACCCAGCTATCTGACTATACTGGCTTTAGACCTAAGGGTGAGATAGGGTTAACCATAGCTTTGGTGTTTACACACGTTCAAGATTAACGCTCTTGCTGAAAGAATTTTTTTACATGTCAGCGGAAGAGAGTTCCTTATGAAGACCTGGATATGATCCAGCTAAGCTAGAATCTCCGACTTCCTGTTTTCTCTTAGTTGGCCCACCAGCTGGAGGAGCTCCAGAGTATCTAAATTAGTTTCCAATTGTGTAATTTGAGAAAAAGAGAGGAAGATTCATTTCCTTCACAAGTAGGGAAGTGTGTTTCTTGAAGTTGGAAAGTGATGTTTCAGAATATCCACTTTTGGCAGACAGAATTACTTCATTGCCCTGATTTTTTGCCTAAGGTCCTGGGGAATTGACAAAGGTTCTGTTCAAATTTTAAGGACCCCAATAATTACATGTCATATGAATGAATACTAGATGTCAGCAGGATTGTTGTTAAGAGACTAGTATTATTTTGCTGGTGAACTTGGTTCTTGGTAGAAACAAAGAATGGAGAAAATTGGAGGGTAATTGTCTTAGGGTTTCAAAAAAGTGCCTGATCTTGACAGAGTTCAGGGTCCTTTAAATGACAGTCTGAATTGGAGTGTTTTACCGGGCAGTGCATTACATTGTGGAAAACGCTATAGGTTTATGGTTCTAAAGACTGGTTTATTATGTTTTAGAATGTTTAACTGTACTTAATTTTTTTAAGGAGACGGGGTCTGGCTTTGTTGCCCAGGCTGGTCTTGGAACTCCTAGGCTCATGATCCTTCCGCCTCAGCCTCCCTAAGTGCTAGGATTACCAGCATCAGCCACCACACCCAGCCAGTTTTTTATTTTATTTTATTTTTGAGACAGAGTCTAGCTCTATCACCCAGGCGGGAGTGCAGTGACATGATCTTGGCTCACTGCAACCTTGCCTCCAAGGTTCAAGCAATTCTCCTGCTTCAGCCTCCTGAGTAGCTGGGATTACAGGCCTGCGCCACTACACGCAGCTAATTTTTGTATTTTTGTGGAGATGAGGTTTCACCATGTTGGCTAGGCTGATCTCAAACTGCTGGACTCAAACGATCTGCCTGCCTCTGCTTCCCAAAGTGCTGGGATTACAGACATGAGCCACGGTGCCCGAACTTTATAATAATATTTTTTATATTTGAATGACATTTTGGAAGAACTTGTGTACACATTTTAAATTTGATCCTTATGGTAACACTGTGAGATAGGCAGAGCAGACATATTAGACCTGTTATAGATTAAAGAACTGAAGCTCAAAGGTGAATTGACCTGCTCACAGTTTTATGTCTAGTAATGGGCCAGAACTGTGTCTGGAAACTAAGTCTTCCCAGTTTGTGTGCTCCTCCGCCTCCTCCCAATCTCTGGCCCTGGCCCCACAGACCACACTGTAAATCCCTGGGACTTAATATTGTTTCTCTCAACCTAAGCTATTTTTTCATAAAGTCATAAAAACCAGTTAAACATAACCATTCATCAGTAAACAAAATCCTTAATTAAAAACATAATGATCAGAATAGAGATTCGTTAAGGAATTGTTAACTTGTTAGGCATTATAATTATATCTACACTGTTTTTTTTTTGTTTTGTTTTTTTTTTTTTNAGATTGCACCACTGCACTCCAGCCTGGGCGACTCCATCTCAGAAAAAAAAAAAAAAAAAAATTATGTAGTGACCTTAAGTTCACATATAGTGTAAGCCATTCAGTTTATAATAATACAAATATAATAGCTAAGCCTTTTTTTTTTTTTTTTTTAAAGAGACACGGTCTTACTCTGTCGCCCAGGCTGGAGTGCATTGGCATGATCATAGCTCACTGCAACCTAGAGCTCCTGGGTTCAAGGAATCTTCCCATCTCAGCCTTCTGGGTAGCTAGGACATGCCTCTGCATCTGGCAAAATTTTTTACTTCTTTGGAGGGATGGGGTCTCACTTTGTTGCCCAGGTTAATGGCTAAGCTTTACTGAGTGGTTACAGTGTGTCAGACTAGCAACAATACCATGTATTGAGTACATTATCATCACTATTTTACCCATGAGGAAACTGAGGCACAGAGAGGTGAAATAACTTGCCTAAACGCACAAAAACTTGGAAGTAGTAAAGTCAGGGTTCAGTCCATACCCTCTGGCTGTAGAACTCAAGCTCCTAACTATTATATTGCACTGCCTCTTAATGTATCTGAAATAAAGGAGGGCAGAGTAGATAAGCAATAAAATTTCTTAAGTGTTATTCATGACTAGCAAGTGATACAGAAAAGCTGAAGGCTTGGCCTGAGTTTTTGTCTGTCCTATGGGGCTGGTCCTAGTAACAGAAATGCTCGATTGATGAGACACATATAATTCACTGTTATTTTTTTTCCTTTTGTAGGTATCCATCAACAGTCAAGGTGAATCCCTGAGAGAGTCTGTTCAGCCTTATTTAAAAGCTTTAATCTGCTCATTGAGGCATTTCTATTTGTACTCAAACCTTATTGCAGTATTAATTTTAGAGTTTGGAATTTGGTATACTACAAATTAACACTGCACTGATAGACATTAGTTACATAGGGGATTTTATTGTATAGCAGTTTTTTGTATATAGAATGATAGCTTTGCATGGACCCTAAGGACAGCTTTATTGGGAGGTTTTCATATTTAACATGCCAGTCCTCTGAGATTAATATGCCTCCCAGTTCAAGACATAAAAGTATTCCCACGGTGTTGCATTTGTACAGTAGGTACAGTAAAAATGTGACATTATAATCTTATGGGATCACCATCATACACGTGGTTGACCACAATGTTACGTGGCAGTGGTTACTATAGTGAAGCAAATTAACATATCCATCATCTCATTATAGTGGCCCTGTGGTGCCCTGAGCCCTCCCCAGAAACCGGCCATAATCTACTCATTTAGCAAAAATCATTAATATGATTATTTAACTATAATACATTCCTCATGTTATACAGTCCATCTTTAGAATTGGCTATACTTAATCTTATAGATTCTTGAATGAATGGATATGTACAAAATAAAAATAATTGGCTACACTTAATCTTATAGAATCTTTGGTTCTTGAAGGAGTGAATGGATGTGTACAAAATAAAATAATTTTAA
>NW_016804383.1:495363-500784 GCF_001698545.2 Rhinopithecus bieti
GCCTCCCGGGTTCACGCCATTCTCCTGCCTCAGCCTCCCGAGTAGCTGGGACTACAGGCGCCGCCACCTCGCCCGGCTAGTTTTTTGTATTTTTTTTTTAGTAGAGACGGGGTTTCACCGTGGTAGCCAAGATGGTCTCGATCTCCTGACCTCGTGATCCGCCCGTCTCGGCCTCCCAAAGTGCTGGGATTACAGGCTTGAGCCACCGCGCCCGGCTCATTATTCTTTCTATAAAAACATCTTTCACTCTATTATCTATACATCAGTCAATTAACTTTCTATTTATTCATCTATCCATCATTCCATCCATTCATTAATTCTTTCATCTTTTATACATCTATCAATCTCTCTATCCACTCTCCAAACATTATCCATCTATCTCAACCATCCATCCATTAACCATCCACCCATCTATTAAGTCTTCCATCCATCCATCCCTCCATCCATTCATCCGTCCATCCATCATCCATCCGTCCATCCATCCGTCATTCCAGTCATGAACTCTTCCTTCCATTCATCAATAAAGCAAAATAATTTCATTAGATCTAGTGCATTGGTATAAGACTCTCATCAGTCCACACATTTAGTAATTTCTAAATGTTTCTTACTACACGGTAACTCCTTTTTTGTAAGTATATCTATGTACAGGTGTGAGCTTCTGCATACACATATGTGTATACATCCAGAAAATCCAAGTATTACTTAGAAAAAAGTATTAATATCTCTATTCCAGGGCACTCTATACGGCACTCTGTCCATACATCCCTCCACCTTGCTATGCATTCACCCAGTTTTTTTTTTTTTTTTTTTTTTTTGAGACAGTCTTGCTCTGTCACTCAGGCTGGAGTGGCAGGCTGGAGTGCAGTTCTGAGATCTTGGCTCACTGCAAGCTCCACCTCCAGGTTTATGCCATTCTCCTGCCTCAGCCTCCCAAGTAGCTGGGACTATAGGCACCTGCCACGACGCCCAGCTAATTTTTTGTATTTTTAGTAGAGATGGGGTTTCACCATGTTAGCCAGGATGGTCTCAATCTCCTGACCTTGTGATCTGCCCACCTTGGCCTCCCAAAGTGCTGGGATTACAGGCATAAGCCACCGCACCCGGCCGATTATTTATTATTTATTTTTATTTTTGAGATGGAGTTTGGCTCTGTCGCCAGGCTGGAGTTCAGTGGTACGATATTGGCTCACTGCAACATCTGCCTCCTGGTTCACGTGATTCTCCTGCCTCAGCCTCCTGAGTAGCTGGGATTACAGGCATGCGCGGCTACGCCCAGCTAATTTTTCTATTTTTAGCAGAGAAGGGGTTTCACCATGTTGGCCAGGATGGTCTCGATCTCCTGACTTCATGATTCTCCCACCTTGGCCTCCCAAAGTGCTGGGATTACAGGCATAAGCCACCACCCACGGCCTCATTCATGATTTATTTTGCCATTTCAAGTGATGAAGCTGGTTTTAGAGCTAGAAGAAAACCAAAATGCCAGTTAATCTAAACTAGATTTCTGCCCCAGTGCAGAACCAATCAAGACAGGGTCCCTGTCTTTACTGGACCACAGGATTTGTTTTGAAGAGGAGAGGAGTGGGAAAGGCTGAGTGGATGGAGAACAAGGAGTCATTTTCTACATTTTTAAAGTTCTTCAGTTAAGAAAATCAGCAATTAAAATAGCCTAATCTTACTAGACATGTCTTTTCCTCCCTACTATGTAAGGTCAATTCTGTTCATTTGCATAGGAGATAATCTATAGGAATCTCTAATACCCTCTTGTAGTGACTTACCAGATTGGACACTCTTAAGATTTTCTGCATAGCATTAAGGACATTTTGTACTTCTTCAACGCGAACAGCAGGTAAATCTATTTCTTTCTGTTCCAATGAACTTGAACACATTAGAAAAACATATCTTTTTAAAAGGTTTATAAAATGACAACTTCATTTTATCATTTTAAAATAAGGTAAATAGGGCTGGGCGTGGTGGCTCACGCCTGTAATCACAGCACTTTGGGAGGCCGAGATGGGCGGATGACCTGAGGTCGGGAGTTCAAGACCAGCCTGAAACGTGAAGAACCCTCGTTTCTACTGAAAATACAAAAACACGAGCCAGGCATGGTGGTGCATGCCTGCAATCCCAGCTACTCGGGAGGCTAAGGCAGGAGAATCGCTTGAACCCACGAGTCAGAGGTTGCGGTGAGCCCAAATCACGCCATTACACTCTAGCCTGGGCAACAAGTGAGAAACTCCGTCTCAAAAATAAATAAATAAAATAAAATAAATTTAAGATTTGGAAGGTTTCAGAATACAAAATCCTTTCTTTTAAAGGTTCTAGAAGTTGCTTTTGTAATTAGACAACATAAACTCTATTTTTTCACATATCGCTGCCAACTCTTTGGGTCTTTTCCTTTCTCCAAGAAAGAGAAAGCTACAGGCGAGTGACTGACCGGGTAAGTGGTGGTTGCCTTAGCTTTCTCCAATGCTTCTGGCTGTTTTCTTTCTTATGCATAAAACTGAAACCAACACCAATCAACACCTCCCCGCCCCTAACCCTTCCCAGTGACCTGCTCTCATCTCAGGATCCTCCTCAAGCACATCCCTGCCGGCAGCATCTGTTGCTACTGACGCTCCTCTACTTCCCTGTTGCGCTTTCTCAATAGTGCAAATGGATCCAGTTCTTAAGTTCTCCCTCCCACAAAATCCTGTCTCCTCCCCTTCCCAGACATATTCCTGGCACCTCTTCTTCCGCAAGGGCCCATCCTCTCATAAATACTAGCCGGTGTTTGTTTGTTTGCTTTTGAGACAGAGTGTCGTTCTGTCGCCGAGGCTGGAGTGCAATGGCGCAATCCCGGCTCACCGCAACCTCTGCTTCCCGGGTTAAAGCGATTCTCCTGCCTCAGCCTCCTGAGTAGCTGGCGCGCACCACCACGCCCGGGTAATTTTTGTATTTTTAGTAGAGACGGGGTTTCACCATGTTGGTCAGGCTGGTCTCGAACTCCTGACCTCGTGATCCGTCCGCCTTGGCCTCCCAAAGTGCTGGGATTACAGGCGTGAGCCACCGTCCCCGGCAACCAGCTGATGTTCTTATACACATGGTGTTCCCCTCAAGGCACATTTCAGTTCCTATCACGAGGATTCCCCCTCGGACACACGGTGCCCCCTACCTGATTCTTAGTGCTTCCCTCGCGACCTACAAATTGCCGCCTTCCCCAGGGGGTTCACAACGCCTTACGCCTCTCAGGTTCCGCGTCCCCCCCGCCTAAAGAATACCCATCTGCCTGCTTCGGAAATTCACTCTCCCTCGCCTGTCCCCCGGAGCATCCCTTGGGTCCTTGTCCCTTTTCCGGGGCTCTTCTACCTTTACCCAGAGCAGAGGATGCAGGCCTCCTGAGCCCAGGGGCCCAGTTATCTGAGAAAACCCACGGCCTGTCCCCCGTCCAGAAAGTCTCGGCGAGTTCACGCCGCTCAGTCACGTTTTTGCTTTTGTTTTCCTACATTGCAGATGAGGCTCCCAGTGTTGACGTTGGCCAGAGCCTTTGCAAACAAGCCAGGCCAAAAAGGTTCAACATTTACACCGGTTGCTTAAATGAGGGCATTGATCTTACCCTCCGTGACAGTCACCTCATCGTCGGGCAGAATGAAGGCAGAGTAGATGCAGGCGAGCTCGGAGACGTAGGCCATGGCGCGGGCGAGTGTGGGGCTGTGGCTGCCGGACGCGGTGCTAGTCGCCGGAAGAAGTGAAGGCCTCACCCCAACGCGGCCTTAACTTCCTCCGAAGGACCGAGCACCTTGGCGGCAGCTGAGCAAAGGGGTTCCACAGTTTTAATTTACCTGTAATTCCCACGCTTTACCGTTGCGACGGAAACCGCTGAGCAACAGCCTCTCAGACTAGGAAATCAAGACACAAAGGAAGGGCGGGACAGAAAGAGCCTATCGTCTCTCGGGGCTCTGGATTGGCCACCCAGTTTGCCCCGGGTGACGTAAAAAGAAAGAGACGGAAGAGGAAGAATTCTACCTGAGTTTGCCATAAAGCGCCCGCCCTCTCGCCTTTACGCTTCCAGTTGCGATTTATTACGTCACAGTAATCGCTGTACAAAGATCAGAATCGCTACCTGAGGCCTGAATATGAGTGTAAGATAGTGTCCAAAGCAGTCTTAGGAAGAGGTCCCATTCCCCTACTCTTTCCGCCCTAATGGAGGTCTCCAGTTTAGGTAAATAAAAGCATTGCGGGGGGGGGGGGGGGGGGGGGAAAAAAACTCTTTTCCGCCATGGGTTGCGGAATGAAAGGCCTTCGCCACGCTGTTCCTTGGAAACTGTAGTCTTATGGAGAGGAACATCCAATACCGAAGCGGGCACAATTCTCACGGAAATCCAGTGGATAGATTGGAGACCTCCGCGCGCTTATACATGTCAACAGTTGTGGATTGGAGTGTTGTTATGTTTTCGTATCTTGAGAGCAGAGACTAGGCCAAAAAGATACCGACAACTCCTAGGAAGACTACAATTCCCATCCAGCCTCACGAGTCTTGGGCAAGTAGTCCTGTAAGGTCAGTGACCTGCGGGGACGCAGTGGGCGCCGAATTTGCCTAGGGAAGGAGAAACCGCTCTGGCCCACGTCTGCGCACTCGTAGTTCCGCCCCTCGGCCCAATGTTTGTTATTGTTGTTCGGCTTCAGGTTTCTTCTGCCCCGCCCCGTCGACGCAATCTCCACCAATCAATGTGGTGGTCGTTTTGAGGGACAAGTGGTAAGAGCCAATCATCTTGGCGAAAACTCGGCGAAACAGGGGACTAGTTACTGTCTTTATCCGCCATGTTAGAATCAGCCCACAGGGATAGCGGCAGAGCTGGCAGCTGACGGTCCTTGCGTTGGCCTCCGGCAGGCGCCCCCCGGGGGCGGGAAGCTGGTAAGGAAGCAGCTGAGGTTACTTAGGGGTGGGGTCACGTCACACTAAGAGGATTTGGGGAAGTTCAAGGGAGGAATCCTGCAAAGAGGAGGGGCGACTTTTTTCGTGTCTCGGGACAGCTAATGTTTTTAGTGACAGGATGAGAGAGCCCTTCGTGTTCAGAGGGACCAAGTGGGCGAAAAGCGCCGGAGAGTTGGAGAGTCCATGGTTCAGAACAGCGGCTTCTACCGATGGAAGGCCACGACTCCCCAGTGGAATGAGGGCCTGGGCAAAGAAAATGAGAGGCGGGGTGGTGACACTGTCTTGGGAACATTGAGTGCTAGGAAACGATAGCTGGAAGACTAGGATAAACTCTGCAAGTAAAAAAATAACACTACCTACACATCCTTTTCATTCCATCCTCCTTTTTTCGAGACCTTAAAGAGATCTCCTTGGTTAGGGACCTTCGATTTTGGAAAGGGACTGTTTTTCCTTTTTGTCAAACACTCAGCTTTTAGAGCACACTTTTTTTTTTTTTTTTTTTTTTTTTT
>NW_016804383.1:502385-515607 GCF_001698545.2 Rhinopithecus bieti
GGATCTCAGCTCACTGCAAGCTCCGCCTCCCGGGTTTACGCCATTCTCCTGCCTCAGCCTCCCGAGTAGCTGGGACTACAGGCGCCCGCCACCTAGCCCGGCTAGTTTTTTGTATTTTTTTAGTAGAGACGGGGTTTCACCGTATTAGCCAGGATGGTCTCGATCTCCTGACCTCGTGATCCACCCGTCTCGGCCTCCCAAAGTGCTGGGATTACAGGCTTGAGCCACCGTGCCCGGCCTACACTGTTTTTTAAAAACTTCTTGTCTTTTAGAGGTACATACTCAATTATTAATGGATAAAAGGACGGATGTCTGTCAAAATAATCTAGTAGGGAAACGGTATTGCTGTAAACCTTTGGTTATAGCAAATTGGTCCTGAGTTGATAATTATGGAAGAAGCTAGCTCATGGGTCCATAGGGATTCATTATATTCTCTCTACTTTTGTATAGATTTAAATTTTCCCATAAAAAATACTTCAAAAAATAGTCTGGGCGCGGTGGCTCACACCTGTAATCCCAGCACTTTGGGAGGCCGAGGTGGGCCGGGAGTTCGAGACCAGCCTGGCCAACATGGTGAAACCCCTTCTCTACTAAAAGTACAAAAATTAGCCGGGTGTGGTGGCACGCGCCTGTAACAGTCCCAGCTACTCCGGAGGCTGAGGCAGGAGAATCACTTGAACCCGGGAGGCAGAGGTTGCAGTAAGGCGAGATAATGCCACTGCGTTCCAGCCTGGGTAACAGAATGAGACTCTGTCTCAAAAATATGTCTATATATTAAAAATAATAGGCCAAGCGTGGTGGCTCACGCCTGTAATCACAGCACTTTGGGAGGCTGAGGCAGGCGGATCATGAGGTCAGGAGATTGAGACCATCCTGGCTAACATGGTGAAACCCCATCTCTACTAAAACTACAAAAAAATTAGCCGGGCGTGGTGGCAGGCGCCTGTAGTCACAGCTACTCGGAAGGCTGAGGTGAGAGAATCGCTTGAACCCAGAAGGCAGAGGTTGCAGTGAGCCAAGATCACGCCACTGCACTTCAGCCTGGGCGACAGAGCGAGACTCCATCTCAAAATAAATAAATACAATAATATAAAATAATTAGATTATTATAGTTTGGTTAAAACATTAGTTGACTACTGTCAGTTGTTGGGGCAGAAGTGGGGAATGCAGGGGTATATGTGAAATGAGGATAGCCTTGAGTTGATTGTTGATTTAAGTAAGTGTTTATTACTCTCCACTTTTATATACGTTTGAAATCCCCCACTTAAAAAATCAGTACAAGGCCAGGCACGGTGGCTCACGCCTGTAATCCTAGCACTTTGGAAGGCCGAGGTGGGTAGATCATGAGGTCAGGAGATCGAGACCATCCTGCCTAATACAGTGAAACCCCATCTCTACTAAGAAGACTAAAAAAAAATCAGACGTCGTGGCGGGCACCTGCAGTCCCAGCTACTTGGGAGGCTGAGCCAGGAGAATGGCGTGAACCCAGGAGGTGGAGGTTGCAGTGAGCTGAGATCTCGCCACTGTGCTCCAGCCTGGGCGACAGAGCAAGACTGTCTCAGAAATAAATAAATAAATAAATAAATAAATAAATAAAATAATCAGTAGATCATTAAAAAAACATAGTAACTTGGATGGAGGGCGTTGAATGCTACCTCTGTGTAGTTTCTTGGCTAGTGTTTTGGCCTGTAAGTTCTTAAAACTGAAAGAAAACCTAGGTTCTCAAGTTATGACAACCCTCCTTCTGCAAGAAAAATGTAGAATGTCACCCTCAAGTCATACAAGAATACAAGTTCCCTGAGGACAGAGACCTTATCTCTCTTATCCATGTTGGTATGTCCTGCTACTAGTAAGGATTTGTTTAATTAACCAGTCATCATAAAGTACCATAAAATATTTAAGGATTTTACAAATGCTAGAGGATTTCTGGGAATTTGGTCAAAATTTAAATACTTTCAGCATACTTCTGTTTCTAATGTGGAAGTTCCTGATAACTTCAAGAATAATTTTTGTGACTTAAGTACAAGTCTTTATGGCATGGTTTTAGCCTATCTTTCTTTCCTGAAACAATTCCTATTTAACAGTGATGGTAAGTTCGGTAAGAGCAGGGACAGTGTTTCTTTTGTCCATTGCTATGTCTCCTAAGCCCAGCCCATATTGGGTCCTCACAAGTTTTGCTGAGTGAACTTTTAATGCAACTTATAGAACCCTTTCTAATGTGTTTTTCTCTCTTTCCTACCAACCTTCTCAACCCTAGCCCCACAGCATGGAACCACAGGTTACTCTAAATGTGACTTTTAAAAATGAAATTCAAAGCTTTCTGGTTTCTGATCCAGAAAATACAACTTGGGCTGATATTGAAGCTATGGTGAGTGTTACTTTATTTTGTTTCTCCTTGGTTTAAGCATGGTTATTTTTTCCAAAGGTAGCTGTTTTTAGTAGTGTTGTTTCATAGCTGTAAAGTCTGTCATAGTTAACATTTCTGGGCCTTTTGGAAAATTGCTTTTGATAGGAGTTCAGTATTCATATAAGAGATGTGCCCCAATAAAGGGAGCCAACAAATAAGTTTCCTTTTGAACATTTTAGAAAGGGAAGGTAAAACTGTTTTTAGTGAGATAGGATTTAGAAAACCTATTAATTTTAGAAACAGTATGAGGAATGAATTGGTGTGGGCTCCACCCCAACCAGGTCCCAAGGAAATGTTCTCTTGCGTGAGTGAGGATATGACTTGTGTTTTGCACAAGGATATAACTTGTGTTTTGCAAGAACCTATCGATTGTTTTTATTGCTAGGTCAGAGGCTGAGTATCTCAAAGTTGAGCAGGAAAAACTTTCATACCTGCTTAGACAGCAGTTCATCTGTTTTTGCTAAGGCTTTTCCTCCTCTTGGTTTGCCCTTTGTACTCTTCTGTTTTTGTTCAGTTTGCAGTGGTGAATGTTTTACTTCCTGTGTTGATGTGTTTCTCTACTGAAACCCTTTGGTAAAACTCTACGTTTACCTGGTTATATCTGATGGTAAATGAAAAGGGAAAGAAATGGTAGATCTTAAAAGATGATCTAAGGTAGTTGTCTGCCTTCCAGCAAATACCTGAATCCTAATAGTGACAGTGACACCCGTCGCAAAAAAAAAAAAAAAGATTAGATTCAGAAAGAAGTTAGATCTTGTTTGTGAAAAGATGTGAAAATCACAGTTATCTTTCTTTTCCTAGTAGTTAAATGAGCTGAGAGCTTGCCTTTTTTCTTTATTGTAAATTTTAAGTGTAAAAGTATAATACATGCCCATTTTAAGAAGAGAAACCATCTCAAGCAGTTAATAGCCCTCCACTCTCCCTCCCCTCATCTGTTACTCCCACCTCTTTTGGGTAACCAATGTTAACAGCCCTGTATGTACTTTTCATTTTCCATGTTCATGCAGATAACATACTAGGATCATACTATAAACATTATTTGGCCGGGCACAGTGGCTCACGCCTGGAATCCCAGCACTTTGGGAGTCCCTGGCGGGTGGACCACTTGAGCTCAGGAGTTTGAGACCAGACTGGGCGACATGGTAAAACCCCATCTCTATCAAAAAAATACAAAAATTAGCTGGGCGTGGTAGCAGGCCCCTGTGGTCCCAGCTACTCTGGAGGCTGAGGTGGACGAATTGCTTGAGTGCTGGAGGTTGAGGCTGCGGTGAACCAAGATCGAGCCACTGCACTCCAGTCTGAGCCACAGAGTGAGACCCGTCTCAAAAAAAAAACCAAAAGATGCTTTTTGTTTTTTTTCCTCTTATCATGAAACTTCAGGAGGTATCCATCTATACACATAACTTATACACTGTTCTAGGGATAAACTCTGTCCTATTACAAATGTGAGATTAATGGGTCACAAAGCCTTTTATTTGGAATTTTAATAGATTCTGCCAAATGCTTTGCAGAACAATTGTAGCAGCACACAGAAATACATGACAATGTCCTGAATTTTTGACAACACTGGATGTTATGACTTTAAAAAACGTTTGCTGTTCCCTACCCCACTCCCCCCTCAAAACACACACACAGACACACACACAAACACACACACGCACAATTTGCTATTCTGATGTCATCTCATTGCTTCAATTTGCATTATTCTGACCACCAGAAAGTTTGAAAGCCTTCTGATGTGCTTGTTAGGTGTTCTGATTTCCTCTTCTCTGAATTTTATGTATATTTTTACCTGGGTTGTTAATTGTATCATTAGCAGTTTTGCTGATGCTCTGGGTGTGTCGCAGATACTAACCCTTTGTTATGGGTTGTTACGGTTGTTTGTTGTTTGTCTTTTGATTTTGTGGATTTTTTTAACCGTATAAAATATTTAATATGTAATGAAATGTGCCTAGCTCATCCTTTGACTTCTGCATACATTATAACCTGCCTTTAAATGTGTATTTCTTTTGTAGGTAAAAGTTTCATTTGATCTGAATACTATTCAAATAAAATACCTGGATGAGGAAAATGAAGAGGTAAAGTATATTATGGTGCTTATTGCTAGGTGTTCAGAATAGCAATCTTATTTCTCCAGTGATACGGGCTTTAATAATTCAAAATAGTGTTTAGCTCATTTGTGTGGTGTTTTAAATATATTTGATAATTGAATATTCTAAGAAGACTTGCAGCATCTGAGATGGAATTGAGAAATGGAGAAGTAACATTGAAGAATATCTCAGAGATAACTTTCACTTTAAAAAAAAAAAAAGGAAACGGGGTCTTACTATGTTGCTGAGGCCAGTCTTGAACTCCTGGACTCAAGCAGTCCTCCCACCTCAGCCTCCCAAAGTGCTGGGATTATAGGTGTGAGACACCATGCCTGGCCTGAGATAACTTTTTTTTTTTTTTTCCTGAGACACAGCCTCACTCTGTCGCGTAGGCTGGAGTGCAGTGGTGCGATCTCAGCTCTGCAACCTCCAGTTCCTGGGTTCAAGTGATTCTTCTGTCTCAGCCTCCCGAGTAGCTGGGATTACAGGTGTATACCACCATGCCTGGCTAATTTTTTTATTTTTAGTAGAGACGGGATTTCACCATGTTGGCCAAGCTGGTCTTGATCTCCTGGGCTCAAGCCATTGGTCCATCTTGGCCTCCCAAAGTGCTGACATTACAGTCATGAGTTACCACACGTGGCCAAGATAACTTTTAAAATTATATAGTGACCTTAAGTTCACGTATAACATAAGCTACCACTTAGTTTATAATAATACAAATATAATGACTAAGCTTTTTTTTTTTTTTTTTTGAGATGGAGTCTGGCTCTGTCACCCAGGCTGGAGTGCAGTGGCGCGATCTCGGCTCACTGCAAGCTCCGCCTCCTGGGTTCATGCCATTCTCCTGCCTCAGCCTCCTGAGTAGCTGGGACTACAGGCGCCTGCCACTATGCCTGATTAATTTTTTCTATTTTTAGTAGAGATGGGGTTTCACCGTGTTAGCCAGGATGGTCTCGATCTCTTGACCTCATGATCCGCCCGTCTCGGCCTCCCAAAGTGCTAGGATTACAGGCTTGAGCCACCGCGCCCGGCCAGCTTTTTTTTTTTTAAAGAGACAGAGTCTCACTCTGTTGCCCAGGCTGGAGTGCATTGGCATGATCATAGCTCACTGCAACCTAGAGCTCCTGGGTTCAAGGAATCCTCTCATCTCAGCCTTCTGGGTACCCAGGACATGCCTCTGCATCTGGCAAAATTTTTTAATTCTTTGGAGGGATGGGGTCTCCCTTCGTTGCCCAGGCTAATGGCTAAGCTTTATTGAGTGGTTACAGTGTGTCAGACTACTAGCAACAATACCATGTATTGAGTACATTATCATCACTATTTTACCCATGAGGAAACTGAGGCACAGAGGTGAAAATAACTTGTCCAAATGCACAAAAACTTGGAAGTAGTAAAGTAGTGGTTCAGTCCATACCTTCTGGCTGTAGAACTCAAGCTCCTAACCATTATATTGCACTGCCTCTTAAGATATCTGAAATAAAGGAGGGCACAGTAGATAAGCAATAACATTTCTTTTTTTTTTTTTTTTTGAGACGGAGTCTCGCTCTGTTGCCCAGGCTGGAGTGCAGTGGCGGTATCTTGGCTCACTGTAAGCTCCAACTCTTGGGTTCACGCCATTCTCCTGCCTCAGCCTACCGAGTAGCTGGGACTACAGGTGCCCGCCACCACGCCCAGCTAATTTTTTGTATTTTTAGTAGAGACGGGGTTTCACTGTGTTAGCCAGGATGGTCTCGATCTCCTGACCTCGTGATCCGCCCACCTTGGCCTCCCAAAGTGTTAGGATCACAGGTGTGAGCCACCGCGCCCAGCCTTAAAATTTCTTCTTTTTTTTTTTTTTGAGACGGAGTCTTGCTCTGCCGCCCCAGGCTGGAGTGCAGTGGCAGGATCTCAGCTCACTGCAAGCTCCGCCTCCCTGAGGCCATTCTCCTGCCTCAGCCTCCCGAGTAGCTGGGACTACAGGCGCCCGCCACCTCGCCCGGCTAGTTTTTTGTATTTTTTAGTTAGAGACGAGGTTTCACGGTGTTACCCAGGATGGTCTCGATCTCCTGATCTCGTGGTCCGCCCGTCTCGGCCTCCCAAAGTGCTGGGATTACAGGCTTGAGCCACCGCGCCCAGCCAAAATTTCTTAAGTATTATTCATGACCAGCAAGTGATACGGAAAAGCTGAAGGCTTGGCCTGAGTTTCTGTCTGTCCTATGGGGCTGGTCCTAGTAACAGAAATGCTCGATTGATGAGACACTTAGAGTTCACTGTTGTTTTTTTTCCTTTTGTAGGTATCCATCAACAGTCAAGGTGAGTCCCTGAGAGAGTCTGTTCAGCCTTATTTAAAAGCCTTAATCTGCTCATTGAGGCATTTCTATTTATTCTCAAACCTTATTGCAGTATTAATTTTAGAGTTTGGAATTTAGTATACCATAAATTGACATTGCACTGATGGACATTAGTTACATGGGGGATTTTATTGTATAGCAGTTTTTTATATACAGGATGATGCCTTTGAATGGACCCTAAGGTCAGCTTTAACGGGAGGTTCTCAAATTTAAGATACCAGTCCTCTGAAATTAATATGCCTCCCAGTTCAATACATATAAGTATTCCCATGGTATTGCATTTGTTTCTAACTTGGTATAAATGTTAATATGAACTTACAAACAAGTGGTATTCCAAAAGTTTATTTATCAGATGTTCAGAGCTTGGAGTGCATTTTCCCATAGGAACCATGTTATAGTTGAAAATTAGTTTCCCAGGATAGCCCCTAAAATCTTATTTTAATCAGGTGAAATGATAGTATTAACACTGAACTCTCTTGAGTCCTGAGCATCACAGTGCCTAAACGTGAGGGACCTGGCTTGAGATTTTGTAACTGGAAGACTCCCAGTAGTGATGAAAGGGATTTAAGAGGAAGAACTTATCTACAGTAGATTCTGTTTGCAAGAAGAAGGGAGTTTGTCAGCAAAAGATAGTTGCTGTTCATATATAATAAGCTAAGAATTCTTTTTTTTTTTTTTTTTTTTAGGCGGTGTCTCGCTCTGTCGCCCGGGGCTGGAGTGCGTGGCCGGGTCTCAGCTCACTGCAAGCTCCGCCTCCCGGGTTTACGCCATTCTCCTGCCTCAGCCTCCCGAGTAGCTGGGACTACAGGCGCCCGCCACCTCGCCCGGCTAGTTTTTTTGTATTTTAGTAGAGACGGGGTTTCACCGTGTTCGCCAGGATGGTCTCGATCTCCTGACCTCGTGATCCGCCCGTCTCGGCCTCCCAAAGTGCTGGGATTACAGGCTTGAGCCACCGCGCCCGGCCAAGAATTCTTTAATGTCAGGATTGGCTGTATGTTTAAAAAAATTTTATTGTATATATTGAAGGTGTGCAACATGATGTTATGAAATACATATACAGTAATGCATCACTTAATGACAGGGATATGTACTGAGAAATGCATCAATTAGGTGATTTTGTCATTGTATGGACATCACAGAGTGTACTTACACAAACCTAGATGGTATAGCCTACTCCACACCTAGGAGATACGATGTGACCTATTGCTCCTAGTCTGCAAACCTGCAGAGCATGTTACTGTACTGAATACCATAGACAGTTGGAACACAATGGTATTTGCATATCTAAACACAGAAAAGGTACAGTAAAAATGTGGCATTATAGTCTTATGGGATCACCATCATACACGTGGTTGACCACAATGTTACGTGGCAGTGGTTACTATAGTGAAGCAAATTAACATATCCATCATCTCATTATAGTGGCCCTGTGGTGCCCTGAGCCCTCCCCAGAAACCAGCCATAATCTACTCATTTAGCAAAAATCATGAATATAATATACGATTATTTAACTATAATATGTTCCTCATGTTGTACAGTTCATCTTTAGGATTGGCTATACTTAATCTTATAGAATCTTTGGTTCTTGAATGAATGAATGGATGTGTACAAAATAAAAATAATTTTAAAANCTTAATCTTATAGAATCTTTGGTTCTTGAATGAATGAATGGATGTGTACAAAATAAAAATAATTTTAAAATAATAGAATCTTTTGGGGTGTGTGAAGAAATATCATGTTGTATATTTTTTGTCCTTTTAGGAGAATATGAAGAAGCGCTTAAGGTAATGAATATTTAGTCTCATTTTCAAATAATGTAAAAAATATTATTATGGGTTTGTTTGTTTGTTTGTTTGAGACGAGGTTGTGCTGTGTCATCCAGGCTGGTATGCAGTGGCACAATCTGGGGTTGCTGTAACCTCCACCTCCCAGGCTTAAGTGACCCTTCCTCCTCAGCCTCCTGAGTAGCTGGAACTGCAGACACATGTCACCACGCCCGGCTAACTTTTTATATTTTTTGTAGAGACAGGGTTTTGCCATGTTTCCCAGGCTGGTCTAGAACTCTTGGGCTCAAGCAATCTGCCAGCCTTGGCCTCCCAAGTGCTGGGATTATAGGTATGAGCCGCTGCACCTGGCCTAAAATATTTATTGACTGAAACTCAAACCTGAATTCCATTAGTTATGGGTAGAGACTAATAAGTATAAACACCGTGAAACCTATTTTTAGGGAGACTGATGAGGGAGACAGTCAGCAAAAGGCAATTCATAATAAAAAGGTCCTTCTCAGTTATAGTCCCATCTCTTTACTGGTCTTTGTGCTACTGTTCTAGTGTTTAAAAATACAAATATCTTGGCCGGGCGTGGTGGCTCACGCCTGTACTCCCAGCGCTTTGGGAGACTGAGGCGGGCAGATCACCCGAGGTCAGCAGTTCAAGACCAGCCTGACCATCATGGTGAAACCCCATCTCTACTAAATACAAAAAATTAGCCAGGTGTGGTGGCACATGCCTATAATCCCAGCTACTTGTGAGGCCAAGTCAGGAGAATCATTTGAACCTGGGAGGCAGAGGTTGCAATGAGCTGAGGTCACGCCATTGCACTCTAGCCTGGGCAACAAGAGGGAAACTCCATCTCAAAAACAAAACAAAAGACTCTCTAGAACTGTGCCTTGATGCCATTTTTGTTTTGTTTTGTTTTGTTTTGTTTTGTTTTGTTTTTTTCCTAAAGAGACTGGGTCTTGATATGTTACCCAGGCCAGCCTTGAACTCCTGCACTCAAGTGATCCTGCTGCCTCAGCCTCCCAAGTAACTGGGACAATGGGTGTGCACCACCATGCCTGGTCTAGAACTATGCTTTCTGGTTCACATTTTTCACCTCTTTCTCTCACTCTTTTCTCTCCTTTTTTTTTCCTTTGAGACAGAGTCTCTGTTGCTCAGTCTGGAATGCAGTGGCGCAATCGTGGCTTACTACAACCTCCACCTCTGGGGTTCAAGTGATTCTCATACCTCAGCTTCCCAAGTAGCTGGGATTACAAGTGTGTGCCACCACACCCAGCTAATTTATTTTGTAGTTTTTAGTAGAGACAGACTTTCGCCATGTTTGGCAGGCTGGTCTTAAAAACTCCTTACCTTAAGTGATCCGCCTGCCTCGGCCTCCCAAAGTGCTGGGATTACAGGCGTGAGCCACTGTGCCCAGCCTACCTCACTCTGTTCTTTACAGCCCATAAAATCTTATGTTTAAGGCAGAGGTGACAGCCACTTTTTGGACATGGAATGCTTTGTTTTTGTTTTTAGTTTCTGATTTTTAAAAATTTGTATGTGTTTAAGGTATAAAATGTGATATTTCGAAATGTGTATACGTTTTGAAATGATTACCACAATCAAGCTAATTAACATATCCATCACCTCAGATGTAGTTACACATTGAATGGTTTTTTTCTTTTTTTTTTTTGAGACGGTGTCTCACCCTGTTGCTCAGGCTGGAGTGCCGTGGTGCGATCTTGGCTGACAGCAGTCTCCGCCTCCCAGGTTCAAGTGTTCCTGCTTCAGCCTTCCTAATAGCTGGGATTACAGGCGCGCGCTACCATGCCCGGCTAATTTTTGTATTTTTAGTAGAGATGGCGTTTCACCATGTTGGCCAGGCTCATCTCGAACTCCTGACCTCAGGTGATCTGCTCGGCTCAGACTCCCAAAGTGCTGGGATTACAGGCATGAACCACCACGCCTGGCCCCAAAATACTATTTTTATTAGAAAAGTAAATGCTTAATTATAGGATGTATCTTTAAGTTTCTTGAGTTTTGTTAGTCTAGAATTAACTTTTTTGGAAACCTGAGTTAAGATTCCATAAGTGATGTCTTATTTAAAAACCAATTAGACCGGGCGCAGTGGCTCACTCCTGTAATCCCAGCACTTTGGGAGGCTGAGGCAGGCAGATCACGAGGTCAAGAGGTTGAGACCATCTTGGCTAACATAGTGAAACCTCGTCTCTACTAAAAATACAAAAATTAGCTGGGTGTGGTGGCGCATGCCTATAGTCCCAGCTACTCAGGAGGCTGAGGTAGGACAATCGCTTGAACCCGGGAGATGGAGTTTGCAGTGAGCCAAGATCGCACCACCGCATTCTAGCCTGGTGACAGAGCAAGACTGTATCTCAAAAAAAAAAAACAAAGAAACAAACAGAAAAATAGTAACCCAGTTAAGGAAAATCTTACCTAATTTGCCATCTTAAAACCTAGTTTTACGGGGTTTTTTGTTTGTTTTTGTGGAATAAAGCAACACAATACTTCTGTGGTTTTAATAACAAAATCAAGTTCATGACCGGCCTGAGTAACATATGACAAAAAATTTTTTAAATTAGCCAACAGGCATAGTGACCCAAACCTGTAACCTGAGCACTTTGGGAAGCCGAGGTGGGTGGATTGCTTGAGCCCGGGAGTTCGAGACTAGCCTGGGCAACATCATGAAATTCCACCTCTAGAAAAATACAAAAATTAACCAGGTGTGGTTGTACGCAGCTGTAGTCCCAGTTACTCAGGAGGCTGAGGTGGGAGCATAGTTTGAATTCAGGTGTCCAAGATCAGTCTGGGCAACACAATGAGACTCCTGTCTCCAACAAAAACAAAAATCTTAGCCAGGTGTGGTGGCATGCACCTGTAATCCCAGCTACTCGGGAGGCTGAGGTGGGAAGATCGCTTGAGCCCAGGAGACAGGCTGGAGTGAGCCACGCACTGCATTCTAACATGGACGACAGAGCAAATTACCATCTCAAAAAAATAAAAAATAAATTTCTAGGCCAGGCACAGTGGCTCACACCTGTAATCTCAGCACTTTGGGAGGCTGAGGTGGGTGGATCACCTGAGGTCAGTAGTTCGAGACCAGCCTAGCCAACATAGTGAAACCCCATGTCTACTAAAAATACAAAAATTAGCCGGGTATGGTGGTTGGCACCTGTATGTAATCCCAGCTACTTGGGAGGCTTAGGCAGGAGAATCGTTTGAACCCAGGAGGTGAAGGTTGCAGTGAGCCGAGACCACGCCATTACACTCCAGCCTGGGCAACAAGAGCAAAACTCTGTCTCAAAAATAAATAAATAAATAAATTTCTAGTTAACATTCTTAGCAAATAAATAGCAAGTTGAGTGTAAACATTATATTTGTTGTTGGATTTAATAAAGCAAGCACAAATCCTAGTATTTTCTAGCATAATTTACCACATTCTTCTGTTTTGATGTCTTTGAAATGTTATTTAGGAGAGGAGAATCACGTCGTATGTTTTTGTTTCATAATGTATGCTCTTAGATGGCAGTTAAACAGGGAAACCAACTGCAGATGCAAGTCCACGAAGGGCACCATGTTGTTGATGAAGCCCCGCCCCCAGTTGTAGGAGCAAAACGACTAGCTGCCAGGGCAGGGAAGAAGCCACTTGCACATTACTCTTCACTGGTGAGAGTCTTGGGATCAGACATGAAGACCCCAGAGGATCCTGCAGTGCAGGTATGAAGGGTATGGCCCAGTCTATCCAATATCTTTTCTTTTTTTTTAAATAAAGCTGAACAGGTTTCTTTATTTTACTTTTTTATTATACTTTTTTTTTTTTTTGAGACGGAGTCTCACTGTCTCGCCCAGGCTGAAGTGCAGTGGCGCGATCTTGGCTCACTGCAAGCTCCGCTGCCTCCCGGGTTCATGCCATGCTCCTGCCTCAGCCTCCTGAGAATCTGGGACTACAGGCGCCTACCACCATGCCCAGCTAATTTTTTTGTATTTTTAGTAGAAACGGGGTTTCACCATGTTCGCCAGGATGGTCTCGATCTCCTGACCTCGTGGTCTGCTGGCCTCGGCCTCCCAAAGTGCTGGGATTACAGGTGTGAGCCACCGCACCCGGCCCTTTTTATTGTACTTTAAGTTCTGAGATACATGTGCAGAATGTGCAGGTTTGTTACATAGGTATACACGAGCCATGGTGGTTTGCTGCACCCATCAACCCATCATCTACCTTAGGTATTTCTCCTAATGCTATCCCTCCCCTACCATCCCACCCTCCGACAGGCCCCATGTGATGTTCCTCTCCCTGTGTCCATGTGTTCTCGTTGTTCAACTCCCACTTATGAGTGAGAACATGCTGTGTTTGGTTTTCTGTTCCTGAGTTAGTTTGCTGAGAATGATGGTTTCCAGCTTCATGTGTGTCCCTGCGAAAGACATGAACGCATCCTTTTTTATGGCTGCATAGTATCCCACAGTGTGTATGTGCCTCGTTGTCTTTATCCAGTCTATCATTAATAGGCATTTGGGTTGGTTCCACATCTTTGCTATTGTGAACAGTGCTGCAGTAAACATATGTTTGCATGTGTCTTTATAGCAGAATGATTTTTTTTTTTTTTTTTTTTTGAGACGGAG
>NW_016804383.1:518074-535202 GCF_001698545.2 Rhinopithecus bieti
TTTTTTTTTTTTTTTTTTTTTTTTTTTTTTTTTGGTGACAGCGTCTCTGTCACCCAGCCTGGAGTACAGGGTGCAATCACGGTTCACTGCAACCTCACCCTCCCACGCTCAGACAATCCTCCCACTTCAGCCTGCTAAGTAGCTGGGGCTGCAGACATGGGCCACCATTCCTGCCTCATATTTTTAAAAATTTTTTTTAGAGATGGGGTCTCCCTATATTGCTCAGGCTGGTCTCAAACTCCTGGACTCAAATGATCCTCCTCTCCATGGCCTCCCAAAGTGCTGGGATTATAGACATGAGCCACTGTGCCTGGCCCCATATACTTTCACATCTTACCTTCTTCCCATAGATTTTCCTTTAAAATGGATATGGGTTAAGTGTTATTATCCTCATTTTATTAATGAGGAAAATTGAGGCATGGCATAGTCAGATGACATGCTCAGGTTACCAGCTAGTTGGTACTGGAGCAAACATAGAAGTATGGTCTTATATCTCCCTACCCCAGGTACTTCCTATTCTGCCCTTGTGTATTATGCCTTTCTTTACCCACAGTCTATGCCCATCCTACAATATCTGTGAAGATTGTGAAGCAGGGCCATATAGCCACGACACTAACCATGTCCTGCTGAAGTTGCGGAGACCTGTTGTGGGCTCCTCTGAACCATTCTCTCACTCAAAGTACTCTACTCCTCGTCTTCCTGCTGCTCTGGAACAAGTCAGGTAAACCCTCTACATGGAGATGCTTATTCTCTGATTGACTTCTTGGTTCTGGTGACAAGGTGTGAATCACAAAACTGCAGATAGTCTCCTTAGTTCTGCTCATTTTCAGTTGATGTGCAATAATGAAGACAGTTATCCAAAGTTAATGAAATAGAAATAATAATTATAAAAAGAAATTAAGAAACTAAAATAGGCTGGGCACAATGGCCCATAACTGTTTTACCAGCAACTTGAGGGGCCAAGGTGGGAGGATCGCTTGAAGCCAAATATATGAGACCAGCCTGGGCAACATAGCAAGATCTCGCCTCTACAAAAAAAATTCTTTAAATTAGCCAGGCATGGTGGTACATACCTAGTTTCAGCTACTTGGGAGTCTGAGGTGAGCAGATTGCTTGAGCCCAGGAATATGAGGTGGAAGGGAGCCATGATTATACCACTGTACTCCAGCCTACATGACAGAGTGAGACCCTGATTCTGAAACAAAAAAAGAAATTAAAGTAGAAGCTGACACTGATGGAGATTGCAATTGGCTCCACGTAGCTTCAGAATTTATTTGTGACTTTCTTTTAAGACTTGCTTTTATTATCTCACAGGCTCCAGAAACAGGTTGATAAGAACTTTCTTAAAGCAGAAAAGCAAAGATTGCGAGCTGAGAAGAAACAACGTAAAGCAGAGGTCAAGGAACTTAAAAAGCAACTTAAACTCCATAGGAAAATTCACCTGTGGAATTCAATCCATGGACTCCAGAGCCCCAAGTCTCCTTTAGGCCGACCTGAGAGCTTGCTCCAGTCTAATACCCTGATGTAAGCCCAGGGCTGGGGTGGGAGCCAAAACTTTAGGCCCAGCTCTCTGAAACTGGAACTTCAACCAACGTCCGTCTTATTTATTGGTAGCCTTTAACACCCAAATCCTTAAAAATTCCCATTATCTGGTCTTAGTTTTTTTGTTATTGGCTTTTTTGTTTGTTTTTGTTTTTTGAGACGGAGTCTCGCTCTGTTGCCCAGGCTGGAGTGCAGTGGCACGATCTTGGCTCACTGCAAGCTCTGCCTTCTGGATTCACGCCATTCTCCTGCCTCAGCCTCCCGAGTAGCTGGGACTACAAGCGCCCGCCACCACGCCTGGCTAATTTTTTGTATTTTTAGTAGAGACAGGGTTTCACCGTGTTAGCCAGGATGGTCTTGATCTCCTGACCTTGTGATCCACCCGCCTTGGCCTCTCAAGGTGCTGGGATTACAGGCATGAGCCACTGCGCCCGGCTTTTTTTTTTTGAAACGGAGTCTCGCTCTGTCACCCAGGCTGGAGTGCAGTGGCGTGATCTCGGCTCACTGCAACCTCCGCCTCCCGGGTTCAAGTGATTCTCCTGCCTCAGCCTCCTGAGTAGCTAGGAGTACAGGCGCATGCCACCATGCCTGGCTAATATTTGTATTTTTTCAATAGAGACGGGGTTTCACCATGTTGGTCAGACTGTCCTCGAATTCCTGACCTCAGGATCCACCCGCTTTGGCCTCCCAAAGTGCTGAGATTACAGGCGTGAGCCACTGTGCCTGGTCTGGTGTTAGTATTATTAAAGGGTGGTTTGGTAGTTTTTTTTTTTTTTTTTTTTTTTGAGACGGAGTTTTGCTCTGTCGCCCAGGCTGGAGTGCAGTGGCCGGATCTCAGCTCACTGCAAGCTCCGCCTCCCGGGTTCCCGCCATTCTCCTGCCTCAGCCTCCCGAGTAGCTGGGACTACAGGCGCCCGCCACCTCGCCCGGCTAGTTTTCTGTATTTTTTAGTAGAGACGGGGTTTCACCGTGTTAGCCAGGATGGTCTCGATCTCCTGACCCCGTGATCCACCCGTCTCGGCCTCCCAAAGTGCTGGGATTACAGGCTTGAGCCACCGCACCCGGCCTTTGTTTTTTTTTTGAGACAGAGTCTCGGAGTCTCACACTGTCGCCCAGACTGGAGGGCAGTGGCACGATCTCGGCTCACTGCAAGCTCCGCCTTCTGTGTTCACGCCATTCTCCTGCCTCAGCCTACTGAGTAGCTGGGACTACAGGTGCCCGCCACCATGCCCAGCTAATTTTTTTGTATTTTTTAGTAGAGACAGGGTTTCACCATGTTAGCCAGGATGGTCTCGATCTCCTGACATCGTGATCCTCCCGCCTTGACCTCCCAAAGTGCTGGGATTACAGGCGTGAGCCACCGCGCCCGGCACATTTGGTAGTTATTTTTGACACTTGTTTTGTTTCCTTCTTCAGAAGGATAGAAACCACTAAAGTTCAGAATGGTGGGGTCCCTCTCTTCATTGGAGGCAGTCTGGAATTGAAGCAAAAGGAACAAATGTTTCAAAAGCCTGACTCTCTAGGTGTTGTATTTATGGGCCCTTTTAATTACTCTTACCATGACTTTTTTAGCTCAGGAGTGAGACCTATCCTCTATTTTGTTTTATTGTTTTAAGTTTGTCAGAAAATTTATTGTTTATGATATGTGGTCCTATACTAATAATATTAGTATTATTTTTAAGGCAAATGGGTTAGTACATTTTCAAGAGTCACAGCCAGACTCTGAAGCCAGTGTGAGATATTCAGAAGACTTCACACCCAACAGCAAGTGACTAAGCATCTGAATTTCTGTTCAGGCTCCCTTTGCAGCCCTGTACCCCCGTTATGCCAATGCTCAGTGCAGCATTTGTGGATGAGAATTTGCCTGATGGGACTCACCTTCAGCCAGGAACCAAGTTTATCAAACACTGGAGGATGAAGAATACAGGAAATGTGAAGTGGAGTACAGACACAAAGGTAATTTTTCCCACAAAATGTGAAGATGAGGTGATTTGAAGTGGCAGAGTGCTCAGCTGACAAGCTTGCTTTCTCTTCTTACTGTTCTTTTCAGCTCAAGTTCATGTGGGGAAACCTGACTTTGGCTTCCACAGAAAAGAAGGATGTTTTGGTTCCTTGCCTCAAGGCTGGCCATGTGGGAGTTGTATCTGTGGAGTTCATTGCCCCAGCCTTGGAGGGAACGTATACTTCCCATTGGCGTCTTTCTCACAAAGGCCAGCAATTTGGGCCTCGAGTCTGGTGCAGTATCATAGTGGATCCTTTCCCTTCCGAAGAGAGCCCTGATAACATTGAAAAGGGCATGATCAGCTCAAGCAAAGCTAATGATCTCACCTGCCAGCAAGAGGTGAGCATTGACTGACAGGCTTTGGCCCAGTATCCAAATCATAGTTAGAAAGGACATGGCTAAAACTAAAAGAACCCACTCATAGCTAGTTGTTTTCCAGAAACCTTGAAAGGTTAGCATCTCCCCCCGCCCCCAACACATTTCAGTGCTGATATTTGGCCTCTTCCTTAGGGTGTTTGTTTTAGTGTCTTTGTTTTAGTGTCTTTAGGGTCTTGCCGCAGGCGGTCCCTGAATACTTTTGTACCTCTTTGTAATGTTGCATGGTCAGCCTGTTGGCTGCACAAGGGAAGAAGGGGCGCCTGGCCTGGCCTGGCCTATGGAACTGCTGAACTGATAGCTTTTCTCCTTAATATCCATCTCTCCTGAAATACTGTGTGTATGTTTCCTAAACACTAATGAAGTCTTGCCCTGGTTGCTACTTAGTGCATAGTTTTTAAATGCAATTTCTCTGTATTAGTGGGGCAGAGTGTTTACTGCTTAAAGTTACCCAATGTTAATTTTCTGGTTTTGACTATTATAGTTATTTGACTATTATAGTTAATGTAAGTTGTTGTCATTAGGGGAAGCTGGGTGAATGTGAATTCTCTCTGCTCTTTTTACAGCTTTTCTATAACTGTAAAATATATCAAAACATTTTTTAAGTTTTTTAAAATATAGAGGTACAGCAGCGTTTTTATTTTTGGGGGCATTGTCAGCCTGCCTCTTCAGTTCTGTCGAAGGCCTAAAATTTGTCTCAATGGTTTGTCTCTATAGGAAGCTTTTCTTCTGGCTAAAGAAGAAAGACAGCTTGGTGAAGTGACTGAGCAGACAGAAGGGACAGCCGCCTGCATCCCACAGAAGGCAAAAAATGTTGGCAGTGAGAGGGAGCTCTACATCCCATCTGTGGATCTTCTGACTGCCCAGGTGGAAGATTCAGCACTTTGAAGGGCAAGGGACAGAGGGAGAGAGCACAGGAGAGAAGGTGGTAGAGCCATAGGTGGTAATCAGGAAATCAGAGATATGCCCACTTTGATCTAGTCCGGTATATTTAATGGGAAGGAGATCACCCATGGAAGCAAATTTGTAAACTAGATGTTTCCTCTTTGAATTGGGAACTCAATCCTGTACTTCCCCACAAACTCCCTTTAGTGGCCTCTTCACTTTGGCCTAGCTGATTCTCCTTCTTACCTGCTGCATTTTCTCCTTCCTGCCATTCGGTTATTTCAACATCTAATTCCTATTTAACTCTTGTTTTTTTCGCTTGTCTGGAGACAGGTATGAATTTGAACAGAGTTGAATACAAGACGATGTGGAAATGGTCTACGGATCCCATCAAGACGTGGCTCCAGCATGCACTCCAAACAGCCTAACATTGTCTGTCTTTTTTTATAGGACCTGCTGTCCTTTGAGCTGTTGGATATAAACATTGTTCAAGAGTTGGAGAGAGTGCCCCATAACACCCCTGTGGGTAAGAATGTCACTCATTTCATCTTGTTCATCTTACTAATAGGCACACAAGTACCACAGCCTAGACGCTGGTAGTGTTTTATTCTGAGGAAATGGCAAGGAATTCTCCCTCAGTAGGACAGTAAAGCAGCAATCATGGATCCGTTTTCCTTCTTTCCTGTCCTTTCTCAAAAGCAACAACATGCTGGGCATGGTGGCTGGTGTCTCTAATCCTAGCTCTTTGGGAGGCCAAGGTGGGAGGATCACTTGAGGCCAGGGTTTGAGACCAGCCTGGGCAACATGGTGAAACCCCCATCTCTACAAAAATTACTTTTTAAAATTAGTTGGGCATGACCAGGCATGGTGGCTCACGCCTGTAATCCCAGCACTTTGGGAGGCCAAGGCGGGTGGATCACAAGGTCAGAAGTTCAAGACCAGCCTGGCCAAGATAGTGAAACCCCATCTCTACTAAAAATACAAAAATTAGCCGGGCATGGTGGCAGGTGCCTGTAATCCCAGCTACTCGGGAGGCTGAGGCAGAGAGTTGCGTGAACCCAGGAGTCAGAGGTTGCAGTGAGCCGAGATCTTGCCACTGCATTCTAGCCTGGGTGACAGAGCAAGACTCCATCTCAAAAAAACAAGTTCGTGCGAGGCTTTTCCACTATAAAGGAATCCTCTTCTCTTTTTTTCTCTAGACATTTTGTCCTTTTGTTCCTTTATATTCATGGTTTTGTATCTTGGCCACAGCTTTCCAGGCTAAATAACTGTGATTCTTCCTGCATTGATTGATCTGAGATATTTTGCATACTTATTGGTCTGGAGAAATTTTTTGTAACAGACTTCAAAGCATATCTTGGTTTATTTTAGTTCTGCAGGAGGCAAAAATCCTGCTAAGTGCTACTTCTGGACACTGACTATTGATGATATGATGCTTTCTCTTGATTGATGGTTCTCCTCTCTTCATTCTCCAGATATAACTCCCTGCATGTCTCCTCTGCCACATGACAGTCCTTTAATAGAGAAGCCAGGCTTGGGGCAGATAGAGGAAGAGAGTGAAGGGACAGGATTTAAAGCACTTCCTGGTAAGGGATTAAATATTTGTAAAGTATTTGCATCCTTCCTTTCCATACCATACTCTATTTTACAGCTATCCCCTACTGACCTTACTTAGCATGTAAATGGGCTTTCTTTCTATAGCATCTCATGTTTTGCCTCACCTTCACGTGGCACAGATAGCAGCTATTCCTTGGTTTAGTTTTAGTATGGGTAATGACTGGTGAACATTCCTCAGCACTTTAAACACTAAGTGCAGACAAGGTTCATATGTCTTTCAGATTCTACAGTGTCAGTAAAGAGAAAGACTCAGAACATTGCTTCTGTGGAGGAAGCAGAAGAAGACCTGAGTGGGACCCAGTTTGTGTGTGAGACAGTAATCCGATCCCTTACCTTGGATGCTGCCCCAGACCACAACCCTCCTTGCAGACAGAAATCCTTGCAGAGTGAGTGTCCTTGCATTTCCCCAACCTAGCAGGGTGACACCTGAATCGTGACTGCCAGACTTGATGAGTTAGATGTGCTCTTCTTCACTGAGAGTGAAAGGAGAGTGAATCTTTGTTAGAAATTCTGATCTTGTTTGTGTCTTTAGACTCTACATATGCTACCTGACTGTTCTAATTAGAGCATCAGGAGCAAAGAAGCCACCATACTCCTTTCTCCATCTTCTCAGGCAGAATTACAGCTGCACTCCACAGTGGAATAGCAGCCATTGTGCTGCCTGGATTCTGCAGTAAGGAATCTTCCTGTAATTTGACAGAGCTCCTTAGCAAAGACCCCTCTGGGTAGCTGAGTTGTCTGCTTTCTCCAAGGGCAGCAGTCCCAGAAACAGTGGATAGAAACAGGAGTACCAAAGTTTCTTAAGGTTAAATTCTGCTGTAATAAATGCCTTTATAGGCCGGGCGCGGTGGATCACGCTTGTAATCCCAGCACTTTTAGGAGGCTGAGGTGGGTGGATCACCTGAGGTTGGGAGTTCGAGACCAGCCTGACCAACATGGAGAAACCCCATCTCTACTAAAAATACAAAAAATTAGCCAGGGCCGGGCGCGGTGGCTCACGCCTGTAATCCCAGCACTTTGGGAAGCCAAGACGGGCGGATCACGAGGTCAGGAGATCGAGACCATCCTGGCTAACACGGTGAAACCCCGTCTCTACTAAAATACAAAAAAATTAGCCGGGCGTGGTGGCGGGCGCCTGTAGTCCCAGCTACTCCGGAGGCTGAGGCAGAATGGTGTGAACCCAGGAGGCGGAGCTTGCAGTGAGCCAAGATCACGCTACTGCACTCCAGTCTGGGCGACGGAGTGAGACTCCGTCTCAAAAAAACAAAACAAAACAAAAAAAATTAGCCGGGCGTGGTGGCTGCATGCCAGGGATTACATGCCTGTAATCCCAGGTAATCGGGAGGCTGAGGCAGGAGAATCACTTTAACCTGGGAGGCAAAGGCTGTGGTTAGCTGAGATTGCGCAGTTGTACTCCAGCCTGGGCAACCAGAGCGAAACTCCATCTCAAAAAAAAGAAAAAGGAATAAATACCTTTATAACAGAAACTTCTAGGTATCAAATAGAACCAATAGCATATATTTTAAGAAGTATCCAAAAATTCAAATATACTGTGTCAAAATAATATTGGAGAATCTCTATTATAATGAAATTTGACCTATATCTTTAAATATTATCTTACTTTTGTTTAAAATATACATGTAAGGCCAGGCGCAGTGGCTCACGCCTGTAATCCCACCACTTTGGGAGGCTGAGTTGGGCAGATCACGAGCTCAGGAGTTCAAGACCAGCCTGACCAACAGGGTGAAACCCCATCTCTACTAAAAATACAAAAATTAGCTGGGCGTGGTGGCGTGTACCTGTGATCCAGCTACTCAAGAGGCTGAGGCAGGAGAATTGTTTGAACCCAGGAAGCAGAGGTTGCAGTGAACCGAGATTGCGCCACTGCACTCCAGCCTGGGTGACAGAGCGAGACTCCATCTAAAATAATAATAATAAGACGGTGGCTCATGCCTGTAATCCCAGCACTTTGGGAGGCTGAGGTGGGTGGATCACAAGGTCCGGAGATCGAGACCATCCTGACTAACACAGTGAAACCCCGTCTCTACTAAAAATACAAAAAATAAGCCAGGCGTGGTGGCAGGTGCCTGTAGTCCCATCTAATCAGGAGGCTGAGGCAGGAGAATGGCATGAACACGGGAGGCAGAGCTTGCAGTGAACCAAGATCAAGCCATTGCACTTCAGCCTGGGCAACAGAGTGAGACTGTGTCTCAAATTAATCAGTCAATCAAGCAATCAATCAATCATGCATATCTTTATATTTTTTTCCACATGTGTGTACAAATACATAACAAAAAGGTCTGGAAAGACAATACCAAAATATTCACAGCTGTTATTCTGATAGGATTTATGGGTAATTTTTTTTTGAGATAAAGTCTTATTCTCACCCAGGCTGAAGTGCGGGTAGCAAGTTTATGGCTCATTGCAGCCACAACATCCTGGGCTCCCCCCACCTCAGTTTCCCAAGCAACTGGGACCACAGCCACATGCTACCACACTGAACTAAATTTTTTTTTTTGTAAAGATGGGATTTCGCCACGTTGCCCAGGCTGGTCCCGAACTCCTGAGCTCAAGCAGTCTGCCCACCTTGGCCTCCCCAGGTGCTGGAATTTTAGGCGTAAGCCACCACACCTGGCCTGGATAGCTTTTTTTTTTTTTTGAGACAGAGTCTCTCTGTCACCCAGGCTGGAGTGCAGCGTCGCAACCTCGGCTGACTACAACCTCCACCTTCCCAGGTTCACGCCATTCTCCTGCCTCAGCCGGCCGAGTAGCTGGGACTACAGGTGCCTGCCACCACNTTTTTTTTTTTTTTGAGACAGAGTCTCTCTGTCACCCAGGCTGGAGTGCAGCGTCGCAACCTCGGCTGACTACAACCTCCACCTTCCCAGGTTCACGCCATTCTCCTGCCTCAGCCGGCCGAGTAGCTGGGACTACAGGTGCCTGCCACCACACCCGGCTAATTTTTTTGTATTTTTAGTAGAGATGGGATTTCACCGTGTTAGCCAGGATGGCCTTGATCTTCCAACCTCGTGATCCGCCCACCTCGGCCTCCCAAAGTGCTGGGATTACAAGTGTGAGCCACCACGCCCGGCCCTGGGTAGCTTTTTTATACCCTTTCTTACCCCCTCAAACATGACTGGCCAGTTTTCTCCCATGATTGCATCATCTTTGTAAAGAAGAGGAGGAGAATAGGCATATAATCTTGCAATACTCGTCTTCTAACTTTTTCACTTTTTATAGCATTGTTAGTTAGTGTATCCATTTTGGTTTAAACTCTACCTCAGTGTATTAACCATCACATGAAAAGGAAAAGGGAAGGGTTGGAGCTGCCTCCTTTTGTGATTCATAGAACTTTTTGGAAGCCTGGGTGTTTCTGCCTACCTTGTTTCTGTGAGCTTTGATTCTATTTTGTTTTGCATAGTCTTCAACCTTAGAATATGGTCATGGTTCCAGAACCAGCCCTTCTCGCTAGTTCTTCCCTCTCCTCTGGCTTTCATAATTCTATCTCATGACCCACAAGGCTTTACCAAGTAAGGATAGTACTTAGGCCTGCTTTTAGCTTCCACCTTAAAATTGGTTGCTTTCATCCTTTAGTGAAATTTGCCTTGCCTGAAGAAGGACCACTTGGAGATGAGAGGGAGGAGATTGTCCATATCACTGAGGAAGAAGCTGTCATGGAGGAGGAGGAGGAAGAGGAGGAGGAGGAGGAGGAGCTCAAAGATGAAGTTCAGAGTCAGTCCTCTGCTTCCTCAGAGGATTACATCATCATCCTGCCTGAGTGCTTTGATACCAGCCGCCCTCTGGGGGATTCCATGTACAGCTCTGCGCTCTCACAGCCAGGCCTGGAGCGAGGTGCTGAAGGCGAGCCTGGGGTTGAGGCTGGGCAGGAACCAGCTGAGGCTGGGGAGAGACTTCTTGGAGGGGAGAACCAGCCACAGGAGCACAGCATAAGTGACATCCTCACGACCTCACAGACTCTGGAAACAGTGCCCCTAATCCCAGAGGTAGTGGAGCTTCCACCGCCACTGCCCAGGTACCACTCACAGCCCCCTCAGCTGGGGTGTTCTTCAGAGGTGAAATAAAGAGTGAGAGGAACCGACCTGATCTCAAAAACCTGTTTTTTCCTCAGTATGGGAAGAGACTATTTTCCATAGTAAAGTCTGAATTTAGATGAATAAAGGTTGTATTTCCCAGTATTTGTGGATTCCGGATTTAAAGAAATATTTGTTTTAGTTGGCCTTAAATTATCTGAGTATAGTCTCTCTGCTTATATTTTGATTACTGAGAGCTAGTTTTGTTTTTTGTTTGGTTTTTTTTTGTTGTTGTTGTTGTTTTTTTTTTGAGACAGGGTCTCACTGTTGCCCAGACTGGAGTTCTGTGGCACAATCTTGGCTCACTGCCACCTCTGCCTCTGAGGCTCAAGCAATCCTCCCACCTCGGCCCCCTGAGTAGCTGGGACTATAGGCATGGGCCACGATACCCAGCTAATTTTTGTTTTTATTGTAGAAGTGGGGTTTTGCCATGTGCCCAGGCTGGTCGTGAACTCCAGCCTCAAGCGATCCACCCGCCTGGGTCTCCCAAAATGCTGGGATTACAGATGTGAGCCGCTATGCCTGGCTGAGAGCCAGTTTGTAAACACAAACATCCCTGGACCTTCTCTCCTTGTTTTATTGACTCTTCAGTAAAGGCAGCAAAAACCACCCAAACAGCCATAATTAGGAAGTTAAATCCATTATGGGAAAAAACACTAAAAAACCAAACATACTATTTTCAATTCCCTGATGAATCTATCTGAATCATTCTTATCTCCTAATAGTAGGGAAAATGCTGGAGCCTTGCCTATAATGTAAACCATTCTCCCCAAAAGCTAGACATTTCCATTTATTGACACCACTTGATGTAGGTGGGGACATGAACAGACTGAAGCCAGCATTTCTAGCTTGGCTGTGGCTAAAGAGGAAAACGGGGTACAATGTAGCCCTTATGACGGAACCCTAAATCCAGACATGTGATTTGGATCAGAAATGTGAAGCCTCTGTAGAGAATTTGGCACTGCTGTGCTGTGTTTACTATTTCTCCACTAACGCCATAAGTGTCTTTTCAATTTACTTTCCATATTGTGTCTTTCTGAAAGGAGCCCTCCTTGTGTACATCATCATGGTTCCCCAGGAGTGGATTTACCAGTTACCATATCAGAAGTTTCTTCAGTCCCTGATCAGATCAGAGGAGGTAATGATCAGTCTAAGCTTTTTCTCTTTTTCTCTGCTCCTGTCTAATGGAAACCAGGTATAAATAGCCTGTCTTCGTGATTCTTGGTGGTTTTTAGAAACTTGCCCTTCACAGGCCGAGCATGGTGGCTCACACCTGTAATCCCAACACTTTGGGAGGCCAAGGCAGGCAGATCACAAGGTCAGGAGTTTGAGACCAGCCTGGCCAACATAGTGAAACCCTGTCTCTACTAAAAAATAGCAAAAATTAGCTGGGCGTGGTTGCGGGTGCCTGTAATCCCCGCTACTTGGAGGCGGAGGTTGGAGTGAGCCGAGATCGCACCATTGCTCTAGCCCGGGCAACAATGTGAGATTCCATCAAAAAAAAAAAAGAAAAAACAACTTGCCCTTCACTCTCCATGATCCTCCTGCATACTCTAATTTCTATTCTGTGGCTGAATGTATTGTTAGACCTCATAGAGGTAGTGGAAAGAACACAGGCTTTGGTGCCAAACTAATCTAGGTTCCAGCTCCATCTCCATCTTTCCTGACTAGCAGTTCAGCAGGTTTCTAATGGCTGTGAGTCTATTTTCTTACTACAAAATATATCAGTGCGTTGGGATTATAGAGTTGATTTTTCTGATTCAATAAACAGTCATCTTGCATTGCATTTCTGGACAGTTTCTCCTTATCACTTAAACTACCCTTAAAACTTCCCAAATACTTAAAAAAAAAAAAAAAAAAAAAGCCTTCAAACACTGATCACATTGCCACCTGCCTCAATAATAGCCTTGCTTGAGTTAGGAAACACTAGGTGCTTATGGATGCTGCATCTAACCAACAGCTCTTTTGCTTTTAGAGCCCAGAGGCTCATCAGGACTTGTAAACAGCAGACAGAAGAGCTATGACCACTCAAGGTAACAACCTTGTACAGTCTCTTTCAGAAGCAGGTGGATATCCTAGTATTCCTTCTGCTTAAAAGAGCCTCTCACAGCATATACCCATCTTCAGAGGGCAGAGAAGGGGAACCCTCGTTCCTTCTTGTTCTTATTTCTTCTTAAGCCTTTGAGCAACACTGAACAAAGGGCTAAAGCTGATGTTTAAGAGTGTTCTATTTGAGAGGCCGAGGCAGGTGGATCATGAGGTCAGGAGTTCGAGATCAGCCTGGCTAACATAGCGAAACCCCATCTCTACTAAAAATACAAAAATCAGCCAGGCATGGTGGCGGGTGCCTGTAATCCCAGCTACTCGGGAAGCTGAGACGGGAGAATTGCTTGAACCCAGGAGG
Organism: Rhinopithecus bieti; assembly: GCF_001698545.2. Classification (NCBI taxonomy): domain Eukaryota; kingdom Metazoa; phylum Chordata; class Mammalia; order Primates; family Cercopithecidae; genus Rhinopithecus; species Rhinopithecus bieti. The sequence goes on from NW_016804383.1 coordinate 530,991, forward strand.
CGGCGGTTGCACTGAGCTTAGATCGCGCCATTGCACTCCAGCCTGGCCGACAAGTGAAATGCCATCTGAAAAAAAAAAAAAGAATGTTTTATGTTCCAGACAAGAAAGTAATGTCCCCAAATTATCTCACCCTTAGCACCGGGGAAAAGGTAGAAAGGTTAAGCCCAGTATACATCTAAATAATTTTTTCTTGGACCTACCTGGTTCTCTGTTCCCACTCATATTAGGCCAGTGTCCAGAAAATCACATTTCCTTTGCAAGGTGTTTTCTCTGAGAGAATAACTGAGCAGACAAACTATTGATAATCCTGGTGTGTCCTCAATCACATTAATTTTCAGCTAGGAGTGAGAGCCATCATGGTTACCAGAGTGGTGCATTTCCTGCAGTGCCCATATCTTGCACCAGTAGAGCTGGGCCCTCCATCAAACCATGCTCTGTAGCTATAAAGCTGATATGAAAGTAATCGTGTTCTCTTTTACATCTGATTTTCTCTCTTAAGGAAATCTTATTTTCTTTCAAGGATTAGAGCCCAGATTATCTTGTAAAAAGGTAATGATTTGTGTTTCTTTGGGGAGATAATTTGGTTTTCTTCTACAGGCACCATCATGGGAGCAGCATTGCTGGAGGACTGGTGAAGGGGGCTTTGTCTGTTGCTGCCTCTGCATACAAGGCCCTGTTTGCTGGGCCACCCGTCACTGCACAGGTCAGTGTGTGTGTGTTTTATTTTCCTGAATCTCAACTCCATGTCACCAGTGAAAGTGGTGGCATCTGTCTGGGTTGAAGAGTAACGTGGCATTGTGGAAAGGGCATAGGCTTTAGATTTAGTCTTTGGTTAACACACAACACAACTCTGCCACTTTCTTTCTTTCTTTTTTTTTTTTTTTGAGACGGGGTCTTGCTCTGTTGCCCAGGCTGGAGTGCAGTGGCGCAATCTCGGCTTACTGTAAGCCCCGCCTCCTGGTTCACACCATTCTCCTGCCTCAGCCTCCCAAGTAGCTGGGACTATAGGCACCTGCCACCATACCCGGCTAATTTTTTGTATTTTTAGTAGAGACAGTGTTTCACTGTGTTAGCCAGGATGGTCTCAATCTCTGACCTCATGATCTGCCCGCCTCGGCCTCCCAAAGTGCTGGGATTACAGGCGTGAGCCACCACACCCGGCCAACTCTGCCACTTTCTAACTATATGACTTTAGCCAAGTTACTTATGGGAAGGAAAGAGAAGAATCTATTGTTGATGACCTATTAATATTTTCTATAGAGAGAAGCTGTTCCAGGTGTTGGCACTATGGCATGAATAAAACACCAGTTCTTGGCCAGGTATGGTGGGTCTTACCTGTAATCCTAGCACTTTGGGAAGCCAAGGTGGAAGGATTGCTTGAGCCCAGGAGTTTGAGACCAGCTTGGCCAACATAGTGAGACCCCCATCTCTACAAAAAAATTAAAAATTAGATAAGTATGGCCAGGTGCGGTGGCTCATGCCTGTAATCCCAGCACTTTGGGAGGCCGAGGCAGGCAGATCATGAGGTCAGGAGATTGAGACCATCTTGGCCAACATGGTGAAACCCTGTCTCTACTAAAAATACAAAAATTAGCTGGGCATGGTGGCACGTGCCTGTAATCCCAGCTACTCAGGAAGCTGAGGCAGGAGAATTGCTTGATCCAGGGAGTCAGAGCTTGCAGTGAGTCGAGATGGCGCCACAGCACTCCAGCCTGGCAACAGAGCGAGACTCCATCTCAAAAAAAGAAAAAGATAAGTATGATGGCATGCACCTATAGTCCCAGTTACTTGGGAAACTAAGGTGGGAGGATCACTTGAGCCCAAGAGGTTGAGGCTGCCGTAGTGAGCCACGATGGAGCCACTGCACTCCAGCTTGGGTGACAGAGGGAGACCCTGTCTCAAAAAACAACAACAGGCCGGGTGCGGTGGCTCAAGCCTGTAATCCCAGCACTTTGGGAGGCCGAGGCGGGTGGATCACCTGAGGTCAGGAGTTTGAGACCAGCCTGACCAACATGGTGAAACCCTGTCTCTACTAAAAATACAAAAATTAGCGAGGCGCGGTGGCAGGCGCCTGTAATCCCAGCTACTCAGAAGGCTAAGGCAGGAGAATCACTTGAACCCAGGAGGCGGAGGTTGCGGTGAGCCAAGATTGTGCCATTGCACTCCAGCCTGGGGGACCAGAGTAAGACTCCGTCTCAAAAAAAAAACAACAACAACAACAACAAAAAAGACTCTGAGTCTTGCCTAAAAACTATGGGAAACAAGTGAGGTGCATGGATACTTAAAGTACATAAAGATACTATGTTGGCCGGGCGCGGTGGCTGACGCCTGTAATCCCAGCACTTTTGGAAGGCTGAGGCGGGCGGATCACAAGATCAGGAGATCGAGACCATCCTGGCCAACATGATGAAACCCCATCTCTACTAAAAATACAAAAATTAGCCGGGCACGGTGATATGTGCCTATAATCTCAGCTACTTGGGAGGCTGAGGCGGGAGAATCACTTGAACCTGGGAGGTGGAGGTTGCGGTGAGCCGAGATCGTGCCACTGCACTCCAGTCTGGGCAACAGAGCGAGACTCCATCTCAAAAAAAAAAAAGATACTATGCCTGTGCTATCAGACAGATGAAACACTTCAGCCTGGTGTGCCCAAGTAAGGCTTTCTGGTAAATGATGCCTGAACTGAGTCCTGAATGACAGAGTAAATGTTCATCAGGAAAGAGGGAGAGAAAGATCATTATAGACAGTGTAGCCAGTAAAAAAGACTTGGAAATGTGAGCATGGAGTATGAATCTGGTCTGAGAAGAAGAGTAAGACGAAAAAAGACCAGCTGGGCTTGGTGGCTCACACCCGTAATCCCAGCAGGTTGGGAGGCCGAAGCAGGTGCATTATTTGCGTCCAGGAGTTCAAGACCAGCTTGGGCAACAGGGCAAAACCCTGTCTCTACTAAAACTATAAAAAATTAGCTGGGCATGGTGGTATACGCCTGTGGTCCCAGATACTCAAGAGGCCGAGGTGGGAGGATCACTCCAGCCCGGGAGGCAGAGGTTGTAGTGAGCTGAGATGCATCACTGAACTCCAGTATGGGCGACAGAGTGAGATCCTCTCTAAAAAAAAAAAAAAAAAAAAAAGGCCAGGTGTGGTGGCTCACACCTGTAATCCCAACACTTTGGGAGGCTGAGACAGGTGGATCATGAGGTCAGGAGTTTGAGACCAGCCTGACCCACATAGTGAAACCCTATCTCTACTAAAAATACAAAAATTAGCTGGGCGTGGTGACTTGCCTGTAATCCCAGCTACTCAGGAGGCTGAGACAGGAGAATCGCTTGAACCTGGGAGGCGGAGGTTGCAGTGAGCCGAGATTGCGCCACTGCACTCCAGTTTGGGTGACAGAGCGAGACTCCGTCTCAAAAAAAAATAAAAAAAAGGAAATCCCTAAGAGAATCCACATGTCGGTGGAAAGGAAGGGTAGAAAAGATAATTAAGAGATGAAAATGGCATAACTTTGAGATGATGATTAAGTGGCTAAAAAGAAGTCAGGGATAGGCTAGGCACGGTGGCTCACATCTGTAATTTCAGCACTTTGGGAGGCCAAGGTGGGCAGATCACTTGAGCTCAGGAGTTCAAGACTAGCCTGGGCAACACAGTGAAACCCTATCTCTACAAAAAATACAAAAAAATTAGCCAGACTTGGTGGTGCACACCTGTAGTCCCAGCTACTTGGGGGACTTAGGTGGGAGAATAGCTTGAGCCCCAGAGGCAGAGGTTGCAGTGAGCTGAGATCATGCCATTGCACTCCAGCCTGGGCAACAAAGCCAGACACTATCTTGGGGCGGGGTGGGGGAAGTCAAGGATAAATCCCAAGTTTCTGGTTTAGTACCATTTATTAAGATAAGACGGAGGGCGGAGCAAGATGGCCGAATAGGAACAGCTCCAGTCTCCAACTCCCAGCGCGAGCGACACAGAAGACCGGTGATTTCTGCATTTTCAACTGAGGTACTGGGGTCATCTCACTAGGGAGTGCCGGACAATCGGTGCTGGTCAGCTGCTGCAGCCTGACCAGCGAGAGCTGAAGCAGGGCGAGGCATCGCCTCACCTGGAAGCGCAAGGGGGAAGGGGATCCGTTTTCCTAGCCAGGGGAACTGAGACACACAACACCTGGAAAATCGGGTAACTCCCACCCCAATACTGCGCTGTAAGCATACAGGCACA
>NW_016804383.1:536643-555953 GCF_001698545.2 Rhinopithecus bieti
AAAAAAAAAAAAAAAAAAAAAAAAAGATAAGACATGCTGGGAAGGATGTATTTGAGCAGAAGAGAACTAGGTCAGTTTTGCTGGACAATGTTGAGTTTGTGGCATATCCAGGGAAAGGTAAAAATATCCAGAGTGCAGCTGGATATATAGTTGTCCCTCAGTATCTATGGGGGTTGACTCCAGGACCCCCCATGGGATACTGAAATCCATAGATGCTTAAGTCCCTTATATAAAATAGTGCAGTATTTATATATAACCTAGGCATATCTGCTTGCTTACTTGTTTAGTTTTAGTTTTTTAGAGACAGGGTCTTGCTCTGTCGTCCAGGCTGGAGTGCAGTAACTAGATCGTAGCTCACTGCAGCCTAGAACTCTTGGGTTCAAGCAATCCTCTCACCTCAGCCTCTTGAGTAGTAGGGACTACAGGTGGGCACCACCATTCCTGGCTAATTTTTTAAAAATATTTTTGAAGAGATGGGGTTTCACTATGTTGCCCAGGGCAACTAACTCCTGGCCTCAAAACAATCCTCCCACTTCAGCCTCCCAAAGTACTGGGATGACAGGCTTGAGCCACTGCATCCAGCCCATCTCATATATTTCATCTCTACATTACTTACAATACCCAATACAATGTAAATGCTACATAAATAGTTGTTATACTGTATTGTTTAGGGAATAATGACAAAAAAGTCTGTACGTGTTCCTTTTTTTCTCCCCAAGTATTTTCAGTTCTTAGTTGATTGATCCGTAGATGAGGAACCCACAGATATGGCAGTCTAACTGTATCCATCAAGATCACAGGGGAGGGATTTTGCCTGGTGATACAGGCTTGAGAGTCACTTGCCTACAGATTATAGCAGGAGCCATCTGATGGGATGAGGTGTTGCAGGAATAATGGGGAAAGCAAGAAGCAACCTTTAAGGATCAGGGAAAGGAATACTCTGAAAGAAAACTGGGAACTAGGGGGAAAATGAAGAGAGAGTTCTATGCTGGAACTTAGGGAAGGTTGTTTTAATAAGGAGGACATGGGCAACAGTGTTAGATGCTACAGAGAGATGCGAACCGGTGGTGAGGAATTTGAGAGTGGAAGTATGCCACACTTTCAAATAGCTAGGCTACAGCAGGCAGAAGCTAGGATACATAAGACAAGAGGAAACATTTTTAAAGTTGGGTGAGACTTTAGAGATGGGCAAGCCAGTAGTGAAAGAGGTTAACAATAAAGATGAGAGACAGATTGGAGATGGAGAAAGATTTTTGAAGTGGTGAGAGGTAATGAGATACAATGCAAGGTACATGCCATTAACCTGCAAAGGAGGATGGATAATCTATTCTGAAATAAGAAGGTAGAAGGGGGCCGGGCGCGGTGGCTCAAGCCTGTAATCCCCAGCACTTTGGGAGGCCGAGACGGACGGATCACGAGGTCAGGAGATCGAGACCATCCTGGCTAACACGGTGAAACCCCGTCTCTACTAAAATACAAAAAACTAGCCGGGTGAGGTGGCGGCGCCTGTAGTCCCAGCTACTCGGGAGGCTGAGGCAGGAGAATGGCGTGAACCCGGGAGGTGGAGCTTGCAGTGAGCTGAGATCTGGCCACTGCACTCCAGCCTGGGTGACAGAGCAAGACTCCGTCTCAACAAAAAAAAAAAAAAGAAGGTAGAAGGGAACAGTGGAATCAGGTGTGGAGGGAAATGCTTAACATGTTTGCATACTGTTCTCATCTTTACATACTTTCTCAACAACCCTGCAAAGTAGGAGGTATGATATATCTTCAGTTCATAAAGTAATCAATAGCACAGTTGGTTAGTAAATGGAAGATTAGGGTTTGAGTCTAAGCCTGTCTGCCTCCAAAGTTAATAATCTTTCTGCTATACAGCTTCAGTATCCCCAGTCTGTGAAATTATGATAATAACAGAACCAGAGGCCAGGCGAGGTGGCTCACATCTATAATCCCAGCATTTTGGGAGATCAGAGTTCAAGGATCACTTGAGCCCAGAAGTTCAAGACCAGCCTGGGCAACACAGACCTCATCTCTAGTAAAAAATTTAAAAATTTGCCAGGTGTGGTAGCACGGACCAGTGGTCCCAGCTACTTGGAAGGCTGAGGCAGGAGGTTCACTTGAGCCCAGGAGGTTGAGGCTGTAATAAACTGTGTTCACACCACTGCACACCAGCCTGGGGAACAGAGTGACACCCTGTCTCAAAAACAAACAAAAAAACAACAAAAAAACAAGCGTTTTAAGGATTTAGGAAGGTAATGCTTCCACCACAGGGCTTGAATGAATGAATGTTAACTTCCTCTTACCTATTCGTTTTTTTTTTTTTTTTTTTTTTTTTGAGCAGAGTCTTACTCTGTTGCCCAGGCTGGAGTGCAGTGGCGCAATCTCAGCTCACTGCAAGCCCCACTTCCCGGGTTCATGCCGTTCTCCTGCCTCAGCCTTCTGAGTAGCTGGGAATACAGGCACCTGCCACCATGCCCGGCTAATTTTTTGTATTTTTAGTAGAGACGGGGTTTCACCGTGTTAGCCAGGATGGTCTCGATCTCCTGACCTCGTGATCTGCCTGCCTCGGCCTCACAAAGTGCTGGGATTACAGGCGTGAGCCACCGCACCCAGCCCTTCTTACCTATTCTTTCGGAGGAGAAAAAATCAAGAAGCCTTCCCAGGTTGTAATTTCCCAAGCGGTTTTGTTTTTTGTTTTTTTTTTTTTGTCCAGCTCCTGCATATCTGACAAAATTTCCCATAGCATCTTTCAATACACTTTTATCTTGCTCATACTTGCCCCATCATCACAATTACATTTATGTTCACAGGGTCTCCGGGGCTTGCTGTCATTCCTTCATCTGGCTGAAAAATGCTTCTTCCTGAAAGTTCCCCATGAAGCATTCTCCTAGTTCTAAGTAGTTCATTAGCTCCCCGGTTTCCCTTTTCTCCTCCTTCAAGTACACACATAACTAATCTAAAACAGGGTCTTCCCAGTCGGAACTGTTGGTATCAAGTACACAGGAGTGCCATAGCCTTGAATCTAATTACCTAGTACTTTGAATAAATCTGGAAAGTCTAATATGCTTACAAGATGATACAAATGTATAAAATAAACATTTAAATTATATAGTTTTTTAATTTTTTAATTTTTTATTTTTTGCTTTGCTTGTCTCTACACAGCCAATAGTTTCTGAAGATCAGACCGCAGCCCTGATGGCCCATCTCTTTGAAATGGGATTCTGTGACAGGCAGCTGAACCTACGGCTGCTGAAGAAACACAGTTACAATATCCTGCAGGTTGTGACAGAACTTCTTCAGATAAACAACAATGACTGGTACAGCGAACGCTATTGAGGAGTGACCTTGTATTAAATAACTGCCTGCTGCTCAGAGATGATCTTTATTCTGTCATTGGGGTATGGGGTAGAAGCCCTTGCTTATTTTTAATCTGATGAATCTGTGTAGAGCCCATCGTTGAGTTACCAAGACAATACTTGTTATAGTATTTTGGGGAGCAAGTTAAAGATCAGAACTTGAATTTTCACTTTAGACATTGGATGAATAGTATGAAGACAGTTTTTCAATTGATTTGGATAAAACTATTTTAGTGCATTGACAACTATAACTTCAACTTCATATAGAACCATTTTTCTTTCTGCTTTTATTGAAGTTGAGTGTTTTTCTTTGATTAATGTGGATTTTTTATGGGGATATCTGTTAATTTTCAGGTTTTGAAAGACATTAACCTCGTAAGTTGTTTTTAAGAATTATTCTCATAATTTCTGTAACCCAGCTCAAGCTTCATAGCTATTTGGCATTAAAATAACACCCAGAGCATGATAGAAATGTTGTTACTCTTCCTCTCTCAAGGAGAAAGTAATTTTCCTGCAAGACTTAATAATTGGCACCGTTGCTTTCTAAAGACTCCATGGTGCATTCAAGAGTACCCAACTTCAAGGGAATCTCTGCATTTCAATGAAAGGAGGAAGAGTGTGCTGATAAACCCACCAGCACCTATTGAGCAATGTCTATTATAGTAATTTTGCATACATTTTTATTTAAGGGAAAAAATTTAGGTAGTGTGAAATATTTTGCTAATCTTGTAGAAAAGGAAAAAATCCTTCTGTTATTTAAAGGGAAAAGTAAATTTAACAGTTATCTTTTTTCCTAATGTCAGGGTAGATCTTATTTTACAGTACAGTGGGGGAAATAGAAACATGTGAAAGGCAAAAGGCAGGCTCCTAAATTAATGTCAGTAAAGTTCAGGGTGGGCAAATGAGTGTGTGTGAGGTATAGGAAATGCTGATGACTTCCTTAATGCTTGAAATCCGTTCAGAGGTATCCAGCCCTAGAAAGCCTAGAACAGGAAGAGGCAGCTGGTATTGTGCAAAGCTTGGATGGGGGCAAAGTTGCTGAAAAAGTTTTGGTTTAACCCCAAGATAAGTGGGAAGGAGCTTGTCCATGGACCCAGGTTCTCACTCTGTTTACAGAAGGGAGTTGAGTACAGTTGGTGAAGGAAGAGGTAACAAAAAATGCTAAATATTTTATCCATGAAAATGACTTGCAGAAAAGGAAGAATATGAACTCCAGACTGAAGGGGGAAAAGATAGTTAAAATAGTATTATCTAACCTGGTTGGTATTTGTAATGAATGGTGATTTTAATTAGTCATTAGCCATAATGATGTTTATTTACAGTATAACTCCTGAATGCTACTTAAATAAACCAGGATTCAAACTGCAAGCCAACCAGACCGTTCATTATTTAAAACATTTTAATCAGGGCTTCCGGGCAGAAGGTGGAGTGGCAGGGTGTGTGTAATTGGATTGATGGGCGGGACCTGTCTTGACCATCGGAGTTTTATAGTCGAGGGCCAGGAGGGCCCGGGTTGTCCTCCGTTGTACTTGTAACCACCTAAAGAATGGTGAAATAAATGTTCTTCGAAATTCCTATCCGGACTGGCCAGTCCTTGCGGAAGCAGCGTCCGGGCCCTCGGGTAATGTTTGAAGAGCTGGGAGCGTCTCTGGCTGCTGCGTGGCGAAGGGGCGGTCCGGGGGACGAGGGGGTGGGCCCTTAGGGGCTGGGGCGGAACTTCCCTGAGCACTGAGTCAAAGCTTGAGGGGAGTGTCCGCTCTCGCACTTTCGATTTTGCTTGCTGCCGTTTCTGTCGCTGCAGTCGTCCGCGGGTAAGACCCTCCCTAGACACTCTACTTACTTTACCTTTCGGAGGTCAAGACACCTGTTGCCGCCGCCTCGCCCAACACACAGGCGCCCCCTGCACGCGTAGTAAGCTTGACTAACGGCCTCTCGGTGTGTGTGGTGGGGCTTCAAATCGTCCCTTAATGAAGTCACACCTTCTCCGTCCGCGCCCACCGGGTCGGCCCCTTGGCAGAGCCCCCCTGTAGCCCAGGAATCGGCTTGGCCCTTCGGGGAGGTCAGCGTCCTCACTATCCCCACTCTCCAGTGCGGCACATTCTTTCCCCTAGGACTCCGGCTGGTTGCCGGCCCCAGGCCGTGTTTCTCCTCCCTACGACCGCCCAGCTCAGCCCAGTCCAGCCCACTCTGCCGTTAGAGGCCCTTCTCCCCAAAGACGCACTTCAGAAGTCTTGCCCTCGTGCAGCTGAGGAGCCTGGGATCCCAGACCTGAACCAGGTGAGCCTCGCAATATTTTAGCCCAGAAAGATCTGTGTGGCTCACTTGCCGGCCTCGTTGTGCCACAGAGAGTCCAGATTTAGCCTTGACTTTTCCTAGTGAAAGACAGACCCTGGTATCACTATGACCTCAGGCTTTCTTACCCCGCCTCAGAAAGCAGTGTCTGCTTTCTCCCAGGGCTTCTTTAGATAGGGGTCTTAACCACACCTGTGACCAGTCTGGCTTCTTCTCTCCTTGTTTCAAAGAATCTCTTTTCTGCCCTATCCAACTTCCTTCCCTTGAACTGAATGACAGCTCAGCAACTTTTCCAGAGAAAAATTAAATGCTCTGACAATCATTTATGGAAGTTCCTTAAAGTGAAATAACTTCTGCTTTTCTTTTGTTTTCCCTTTTGTAGGCAGATTGGTCTCTTTTAAAATAATGAAAGGAGTTGAAATGCGTTGAGACTTCTGAAAGTCCCATGTAACCACCCAGTTTTTCACACCCTATCTTCTTTAGACTTGAGCTTGCTTAAACTGTGGTAGGGCTCCTTGCCAGTCTTGAGAACTTCAAACCAAAATTACATTTGGCGTCAGTGCTAACAAGCTTAGCACTGAACTTTGGTCTTTTCTCATTAGTGAAACCCCTGCCTCCGAAGAATGGGTAAGACGTTTTCACAGTTGGGCTCTTGGCGGGAGGACGAGAACAAGTCAATCCTGCCCTCCAATCCAGCCATTGGCAGCCAGGCTGTCAGCTACTTCAGCACCGGTAGCAGCAAGTCTCTTTGTTCCTGTGTGCCTTGTGAAGGAACTGCTGGTGCCAGCTTTGTGACTTGTCCCACCTGCCAGGGCAGTGGCAGGATTCCCCAAGGTGAGTGGCCCACGGCTCTGGAAATAGCCTGGAGTCCAGGGAAAGTTCTTAGCCTATTGGCCTGGGGCAACCCCTCTGAGTCTCCTTGGATGGGGTTAGATCTGCTCTCAGCTCTTGACCTCCCAGTCTCAGGCTGGCCAGGGAGATACTTAACTATCCTTGGGTTCCCTGCAAAAACCTGCCCTCCTTCCCTGGTTGTATTCCCCAGCCCCTTGTGGGAAAGAGGGGCTCTAGCCACTGTGCTCCTAAGCAACACTGTATGTCTTAGGATTCATTCAGTTCAGGAAGTTAGAAATTACATTTCAGAAGATCCTGGGCATCTCTGATTTGCTGGTGACTTTCAGAGATTCTTCATACCTATTAGTGGAAATCTCACTTCCATTCTAGAGATGACAAAGCTGAGCTGCCAACTTTGGTAGCAGAGTCCAGTGCTTCCGGTTCTGCTCTGGGGCAGAGGCGGCATGCTTCTAACACTGCTCTAGCCGGGCGCAGTGGCTCACGCCTGTAATCCCAGCACTTTGGGAGGCCGAGACGGGTGGATCACGAGATCAGGAGATCGAGACCATCCTGGCTAACATGGTGAAACCCCGTCTCTACTTAAAAATACAAAAAACTGGCCGGGCGCGGTGGCTCAAGCCTGTAATCCCAGCACTTTGGGAGGCCGAGACGGGCGGATCACGAGGTCAGGAGATCGAGACCATCCTGGCTAACACTGTGAAACCCCGTCTCTACTAAAAAATACAAAAAAAACTAGCCGGGCGAGGTGGCGGGCGCCTGTAGTCCCAGCTACTCGGGAGGCTGAGGCAGGAGAATGGTATAAACCCAGGAGGCGGAGCTTGTAGTGAGCTGAAATCTGGCCACTGCACTCCAGCCTGGGTGACAGAGCGAGACTCCGTCTCAAAAAACAAAAAAAAACAAAAAAAAACATTGCTCTATGGTGTGGGTGAAGGCGTGCTTCTGGGAGGCTGGCACAGGAAATATTTGTCACAGTTGCATCTTTGCCCTCCCTCTCACCTTCTCTCTCTCTAGAGCTGGAGAAGCAGTTGGTGGCTCTCATCCCCTATGGGGACCAGAGGCTGAAGCCCAAGCACACGTAAGCCCCTCTTCCTCCCTCAGCTCCACAAGCCATCGCCCATGGGGGCTGCTCCCTTTGTCTCCCCTGTTTTGATCCCCCCTAATTTATTCCTATGAGTTCTTCCATAGAAAGCCTGAGCCTCAGAGGTACCCGCTCCTTACGTCCGAGAATTTTTTCCTGATTTAGAAGCTCCTGGACCGGGTGTGGTGGCTCATACCTGTAATCCCAGCACTTTGGGAGACCAAGGCAGGCAGATCACTTGAGCTCAGGAGTTCAAGACCAGCCTGGGCAACATGGTGAAACCCCATCTCTACAAAAAAAAAAAAAGAAAAAAGCAGCAGCAGTAGATGTCACCTGAGGACACCAGGTGGCCTTCCTTAAGCATCACTGCTTCCAGGAAGCATGGCACCCTCTCCAAGACAGGAAGGATCTGGTAGCTCTGCAAGTCCTCCCAGGAAGGAGGGAACAAGCGTGTGGCCCTGGCTGCAATTGATTTGAAAACATTATTTTTCTTAAGCACCTCCCTTGCTGAGGCAGTTCAGACTTGCTTGTTTTTCTCCCAATAGAGGTGAAAAACCTATTGTCCGCTGTTCTGGGATACTTCAGAACCTCAGGCAGCCCTGGGGCCTACCGTGTTTGTGATCTGAGTCCATCTGACATGGAACTCCCTCAACCTCCTCCCAAGGTCCTGGTGTCAACCTGGGAGTCACCACCAAGCCGAACCCTCTCCGCCACCCCACTATACCAGAATTGGAAATCAGGCTGGGCATGGCCGGGCACGGTGGCTCATGCCTGTAATTCCAGCACTTTGGCAGGCTGAGGTGGGCGGATCACGAGGTCAGGAGATCGAGACCATCCTGGCCAACATGGGGAAACCCCGTCTCCACTAAAAATACAAAAAATTAACTGGGTGTGGTGGCAGACGCCTGTAGTCCCAGCTACTCGGGAGGCTGAGGCAGGAGAATGGTGTGAATCTGGGAGGCGGAGCTTGCAGTGAGCTGAGATCGCGCCACTGCACTCTAGCCTGGGTGACAGAACAAGACTCCATCTCAAAAAAAAAAAGAAATCAGGCTGGGTGTGGTGGTTCATGCCTATAATTCCAGCAGTTTGGGGAGGCCAAGACAGGCGGATCACCTGAGGTTAGGAGTTCGAGACCAGCCTGACCAACATGGCAAAACCCCATCTCTACTAAAAAATAAAAAAATTAGCTGAGCACAGTGGCAGGTGCCTGTAATCCCAGCTACTTGGGAGGCTGAGGCAGGAGAATCTCTTCAACCCGGGAGGTTGATCGCGCCACTGCACTCTAGCCTGGGTGACGGAGCAAGACTCCATCTCAAAAAAAAAAAAAAAAAATTAGCAGTGCCCATCATAAGATACTAACAAAGTACTTATCTCTTGAATGCGTATCTGAATTTTGAATTGGATGGATAGTGTCCTGTTCTGAATGTTAAAATTCAGAACTTCCAAATATGGACTTATTTTTTCTAGTGATAATAACTAGCATTCATCATGCTTTTGCCATGTGCAGGGACCTGTGATTAGTATTTTTTCATATATTAGCCGATAACAAATTCTATGAGGTCAGTACAATTATCTGCCTTTTACCAACAAGGAAACTGAGACTTAAGGAAATTAAGTGGGCTGCTCCATGTTATTGGGTCAATGGGAACAGATAGCTGGGAGTGGAAACCAGGCTGCCTGCCTGCCTGCCAATCCTGTGCTCCTACTCATTCCGGGCCACATCTGGGGAGCTAAATGTTGTTGGGGTAGTGTGCAGGGGAAAGCCTGGTATATGGAGAGGAGTGTCTGAACCTCCTCCCCGAGTTTCCTTGGTGTTCAGACTTTTCCATTCCTCCATCCTGGGTCCTGCTTTCACATAGGAAGCTCTTTGTGTTCCTGGCCGTGCTCATCTGCCTGGTGACCTCCTCCTTCATCATCTTTTTCCTGTTTCCCCGGTCCGTCGTTGTGCAGCCTGCAGGCCTCAACTCCTCCACGGTGGCCTTTGATGAGACTGATATCTACCTCAACGTAACGGTGGGTGGGTGCCCTTGGGCTCCAACCCTCCCTTCTCAGCAATACTTCACTGTAACCTTTGTCCAGCGTTGTGACCCTGGGCATGGGAAGCCAGGGATCTTATGGCACCCAAAGGGTGTTGGGAGCCTGAAGAGAAGTAGGAGCAACCATGAGCTCCATGACAGATGGTAAAGGTTGGGACTCTACACAGTAAGGGGTCAGAATCTGGACCAGATAGATAAATCATAGGGGTGGAGTGGGGTGACAGTGCCTGAGACTCTCTGGATGGACAGGACTGAATGGTAAGAAGTCATACAGGGTGGGCCTGGATCCTGAGCCAGCTTAACTTCGTAAAGATCCCTCACCATTCAATGCCCCTCCAAGGGGCTCCTGGTTTTGGTCCTCTGCACCTGAAGCTTGTCATGGTAGATGAGGCTTAGGCCAGACAGGCAGGCTTTTGCAACTGTTTGGCTTTTCTTCAGGATGGGCCATCTTCACTCCTCCCTTCCCTTGTCTTCATCCCCAGAATGTCTTAAACATCTCCAATGGCAACTACTACCCCATTACGGTGACACAGCTGACCCTCGAAGTTCTGCACCTATCCCTTGTGGTGGGGCAGGTTTCCAACAACCTTCTCCTACACATTGGCCCTTTGACCAGTGAACAGGTGACTCCCCTCTCCCTGGCCAGCCCTGCCCACCAGCATGTGGATGTGTGGTGGTGGGAAAGGGGCAACTGGAGTCGGGGCTAACCTTGTGCCCATTTGGTTGACAGATGTTTTACGCAGTAGCCACCAAGATACCGGATGAAAACATGTAGTGAGTACCCCTTGATCTCTTCTTCCCTAGCCGCTTGCCTGGCTTAGGAACCCACTTAATACCCACCAGCTTTCCTGATTGCTTAGCAGATTCTTCAGCCAGCATCTGGACTGCCCTCCCATGGCCAAGAATGTAATAAGCAAAGGTTCAGGGTCCCCAGCCTCTGCTTGTTTGGACCTTGATTAGAATGAAAAACAGGCTGGAATTTGGTTAATCTTTACAATATGTGACCTTGGGCTCTTCAGCCTGCATTGCTGAGGAAGATGGATGTTTTGTTTTTCTCCTGAGGAGGGGTCCAGCATATGCCTGGGCCAAGTGAGTGGAGGTCAGAGTGATAGTGCAGCCACGCTGCCACACTGACCTGAAGGGTGGGAAAGGGTGGAAGTGGCATATTGGGGGCACCTGATGGAAGGAAGGGGTTGTGTGGGGTAAGGAAACTGGGACCTGCAGGCATCTTCTGATCTGACAGGCTGCTCCATGTGACACGTGGTCCCACGTTGTCTTTTCTTCTCTCTCAGCAAAATCTGTACCTGGCTGAAAATCAAAGTCCACCATGTGCTTTTGCACATCCAGTAAGTAGAGCTTGGAGCTCTGGTGTCCCTGCTCTCACTTCTGACTTCAGTCTCACTCAGCTCCACCTCCTGGGCAGAGTCATGCAAGCTGACCCCATAAATCTTTGTTGGCTCTTGGGAATAGCAAGTCTAGCCCCTTTTCTAAGTCTCACCTTGCCTATAAACTATTAGGGGCAAGAGGCATAGGGCTGTCTGGAAGCTGCTGGAAAACAGGTGGGGCAGCTGTCCCAGGTACCTTGGCAGAGTGGGGAGCCAGAGGGAAGGGAAAATGAGGGAGCCCCCAACTCGCCATCCCCAGACAGTATAATGGGGCCAGAGCTTTCACTTTCCTTCCAGCCATGGCAACAAGGCCTGCTTCCTCTCCAGGGGCACCCTGACCTGTTCATACCTGAGCCATTCAGAGCAGCTGGTCTTCCAGAGCTATGAGTATGTGGACTGCCGAGGAAACGCATCGGTGCCCCACCAGCTGACCCCTCACCCACCATGACCTGTCTGCTATCCCTGTACTCCAGGCACCTGCAACCCTGGTCTATATCTCCCACAACTGCCTGGTGACTAAGGAAGGACTACAGAGGCTTTGCCAAAGGAGAAGCCCTGCTTCATCACACCCTTACCTCCCACCCGCTCAGCACAGGAAGCTTGCTTTGAAGTTAACTTCATACACACACACTCATATCCTCCAATTTCCTCCAGATTCTTTCAGGGGCTGCTATCAGATTCTGCCCTTGGTTAGTCTTTTTTTTTTTTTTTTTTTTTTGGTAGAGACAGAGTCTTACTGTTGGCCCAGGTTGGTCTTGAACTCCTGGGCTCAAGTGATCCTCCCTTCTTGGCCTCCCAAAGCACTTGGATTACAGATGTGAGCCACTGTGCCTGACTGGTCTTTCTTCAGGAAAATCTGACCTGGCATCTTCTTGAGGCACCTTAGATTCCCTGGAGTGGCACCTGGCCTTTCTGTACTGAGCACCTGGTGAGTCTGAAGGGGCCATTTCACCCCAGCTCCATCAGGGCTGGCCGTCCTGTCTGAATGGGGTGAGAGCTGTAGTTTTATCTGGCTTTTAAAACATAGACCTGCCGGCTGGGCGCAGTGGCTTATGCCTATAATCCCAGCACTTTGGGAGGCCGAAGCGGGTGGATCACTTGAGGTCAGGAGTTCGTGACCAGCCTGGCCAACGTGGTGAAACCTTGTCTCTACTGAAAATGCAAAAATTAGCTGGGTGTGGTGGCACGTGCCTGTAATCTCAGGTACTCGGGAGGCTGAGGCAGGAGAATCACTTGAAACCGGAAGGCAGAAGTTGCAGTGAGCCAAGATCAGGCCACTGCACTCCAGCCTGGGCAAAAGAGCAAAACTCTGTCTCAAAAAAAAAAAAAAAAAAGAGACCCTTTTCAAGTTTTCTACTCTCTGATAAGAAAATTTGGGGACATCCAGTGCCATCTCCAAGGACTTTCTGGGGATCATAGATGCTCTCCTGTGCCTGTCTGCTTTGACCATGTGAAAAAGTGATAGTCTGCTTCTCTCTGGTAACTTGTCTACCACCCATCTGAGAGATTAGCCAAGGCCCTTTAGCCCTCTGTCCTTTCTGGTTATTGACTGTCCCTGGTTCCTAGGAAGACAGAACTGTTCTCCAGCTAAAGCTTCTCCTCTCTATAAAGCCGTTTCACTATTCTCTTCATAGCGGGAGCCAAAATAGTAGAGGAGGGGAGGGAGGCACCTGGCACTCTGTGGGTCTGCACAGGAAAAACAGAGCCAAAGGCAGAATCATTGTATAAGATATTTATTGAAGGAGAGCCTCTAAGTCCACATCCTGAGCCCATGTGAGTAGACACAGGCAGGTCAAACGGTGGGCCCAGCTGTTCTCATCTGAAAGCCTGCAGGAGATGAAGCTATCAGTATCCAGCTGAGGCTGCTGGGTTCTGTTCCACCACCACCTTAGCACCAGGGCCCACTCTGGTCCCAGAGGCCTCGTCTCTCCTTGGGCTTTGACAATGTGGAGCAGCACATCGGCAGGGACTGGTCTAGACCTTCCCTTTCCTGTCACTCAGCTAGGACTAAGCCCCAGATAACCCCTGGTTTCCCACTGGCTCCTGGTAGAAAGGTTTCTGTACTTTAGCAGAATAGGAAGGATATTTGCTCATTAAAGGTGGCTTGGTCTTACAGCTGGGTGCAGTGGTATACACCTGTAGTCCCAGCTACTCAGGAAGCTGAGGTGGGAGGATCTCTGGAGCCCAGGAGTTCAGGTCTAACAAGAGCAGCAACATTAGCAAGACCCTGTTTAAAAAAAAAAAAAAAGCCGGGCATAGTGGCACACACCTGTAATCCTGGCTACTCAGGAGGCTGAGGCAGGAGAATCACTTGAACCCGGGAGGCGGAGGTTGCAGTGAGCCAAGATCATACCACTGCACTCTAGTCTGGGCAACAAGAGAGAGACTCTTGTCTCAAAAAAAAAAAAAAGAAAAGAAAAAGATGAGCAGGGAAAGCTAAATTTGAAGTAGGATGCATGGAGAGAGGGAGAAGTGGTGACAGAACTTGGTAACTAGCTGGCTAGGGGAACAAGGGGAAGGAAGGAGACTGTGCTGTCTCCAAGCTGAGGTCAAGGTGGTGCTGGCAAGAGCCAGGGAAGCCAGGCTGGAGCTGCTGTGTATAGACTGCCAAATGTGAAGTATTTATATTGTATTCAATAAACTATACTTAAGAATATTCAAAAAAGTCTCCTGGGAGTGGGAAGGGCGCTAGTGAATACTCCCTAGGATACTCCTTATTTCACAAACTTTTCTTTTTTTTTTTTTTTGAGACAGTTTCACTCTGTTACCCAGGCTGGAGTGCCGTGGCGTGATCTTGGCTCAGTGCAACCTCTGCCTCTTGTGTTCAAGCAATTCTCGTGCCTCGACTCCCTGAGTAGTTTTGGTTACAGACGTGCACCACCACACCCAGCTAATTTTTGTATTTTTAGTAGAGACAGGGTTTCATCATGTTGGCCAAACTGGTCTGAAACTCCTGGCCTCAAGTGATCCACCCGCCTCGGCCTCCCAGAGTACTGGGATTACAGGCATGAGCCACCGCACCTGGCCGAAACTGTTTTCTTAATGTTCCAACGGACAGCAAGGTCTCTTCCCCGGGCCTCTGGGCTGCTGATGATATGTCCTGCCCTTCTGTTTTCCATGAGATTGCTCACAGGATCTCACTCTCTCCCTCTTGCTCCCATTGTGTATCTCTAAAGTCTCTTCCAATTTTACTATTCCTGTTCTGTGCTGTTATCTTCCCCACCATCCCGTTATCTTCCCCAGCTGCTGTCATCAGGAAATTTCGTGGGTTGCACTGAAATGGCCCCTTCAGACCAAAGGCAATGCTATGTAGGCTACAATGAAATACCCAGCTAATCCCTTGGATGGGGCTTGTGATTGAGGTGACTGAGGCAGCCGTTCTCAGCATGGAGGAAGAAAGGCCTTCCCAGGGCTTGCACCTTCCTGAAGTCTAACACCCAGGGTCTCCCAGCCCTGCCCACTCCTTCACCTTGGGCTGGTGAATCTCTTGGTTGTCGCTAGATGGAGAGGCTGAGAGCCAGGAAGGAAGAGGGCTGTGGGTTTTAGAAGGCAAACCTCCCTCCCCTTCCTAGGGTCAAGTGTCATGTTCCTGAGGCTATAGCCCCCGCTTTCCTCCAACCTCTTTCTCTCCATCCCTGCCCCCATCGTCCATTTGACAGCTGAGTACCCACTGTAGGCCAGACATTGCACTGGGCTTGGAGGTGGGGAGCATCACTGCCTGCAACCACTTTCTGCTGCTGCAGGCCTGCTCTGATGTGATGCGACCCCTCCTTCCCCAGGCTATATCTCAGTAAGCATGTGCTTGGGGGAATGAGTGATGGCTCCAGTGACAGTCATAAACTGAAACCCCTGACAGACTTATCACTGCTGAATGAGGGCAGGTAGTGATAGTAGTAGGAGTTGCATACTTGCAGGGGACCCAAGACCCAGTTCTCCCATTGGCTTTGCCTAGAGAAACATAAACTTGCCTTCCACTCTGTTTCCACCCTCTCCAACCCCTTTGTGAGTCCTCCTGCCTGCTTCCTCTCATCTCTGTCTCATAAAGCTGACCAATGCTGTGATTCCTCCCAGGAAAAAAATTACGTTTTATTCCTGGAAGCCTCCTCTTCTAGAGTGGGTGGCTTTTGAACTGGAGATGTTGCTGGATGCTGAGAAGATGTGGCTGCTCATCTGCATTT
Source organism: Rhinopithecus bieti (assembly GCF_001698545.2). NCBI lineage: Eukaryota > Metazoa > Chordata > Mammalia > Primates > Cercopithecidae > Rhinopithecus > Rhinopithecus bieti. The sequence continues at coordinate 551,818 of NW_016804383.1, forward strand.
TGGGGATGGCCACTGGGGTCTTGGGTTCAATCTCTGGGTCACCACTGCTGTATGTAGTTGGTAGACTGAGAAGAGGAAAAGATGGGAAACAAAACAAATTAGCAGCTTCTGGTTTCAGAACACTGTGTGAAATCCTGTGAGGCCAGAGGAATCAAAGTGAAATGTAGCAGCCCAGTCTTCATCCTAGAAGTGCTAGCATCAGGTTTTCTCATCTGTTGCACCTCTGTCAGAGACACCTTTCTAATGCCTTGCACAATTATATATTCTTGTTAAGAGTTGCCATCCAGGCCAGGCACGGTGGCTCACACCTGTAATCCCAGCACTTTGGCAGGCCGAGACGGGTAGATCACTTGAGACCAGCCTGGCCAACATAGCGAAACCCCATCTCTACTAAAAATACAAAAACTAGCCAGGCGTGGTGGTATATGCCTGTAATCCTAGCTACTCGGGAGGCTGAGGCAGGAGTATCATTTGAACCCGGGAGGTGGAGGTTGCAGGTGGAGTGCAGCTGAGATCCAGCCTGGGTAACAGAGTGAGACTCTGTCTCAGAAAAAAAAAAAAAAAGGTTATCATCCTGAGTTTGATGGCCTACAGTGAGCTGGATTCCAAGCTAAGTGCTTTTAGTGCTCTTTCCTTTATCAATCTATTTATTTATTTATTTATTTATTTATTTATTTATTTTTATCGCTCTTTTACCCAGGCTGGAGTGCAGTGGTGTGATCCTGGCTCACTGCAACCTCCACTTCCAGGGGTCAAGTGATTTTTCTGCCTCAGTCTCCTGAATAGCTGGGACTACAGATGCGCCCTACCGCAGCCAGCTAATTTTTTTGTATTTTTAGCAGAGATGGCATTTCAGCATATTGCCCAGGCTGGTCTCAAATTCCTGAGCTCATGCAATCTGCTCACCTTGGCCTCCCAAAGTGCTGAGATTTCAGGCATGAGCCCCTGCGCCTGGCCCCTTTCCTTTATTAATAATTGCCATATTCAGTCCTCATGCCCCCTCTGTTGAGGAAGTTGTATCATCTATTATTCTCATTTTATCGATAGCGCTGAGCAATAGGCCATCCATACCCAGGCATTTTTTCCTCTTTTTTTTTTTCAGGGAGGGTCTCTGTTGCACAGGCTGGAGTGCAGTGGTGTGATCACCACTCGGCAGCCTCAACCTCTGGGGCTCAAGCAATCTTCGCCTTAGCCTCCCAGGTAGCTTGGGCTCCAGGTGTGTGCCACCATGCCCAGCTATTTTTTTTTTTTTTTTTAAACGAAGTCTCACTCTGTCACCAGGTTGGAGTGCAGTGACACGATCTCGGCTCACTGCAACCTCCTCTTCCTGGGTTCAAGCAATTCTCCAGCCTCAGCCTCCTGAGTATCTGGGACTACAGGCACATGCCGCCACACCCAGCTAATTTTTGTATTTTTAGTAGAGATGGGGTTTCACCATGTTGGCCAGGATGGTCTTGATCTCTTGACCTCATGATCCGCCTGCCTCGAAGTGCTGGGATTACAGGCGTGAGCCACCGTGCCCGGCTGGCCAGCTAGTTTTTAAAAATGTTTGTTGTTATTGAGACCGAGTCTCACTCTGTTGCCCAGGCTGGACTCAAACTCCTGGGCTCAAGCGATCCTCTCACCTTGATCTCCCAAAGTGCTGGGATTATAGGCATGAGCCACCACACACTTGGCTTTCTTTCATTTTTTTTTCTTTTTTTTTTTTTTGAGATGGGATCTCACTATGTTGCCCAGTCGGAACCTGAACTCCTGGGCTTAAGCAGTACTACTGTCTCAGCTTCCCAAGTAGCCAGGACTGCAGCACCCAGCTTCCTACCAAAACATTTTTAATGGGGGCAAAGAATAGAGGAATAGACCGTCCAGAAGTAATGTGAAATAATTCTAATCTCCTCCCCTTACTCCTGCTAAGGAGGTTTCTCTGGACTACACACACACACACACACACACACACACACACACACACACACACACACACTCAGTCACCCAGAGTCTGTCTTTCAGGGTCTGTGTCTGTGTCTTACCTTGAGTTGTGAATACCCAGTGTTTTTGATGGGGCTAGATTGGCATGGGTTCATGAGACCTGATGATGAAACAAAGTACAGGTTACTCATCCAGCAGTTTTCCAAGGATGGAACACTACAAGCCTGGACTGCTTGTGTCTGGTGACCCAGGGGGTGATGGGGGTGCGTGAGGACAGGCTCCTACCTGGGACAGGGCACAGACTGAGCCCTTCCTGAAGATTCTCAACTAGGAAGCTGTGCTGTGGTTCCCTGTTCCAGACCTCACAGGGGTCAATATATCTGTTAATAAGCCTACAACTCCTGTCCCACCCTCTGATCACCCCTACCTCCTCTGTCACACTCACTCTGGAAGAAGGGCCACCAACTTTCTCAGCCACTCTCTGCAGAAGTTGGAAGGCTCTTTTGCAGCCGTAGGTTGGCATAAACCCACCCAGAGGGAGTTGATTAGCAAGGCATTAAAGGCCGACGGTACTTGGGAGAGTCAGAGAGGGTAGGGTAGTGGATACGGATTCTGCACTACAGGGCTGGGATGGAAGCAAAGGGCTCCTCTCCTCACCACCTCCCACTCCCAGGCTCCAGTCCAGAGTCTGTAAGGATTTTCTGCCCACCCTGGAATCTGTTGTTCATACAGAGATTGCCCTCCAGCTTAATAGATTCCCACTGAAGTAGGCTGCTGACCTGGCCTTTGGGAATCTTGGAGATTGCATTTGGAGGTGTGCTGAGTACAACGGGCTTGAGCACTTGGTTGTGTTGGCTGAGGTGGTGGCTGTGGCCCTGGCCGCGCCTGTGCCTGTGGCAGTGGTGATGGCTGTGGCGGTGGCTGCGATGTTGGCTGCACCGATGGCTGCTGCTGTGATGGCTGTTGTTGCTCCCGTGATGTCCACAATTTCGCCACTGGTGGTTGCGGCACATTTGACTTCTTAGGTGGCTGGAGTTTTTTCTCCAGTTGTTGTTCTTCCTCCTGGTGTTTCTTCAGTTCCTGGCAAGAAGCCCCCGGGCAAGTGGCATCCTCCTCTCCCCACCCAATCACCCATCTGCCAGAGAAACTTCAGGGAACAAGGCAAGTGAGTAGAGAAGTATAGGTGGCAGTGGTCTCTGTTTCCTAGAGCTGCAGGCTGAAATTGGGCCTACGCTGTCTCCCTCACCCACTGTAACACCCAACAATGACTTCTGGGTGACAGCACCCGTAGCACAGCCCCAGCCCAGGAAATAGCACTGTCTTCGAGCACCTGCTTCCTCACTTGAGAGCTCAGCACAGAAAGCAGTTTTTAGTGCTGGAGGATAAAGAATAATTCCCTGCAAATGTCCTGTGTTTTGTTTTGTTTTTTAGAGACAGGTTCCCACTCTGTCACCCAGGCTGGAGTGCAGTGGCATGATTATGACTCACTGTAATCTGGAACTACTGGGCTCAAGTGATTCTCCTGCCTCAGCTTCACAAGTAGCTAGGACTACAGGTGCACACCACCATGCCCAGTTAATTTTTTTTTTTTTAAATAGAGTCAGGGTCTCATTATGTTGCCCAGGCTGGAGTGCAGTAAGTGGTGCAATCTTGGCTCACTGCTGCCTCAACCTCCCAGGCTCAAGCAATCCTTCCACCTCAGCCTCCTGAATAGCTTGGACCAAATGCATGCACCACTATGCCTTGCTAATTTTTAAATTTTCTGTAGAGACAGGGTCCCCCTATGTTGCCTAGGTTGGTTTGGAACTCCTAGCCTCAAGCGATCCTCCCACCTCAGCCTCCCAGAGTAATTTTTCTAATAGCCCAAGGGTGCTTTTAAACCTTACAAGTGCTTTGAAATAGCAGTGCCAAATAAAAATATAATGCATGCCGGGCTGGGCACCGTGGCTCACGCCTGTCTTCCCAGCACTTTGGGAGGCCGAGGCAGGCGGATCACAAGGTCAGGAGTTCAAGACCAGCCTGACCAACATGATGAAACCCTGTCTCTACTAAAAATACAAAAATTAGCTGGGCGTGGTGGCAGGTGCCAGTAATCCTAGCTACTCAGGAGGCTGAGGCAGGAGAACTGCTTGAACCCGGGAGGCGGAGGTGGCAATGAGCTGGGATCATGCCACTGCACTCTAGCCTCGGTGATAGAGCAAGACTCTGTCTCA
>NW_016804383.1:556411-559950 GCF_001698545.2 Rhinopithecus bieti
TTTTTTTGAGACAGAGTCTTGCTCTGTCTCCCAGGCTGGAGTGCAATGGCCTAATCTGGCTCATTGCAACCTCTGCCTCCCGAGTTCAAGTGATTCTCCTGCCTCAGCCTCCCGAGTAGCTGGGATTACAGGCATGTGCCACCACACCCAGCTAATTTTTGTATTTTTAGTAGAGACAGGGTTTCACCATGTTGGCCAGGATGGTCTCGAACTCCTGACCTTGTGATCTGCCCGCCTCGGCCTCCCAAAGTGGTAGGATTACAGGCATGAGCCACTGCGCCTAGCCACTAAATTTTCTAATAGCCACATAGAAGAAGAAATAGGGCCAGGTGCAGTGGCACATGCCTGTAATTCACACTTTGTGGCACTGAGATGGGAGGATTGTTTCAGGCTAGGAGTTTGAGGCCAGCCTGGGCAACATAGTGAGACCTGGTCTTTACAAAAAATTAGCTAGGCATGGTGGTGCATGCCTGTAGTCCCAGCTACTCAGGAGGCTGAGGCTGGAGGATGGCTTGAGCCCAGGAGATCACGCTGCAGTGAGCTATGAATGGGCCATCGCACTCCACGTTTGGTGACAGAGGAAGACCTTGTCTCAAAAAAAGAAGAAGAAAAAACAAGTGAAACTAATTTTAATTACTTTTATTTATTCATTTATTGTGTGCGACAGGGTCTCACTTTGTCACGCAGGCTGGAATATAGTGGCGTGGTCACAAGGCTTACTGCAGCCCGACTTCCCAGGCTCAAGTGATTCTCCCACCGCAGTCTCCCCAGTAGCTGGGACTAGGGGTGCACACCACCATGCCCGGCTAATTTTTGTATTTGTTTTAGAGATGGATTTCACCATGATACCAGGCTGGTCTGAAACTCCTGGGCTCAAACGATCAGCCTGCCTTGGCCTTCCAAAGTGCTGGGATTACAGGCATGAGCCACTGCGCCCGGCCATTGTTGTTTTTTTAAGATGGAGTTTTGCTCTTGTTGCCCAGGCTGGAGTACAATGGCGTGATCTTGGCTCACTTAAACCTCTGCCTCCCAGGTTCAGGCAATTCCCCTGCCTCAGCCTCCCGAGTAGCTGGAATTACAGGTGCATGCCACCGCGCCCAGCTAATTTTTGTATTTTTAGTAGGGATGGGGTTTCACCATGTTGGTCAGGCTGGTCTCGAACTCTTGACCACAGGTGATCCACCTGCCTCGGCCTCCCAAAGTGCTGGGATTACAGGTGTGAGCCACTGTGCCTGGCTGGGAGCAAGACTGGAGCAAGACTCTGTCTCAAATACATAAATAAATAAGTAAGTGAATTAATTAATTCAAGTCCAGGCATGGTGGTTCACACCTGTCAACAGTTTGGGAGGCTGAGGTAGGAGGATTGCTTGAGTCCAGGAGTTCCAGACCAGCCTGGGCAACAAAGTGAGACCCTGTCTCTATTACAATAATAAAATAAAATTTTAATTTTTTTTTTTTTTTTTTTTGAGATAGGGTCTCATTCTTTCACCCAGGCCAGAGTGCAGTGGTACCATCTTGGCTCACTGCAACCTCCACCTCACTGGTTCAAGTGATTCTCCTGCCTCAGCCTCCGCAAGTAGCTGGAATTACAGGCATGCGCCACCATGCGTAGCTACTTTTTGTACTTTTAGTAGAGACCGGGTTTTGTCATGTTGGCCAGGCTGGTCTTGAACTCCTGACCTCAAGTGATCCACCAGCCTCAACCTCCCAAAGTGCTAGATTACAGGTGTGAGCCACCACGCCCAGCCAAAATAACATTTTTAAAAACTAAATTAAATTTATATAAAACTGACTGGGCGTGGTGCCTCATGCCTGCAATCCCAGCACTTTGGAAGGCTGAGGCAGGCGGATCACCTGAGGTCGGGAGTTCGAGACCAGCCTGACCAACATGGAGAAACCCCATCTCTACTAAAAATACAAAATTGTCCAGTCGTGGTGGTACATGCCTGTAATACCAGCTACTTGGGAGGCTGAGACAGGAAAACCACTTGAACCTGGGAGGAGGAGGTTGCGGTGAGCCGAGATGGCACCATCGCACTCAAGCCTGGGCAACAAGAGCAAAACTCCGTCTCAAAAAAAAAAAAAAAATTAGTTTCTCAGTCACACTCCAAAGCTCAATAGAGCACACAGGCTGGGGGTTACCCTATTGGACAGAACATCTTTAAACCTCCCAGCCTAGTACACTTGCCCTCCCCCAGTCTGTTACAACAGGGAAATTGAGTTAGCTTGTAGTGTTCCCCCCAACAGACACAGTCTATCTGAGAATGCCAAATGACCTTGCTTTCCTCCTACCCCCAGCAAACAACATTCGCCAAATAGTAGGCAGCTTCCTAGGGTTCTGTCTCCATTCTCCATTCCCTTCCTACTCCAGAAAGGACCCTGAAGAACCCAGCCTATCCCATGCACCTGTTCTTTCTGCTGCAGCTCCTGCTGCTGCTGGGCCATCAGCCACCTCCTTCGGTCCAAAGCCATCTGCCGGCGCCGGGCCTCCCAGTGGTAGGCACTACCCATGATAGTGGGATGGTGTGAGGACCCAGGTGGGGGTGGGGACAAGCAGAGCCCACTGCTCTCACCACCTCTGTCTCTTCCCACTCAGACCCCTCTGCCTGTAACTGGAACCACCTCACAATGTGGTTACTGCCAGGGCAACTGGGCGGACCCTGCCTGCTTTGTTGAGGAAGGGAGGCATTTTCCCCAAGGCTCCCAGGGAACATCTGCAAAGTACCTTTCTCTCCTGGGTCCTGAGCAGATGGAAGACCTTCCCACCTTAGCTTTGAGTCTCACTGGGCCCCATGGAAAATTCAGCAGTAAAGTCTTTTCTCTCTGGTTTCTTTCCCTGACTTTTCCTCAGAGGCTTCCAGCATCATCTGACTCTCCCTCTGCTCATCCCTCCCCACTTAGGTCTCCGGAATTACCTTTTTCTCCTTAATCTCTCCCCATCTCCCCCATAAATGTCTGTGGTGAGTCAGAATGAAAGAAAATACAAAATCCTACTAAGCCTCACTGAGGTCTGAGACCCCAGAACGCAAAGGGGCTTCTTAGAAGGCACCCTAGCTCTGGAGATTTCTAATGCTGAACTCAAGCCTAGTGTCTACCTCTTAATTTTATTTTCATTTTATTTTTTATTTTTTGAGAAGAGTTTCACTCTTGCTGCTCAGACTGGAGTGCAATGGCGCAATCTTGACTCACCGCAACCTCTGCCTCCCAGGTTCAAGAGATTCTCCTGCCTCAGCCTCCCAAGTAGCTAGGATTACAGGCATGTACCTCCACACCCAGATAATTTTTGTATTTTTAGTAGGCACGGGGTTTCTCCATGTTAGTCAGGCTGATCTCAAACTCCCGACCTCAGGTGATCTGCGCCCCTTGGCCTCCCAAAGTGCTGGGATTACAGGTGTGAGCCACCATGCCTGGCCTGAGACTGTGCATTTAAGATCACCTGAAGTGGCTGCGTGCAGTGGCCTCTGCCTCCCGGGTTCAAGCAAACAAAACGAAAGAGCCCAGGCAACCTAGTGAAACCCTGTTCGGGCTGGGGCGTATCT
>NW_016804384.1:0-21926 GCF_001698545.2 Rhinopithecus bieti
TAAATGCCCTTCATGTTTCAGTAAAACAATCCAATCAAAACTAAAGACCAAAAACACTGTAAAACAAATCAAGCATACAAACAGTTTCTAAGCATTCCTGTTACATTTTAGCCCTTTAGCCAGAGGCTTTAAAATTTCTTAGGCTGTATATAGTAGTTTAAGTTGGCAAACGGGGCACAGAAAATGTCATCATGAACATTGTTTTCAGTCAGGTTCTGAAGGACTGCAAGGAAATACCTGGGGATAATAGAATGATTTGGATCACAGGAAGCCACCCCAGGTAAAGCTCTCAAAGATCATATTCAAGGTGAATTAACCACATTCCTTCCTCTTGGTGCAGGACCCTTGTGACTGTAACCTCACACTGGAGCTAGCGACCAAGCCCACTCTATCCTCTCTACTGAGATGTTCCAAATAAGATAGAGAGGCATCCCTTCTGAAAGGTTTGATTTATTTCTTGTTGGTGGCAAAAGAATTTGAAGCTGTTAAGAGATTTACACCTATAGAGTCTCTGGAATATAGATTAAAAAAATTATTATTATTTTTCTGAGATGGGGTCTCACTGTGTCAGCCAGGCTGGATGGAGTACAGTGATGCAATTATGGTTCACTATAGCGTTGAACTCCTGGGCTTAAGTGATCCTTGCACCTCATCCTCTTGAGTAGCTGGGACTACAGGCACATGACGATCACCTGGCTAGGATTTTATTATTGTTGCTCACGATGATAAGCTAAATTTCTGAAGCAGAACATTAATTCACTGTAGGAAATGATTGCCAGATGTTCATTGCAAAATGTCAGGCCACCAATGAGAAAAGGGGTGACANGCTCCTGAAGATGCACCACCATAGCTGCCACCAATGTTCTAGATGATTTCTAAATTTCTTTCTGGTCTGAAATCCAAGATTCTTTGTTGGGTCCTGGGGATACCAGCAGGAGTTGGCAAAGTGATGGGACAGTTGGGCTAGTACAATCAAATTTTTTAAAAAGGATGGATTTTCCTTAAGCTTTCAAATCATAGTGTTCAGTGGAAGCCAAGGCTGCTTGAGGATGGTTGAATCTGTCCTAGCTAAAATGCTTCACTGAACCCTCAGCACTTTAGGTGTGCTTGACACCTTGGTGTCACTCAGCTGCATCATGAACATGCATGCACATATACACATGCACTCACAGAAGAAAAATAAGTGCCCTCAGTAACAGAGATTTGGCAATTACCAAATATATTTAATTGATGTAGAATATTTCATTGGGTTCTTACACCTATTAAAGTTATAATCGTTAGACTCGGCATACTCTATAACTAAAGAATGCACAGTTTACTGTTTTCATGGAGTGATAATTCTGTAATGTCTCCAGGGTTTTTGTCTGAACATGTGACCTCATAACATTTTAATATGTTTATAGTAATAATAAAGTTTAATAAATTAACTACTTTGTTAATACTTTGAAAGCCAACTCAGGCTTTGAATTAGATATTTAAAAATTTGAATGTCAATACAAACATGACCAGGAAGAATATGCAAAATTTTCTTTTCATTTAAGGGGCTAAAGACTATGTAAACAAATATATCTAAATATCATAGTCTTCTAACAGTTGTAATAATCACAAGCATTATTCTATGTCATCACTGCTTGTGCTATTATCAATTGAATACTTACATCAGAAATGGATCAAGTAAAACTCTAGATATACTTCCTCTTGACATCTTGAGAGGAACATATATAACATTGGAAGAAAGCCATTCCATGCTGTCTATGAAATAAAAAACATTTTTCAGTGAAATTGATGCAAAGGCATTGGGAAGCTTCAGAAAAAACTGTTTCATGCATTACAGAAGGTATGTATTTTCTTCTATTACCTTTTGCTGATACCATTTTCATCAATAAATGTCTTTGTCTGACTACAAAAGATACAAAGAATACCCTTTTTATATCATAGTGAGAACAACCTTGATGTAATTCCTCTGGCTTTGAATTATAATGTATGTCATCAGTAATGTAAGTTGTTATAATTTACTTCTGACATTAAGATGTTGCTTTAGGGCACATTGTTGCAAATATATCCTATTCACTTTCTTGCCTTCTAAATGCCCTTCATGTTTCAGTAAAACAATCCAATCAAAACTAAAGACCAAAAACACTGTAAAACAAATCAAGCATACAAACAGTTTCTAAGCATTTCTGTTACATTTTAGCCTTTAGCCAGAGGCTTTAAAATTTCTTAAGTTGTATATAGTAGTTTAAGTTGGCAAACGGGGCACAGAAAATGTCATCATGAATATTGCTTTCAGTCAGGTTCTGAAGGACTGCAAGGAAATACCTGGGGGATAATAGAATGATTTGGATCACAGGAAGCCACCCCAGGTAAAGCTCTCAGAGATCCTATTCAAGGTGAATTAACCACATTCCTTCCTCTTGGTGTAGGACCCTTGTGACTGTAACCTCACACCAGAGCTAGCGACCAAGCCCACTGTATCCTCTCTACTGAGATGTTCCCAATAAGGTAGAGAGGCATCCCTTCTGAAAGGTTTGATTTATTTCTTGTTGGTGGCAAAAGAATTTGAAGCTGTTAAGAGATTTCCACCTATAGAGTCTCTGGAATATAGATTTTAAAAAAATTATTATTTTTTTTTTGAGATGGGGTCTCACTGTGTCAGCCAGGCTGGATGGAGTACAGTGATGCAATTATGGTTCACTATAGCGTTGAACTCCTGGGCTTAAGTGATCCTTGCACCTCATCCTCTTGAGTAGCTGGGACTACAGGCACATGACGATCACCTGGCTAGGATTTTTATTATTGTTGCTCACGATGATAAGCTAAATTTCTGAAGCAGAACATTAATTCACTGTAGGAAATGATTGCCAGATGTTCATTGCAAAAATGTCAGGCCACCAATGAGAAAAGGGGTGACAATTTTTTCTGTATTGATGCCTTCTTTCCAGAGTCCAAGGGGGGTTTTAATATTATCAAGTGGAATAATTTAATATTATTCTTAAATATTTAAATATTCTACGTTTAGACAAATAATTTAGAGAAAGTCTGTGTGTATAAATATATATGCATGTATAATTTTCCACATACAAAATGACCTTAGAGTTTTAGTCCTTATAAGTAACATCATTTTTAATTTTTATTTTAACATATTTAACATATTTAAAACATAATTTTAATTTTTCTATGTAGTACGTAAGTCTCGTGAGACCCATTCACTATTAATATCTATGAAGCATCTGCTTAGCATGAAACAGTACTGTACTGGCAACACACCAGTGAATAAAATAGACATGGTCTCTGGCCTCATGGAGCAAACATTCTACTTGGGGCAGGCAAATGATATAGAAGTAAACAGATAAAGAATATACTTTCTGATAAACACTATGAAGGAAATAAGCTGATGTAATTCAGAGTGACTAAGTGAATGTTGTCGTTTTACACTGCCAGAAAGAATTCTAGAGAAGTGACATGTGAACTGAGATGCAGATAGCCAACTAAATTTGTTCAGCGCAAGGACCAAGTACTTCAGAGGATGTGCAAAGGTATAGGGAAGGAACAACTGGCTCATTTGAGAAACAGGAAAATACATAGGCTATGGAGGCTGTTGCATAGGGAGCAAAAGGAAGTTGACATAAGATGCAGGTAGGGGCTGAAAATGTAGAAGCTGTGGGAAGAATTGTAGATTTGGTTTTGAATGCAATAGGACATTGTTGAAGATTTTAAGAAGGTTAAAGGCATCATCTTACATAAGTTTTTAAAATATCACTCTGGTTACTTTTAGATGATGGCACAGGGAAACAAAAGTGGAGGGAAAGAGAGAGGGAAACTATTCGAATAAAGAAGAGAGATGGAAGTAGTGTGGGCTGGAAAGCTAGCCGTGGAAATGCAGAGAAGGGTCCAGATTTGGGCATGTATCAGATGTAGAACCCCCACAAATTGCTGATGATTCGTGCTAGACACAGTTCTACAGTGGCCTCTCAGATTCCTGTCCCTGGCAATATGCATGCCTTGTATAGTCTCTTGCCCTTGAGTGTGAACAGGACCTGTGACTATGATGGGATACTCATTCCTATGACTACAGTATATTTATTGTATAGGACTTCTTCATAGCACACTGAAGGGAAATTTTCCTGCTGGCCATGTTGTAGGAGGACCACATGGCCAGGACCTGAGGGTGGATGGCCGCTAGGTACTGAGCATAACCCCGGGTAATAGGGACTTCAACTCTACAATCACAAAGATCCAAATTCTACCAACAATCTAAAGGAGCTTGGAGGAGGGCCCCAAGCCTCACTTGAGATGGCAGCCCAACGGGCACGTTGATGACAGCCTGTGACACCCTGAATGCCTGACTCCTGGTCTGTGGAAAACAAGAGATAATAAATTTGCATTGTTTTAAGTTGCTAAGTNGAGAATTAACAAAAGATCCATAAACATATGTTTGTGTTACAAAGTAAGGAAATATTCGAAAAATGAGGGGATATATCCAAAGAGACATTGGACTAGATTGGAGGAGACTTCTGCTGGCCAACTCAAAGACCACCTGAGCAGCAAAATCAATAATGAATAATGGTTTATAACCCATTAAAATATCAACTCATAAGTCTATTTTATATAAATGAATGAAGAGACAAGTAAATTAGGGAGAACTGATAGTTCTTCCTTCCAAAAGAATACCAATATATTTTGAAGGAGTTATGAATATAGAAAACTCACCATTTGATAACCATCATAGTCATAATTGATTCAGATGGGAGGTATAAATGGACGCTAAGACTTTGGGGTGGAGACTTGACAAAAAGCAGTAGATCAGTCATGGTCCAAGCAGGAAAACGAGTCATAAAAGATTACATATAGCAAATATTTATATATAAAAACATAGACATACATACGATTTTTGACAGGCACTTAGCCTTCTGCAATTATGAAAGTCAGTTAAGCGATTTAAGCAAGCTGTTGTCTCTGTGATGCTGGAGCTTTGAAGTCCAAAGTGTAGGCAGTAGGCAAAAGGAAATAGATATAAACTGAATGACAAGCAGAGCAAGCTGAAATTCACAAGCATAAGCTGCAGATCAGAAGATGAACTGAAACCTGTGTCAGTTCTGGTTGCTTCTGCCTTTGATGGTATGGATGTACTGCAGAAGTCAGGGCCCTCCTACCTGGCTCGCAGGTCAGAGAAGTTGAAAAGAAATCAGGAAGAGGTGAGCAGTTGCAGTCCTGGCTCCTGCGCACCAGTGAGCTAGGCCAGTGGGTGAGTGACAACATGAGAGATACAGAATGAGTACAGCTTTACTTCCACCCTCTTAATTGCCCACAAGAAGGTTGTTGTGGCCCAGACTAACTTGAAACATTCTTGAAACATTCAGCCTAGCCAAGTTAACGCATGACTAAGCCACCATTGGTTTAGATGTGGTGTATCTTCCCACAAAATACTTACCATTTACAAAGGAGAAAATGGTGACTTTAGGGTGAAAAACCTGGCAGACACCAACCTGATGTTTATATCACATCTGTGGGAAGAATCATCCTATGGGTGTTCTGATGTCCCGAGAAGGGTACAGCATCAATTCTGTGACACTCCTGCTAAGAATACATCATTCTTTCTGGTCCTGGGGAAACCTCAGGATGCTGCCTGAGAGACATCCTACAGAATGAAAGCTCTCTACTCTTTACAACCATCAAGGACATAAAAGGCAGGAAAAATGCTGCAGAAATTTTCCAGATTGAAGGAGACTAAAGCAACATCAGAACCAAATGCAAAGCTTGATTTTGAATGGCATCCTTGACCAGAAAGAGAGAAGAGATCTAATCAGGGTGATTGGAAAAATGTGAATGGATTTCAGGTTTGGATTATGGTGATGCATCAGTGTAGATTTCCTGTTTGGGATGATTGCACGGCAGTCATGTTGGAAACTGTCCTTGTTTTTGGAAAATACACACTGTAGCGTTTAAGGAGGCGGGGTCACGTTGCCCATAGTTATTTAGAAAAATAAGAATGATAATCATGTGTTGTATGTATTCACAAGGAATGAGACATGGGGCAAATGTGGTAAAATATAAACAGTTGGGGAAGCTAGGTGAAGTAGATCCAGGAGTTCTTTGTGTTCTTCTTGCAAATGTTCTCTTAGTTTAAATTTGCTTCAAAATAAATTATAAAGAGAATAGTAGAAGGTAAATGAATAAGAATAGGAAAAGAAGAAGACAATACTGACAACAATTTTTCCAACTCTTCTGTGAATTGAAGGGTGAGACATGGGCAGGATTAGTAGAGAAATTTGGTGTCAAGAAAGGATTTTTCAAAAATGGTTGACAGAACTTGTTTGTAAGTTGATGAGAATGACACAAGTGATTGAGAGGGACACATAGTGCATAATTTCAGGAGCAAAGTCCTGGCAAATCATCATAATGTCCACATGACAAGTATATGGATGGTCTTTGAGAGAAGCCAGAACATTTGCTCTTTAAAACAGAAAGAAAGCATTTTACTGCTTTTACGGATTCATATTTTACTATTTTTTTAAAAACTGAATATGAAATAATTAAAAGCAGAAGTGTTGGCAGCTATGATAAGTAGGAATTAATTTTTAAAAAGGCTAAAGCAAAAATGAATTATAATTAACTTTTAAAATTAAATGTATATGTGTCCATGTTTAAGACTTTTATTTTATTACAGAGAAAGCTAAAATGAAGATGTGCAGATCACTTCCAGCCACCTGGTATACCAACTCCTGGAGAATTTCTTGCAGGGCTTAAGTAGAAATCAAGCAAAGACTACAACTGGGATCCTAAAATTCACCATAAGAACTCGCTGGAAATGAAATAGTTATGGGTTATATCAATCAAATGAATTGCATATGAAGTTCACATGCAGAAAAGGCCTAGCAGGGAGGTGAGCCTGTCCCAGTTCTGGGGAAATTTGCAATTCAACTTGGTCAAGTTACCCAAAGACTTGCTGACTTGTGCTGTTGACTAAATTTTTTGCAAAGTTGAAAACCAATTTTCAGTTAGAGTAGAAAAATGCTTTGGTTTGACTGGGAATGTGTGTGACTAGTAGAAAAGATCAATTGGGAAATTATACTTCAGTGTCTCAAATACCAAATTCTTGAGACTTTATTGAAATTTTGTCATTGAATCATCTTTTTCACAAATATCTTACAAATTTAGCATTTTAAAAGCTTGGCACATAGGAATTAGTTACTACTTTGACTTATTCATCAAAGCATAGACTTTTATTTCAGCTCACAAAATTATCCTTCCGAAGAATTAATAAATTTGCCAACATTCCTTCCTTACTTTTACTCATAATCTTTTCTGTATTCTGTTTTTGCTTAAATATATTACATTATCATCTGCTTTACAAATATTCTGTTTCCAGACTCTTTGCTAATAAAAGAAATAGTTTCTATCTATTTGAAGTGTATACACAATGCTATGTCCACTTGTATTGTTAACTATACAGTGGTGATACAGATGGGCCCTGTCTTAAATCCCAATTCTATCACTTGCTTCATTCTTGACCTTGGAGAATGTACTTATCTTCTCTAGCTTGAATTTTCTCCAATGTAAAATACAGGGGAGGCTGCATCTTGTGATGTATTTAATGGGCGTCCTTCTTTTATAATACAACTTTCCCCAGGGTTCCACTAAGTATTTTAATTCTTCCTCTGGGAGTTTACTAGGTAATTAGTTTAAATTACATGTATTAAGGTTATTGAGGCTAAATACTAAGACAGAAAGAAGTAAACTCTTTAGAAATGCAGGGGCTCTGGAATTATTCAGTCATCTCACATTTATCTCTAGGGTTTTTTCTAGCTATCAAAATATTTAGCAAATAGTTTAGGGGTGATCTTAGGACCTAATTCTGAAGAAGGTTGTCTTGCCCTGTGGTGTGTTCAACATTGGGATGTTTTGCGAATTAATGAGAGCATAAACCTGTAGTACCTAGAGGTTTCTGACGCAAGAATGTCCTCAGTCAGTGCCGAGTTATTATTATTGTTCTTGATTATTTCCAATTATTCCTTTTACCAAAAAGCACGCTATTTTCCAGAACCCAGCCAAATAATATACTTCATTTGGACAACAGAGTTTGAAAACTGGAAAGAGTATAAATTATTTGAATAACCTTTGCAAACATACAAGGACTCCAAGTTAGGAAGTGTCACTGGGGCAACACCCAAACTGACTACCTTTCTAGCCTTCTCTAGCACTCTGTTTAGTAGAGTTGCTCTGCTGTGTTCCTACACTGCTTCCAACCAGCTTTTCAGATGGCCCCTCGTTACCTTGGCTCAGTTGTTGATAAGGGCATCACTTTGCTTACATCAGAGCACAAAATGTCACTCAATTGACAATTCATTTGTTTCCAATTTTCCACCCAAGTTCACCCTGTCACTAACAGAGAGGCATGTATGTTTTGTGTTCTGATCATTTTCTGTCTCCAAAGAGGTTTGAAATATCTATTTTGTTCTCCTCTAATGCTAAATAGAGTTCCATTTTTGCTTTGCTAAGGCTTTTGAATTTAAGTACTTTAACTTTTAGCTTATTAATTTTACTACCGCTTCTAAACATTTCTAGAGAGGTCCCAGAAAAAGTTTGTATTTCGTGAAAGCCTATAGTTGCACTCAAATTTAAAGAAATCCCATCACTATATCTAACATGGACAAAGGCATTTGTCAGTAGTAGAAACCACCATATGAGTTTACATTATTATGACTTGTCTATTAGTCTCCAGAGCTTTCCACCACACAGAAATCATTGCACTTTTAGAAAAGCAGTCTAAATACAAACGATTGTCAATGGCTAGCCGTGAAACCCTATTAGGAGCCATGCTATTCATGGCCAATTAGAGCACAATGAGACCTGACATTTTTCTTCATTTAAAACAACTTTTGTCCAGCTTCTTAAAAACAACTGTTAAAATGACAGGGTATAGGATTCTAACACAAACAAATGGAAATCCGATTTGTAAAATTATTGTTGCTATGATACTATGATAGTTGTGCTCAATTATTAGATGAATAGAATGAGAGAGGTTCAAAAATGTTTCATTGTTTACTCACTAGTAGTCTTCATCAACTCCTGCCAGGTGAGGCTAAATAGCAATTTAGGACACTACCTCTTCAGCTTTTCCTCAAGTGCTTGAGCTACTCAGTCATTCTGAAGTTGGAAGAGATTTGAAAAGTTCTAGTAAAAACTCTCAGATTGGGAGCAATGCCTTTAACCTTTGGGGGATTGGAGAGAAGGAAGGACAAGGTATAACTGTGGCTGGAGTGGCCATTGAACCATGGATGATTTATAATTTCAAGAAGAAGGGTGTCAAAAACTGATTGATTTTCCTCAACCTGTCTTTAGATCTTCACGTTGAATTAAACACACACAACATGAGGATAGAATATTGCGTGAACCAAAATTACAGTACGGTTTATGTGAGAATAGAAGAGCTCAGTTCTTCATGCATCTGTCTCTTCAGGCCACTAACAAAGCTTTGTGTGTGTGTGCAATCTTCCTCTAAGTGAACAGCAATCATCAATGCCAAATTATTCCACAACTCACTTACATGTATGAGAAAACTGAATAGTTTATTTCTACATTTTTCTGGGTGTAAAAGTCTGGAGGAGGTCACTGCAGCAAAGTTTTTCTCATTTACTTGATGGCCCTAATTTTTTGATTTCCTGTACCATGTTTAATTTGCTTACTTTTAACCTGTTCATTCATCGGTTTAACAAGTTGCTATTTTTTTTGTTCATCCATATGTGTTTTTTTAATCATATTTTGTGGTTTTTATATTGCTACTATCTTCAACCCTCTAGTATAAAAGCTTCGAGGATATAGCCAGAAGCCTGCCCCTGCATTCGACAATAGTATAGTGATGATGACAGACAAGAAAACTAACAATTGTAACAGTGTTGTATGGGCTATGGTGAACAGAGTGTTGGGAGGAATGGGAGCACAAAAGAGGACAAACTAATTCAATCTCATCTTGGGAGGTCAGGAAGGCTTCTTTGAGGAGGTGCTATGTAAACCGAGTTCTAAATGCTTAATACTTAGATGTTTTACAGAGAATTGAAGCAAGAGCACAGATGTGTCTATAAAATCTACAAGATTGTTATTTCACATTCATTTTCTCTCCTATCCATGTTTGTGGGTTAAACTGAATTACTGTATTCATTCATTCATACTGGGAGGTAGGTAAGCAGAGCAGATCTCCTTACTACTTTTAAGAGTTCCTCACACTGAAATGGAGCCAAGAGAGGAAAAATAAATGTCAGCATAGATGCCAGAAATTAAGAGCCATTAGCCTCAGGTCTGTGATTTTTAAGTTCCATTTCTTAGAGCAATCGTGGTTCAAGGGTGGCTTGAAATAAACAAACTAGTTTAAATGGGACAGTCAGGGAGTTCAGCAGCAGGAAGCATCGATCCATGGTTAGCTAAACCTATTTCTCCCATTCTGCTCCCCAATGAGAGGCTGGAAACAGCCTTGACTCCACTGAAAGAGCAATTTATTTATGACAATCTTGATGAAATTAATTAAATTCTGTGGGCATTGTTTTCTTCATTCATAATAATAATATAAATCTACTCACAGGAATGTTATAAGGAACATTTATAATTATGTTAATTCTCAAGAACAGAGTGAGGCACATAGTAAGTGTTCAATAAATTATAATAATTATTATCATTATTAGTATTGTCATTATATAGAAAGTGATCTCAGCTCATGCTTCAGAATTTTATGAACAAATTCTCTCCAGACGTTTTTTGCTACGCACTGTAGGAGTTGTAAAAAAGAAAGTAAAAGTTAACATAAATATTAAACTTATATACACATTACACACATTTTATACTAATACATTTTTATACTTAAATTTATATTTAATTTATACATACACTAAAATTATATTGAGATTTAAATGAAAATGTATTCAATTAAAAAATAGATACATGCCAGTATTCCCGGCTACTTGGGAGGCTGAGGCAGGAGAATGAGTTGAGCCCAAGAATTTCAGCTACAGTGAGCTATGATTGCACCACTGCACTCCAGTTTGGGCAACAGAGTGATGCCCTATCTCTAATAATAATAATAATAATAATAATAATAATAACAATAATAATAATTGCTTCTAATGGGAATATTGGTGTCCTATAATAAGGTCCCCATATTCTAGCCTCTGTTGGAAGACTTAGGCAGAATTCTAAGACTGTCCCCATGACTTCTTCCCCCAGTTTTGTGCCATAATTAGGCTATATTATATGGCAGAAGATTTTGCACATGTAACTAAGATCGCTAATCAATTGATTTTGAGTCAATAAAAAGAGATTATTCAGGTGGGCTTGAACTAATCGCTTGAGCCATTTAATTGTGGATCTGAAAGTCAGAGCCAAGAGTTAGATACAAAGTATGGAAGTCATTTGACATAAGGAAGATTTTCCCTCTGGACCACACATAACATGCAACATTTCCTTTTTTTGACAAAACCCCCAATCTTCTCTTTGTTCTTCGGACATTCCAAAGACCACCTGGTCTATGTGTGTGCCCTGAATTGCAATTCTTCCTTCTCAAATAAAACATTAACTTTAGAAGTTTATCTCTACTTTTTTATTTTGACTTTGACACTTCTCTGAGAACCCACTTCTGGGTGTCATCAGTGACTTGCCAATGGCCAGGCCAATAGCTCCTTCCACTCACTTGACTTTCCAGGAGCACTGGACACTGTTCACCATATGTTCTTTCTTGAAACATTTTTTTCTTGGGTTTCCTTGCACTCCTGCTTTCCTTCCTTCTTATTGGCCACTTCTCAGAATCTGTTGCTGGCTTCTCTTCTGCTTGACATTTAGATATAAGAATGCTTCAGGGCTCCTTCTTAGCTATTTTTCTTCTCTATCTACTCATCTCCTCCCTAGATAACCTCATCCAGTCTCATTGCTTTAAATGTAAACTATTAGAAATAACTTTAAATATGTGTCTCCAATCTGACCCCTACTGAAATCCCTAATGAGAATAACCTACTGTCTGCTTAACATATCCACTTAGATATCTTTCAGGCATCTCAAATTTAATGTGGACACCACAGAACTATTGATTATCTCAACACTTTGACCTAAACTGGCTTCTCTTAGGCTTCTCTATCTCAGTAAACAGTATCATCCACTGTACAGCTTCTAGTACTATCTTTATTCATTTGCTCACATCTAGCATCTAACTCATCTGTAAGTTTTGTGAACTCTACCATCAAAAGCATATCCCAAATCAGTCCCATAATTCCCATATTTCACTTGAACTATGGCCATAACTTCCCAAGTGGCTTCTCTGTTGCAAACCTGTCGCCACATTCATTCTCCACACATCAGCTGAAGTAAACTTCAAGAAGGTAAATCAAACCGTGTCCCTACATATGCACAGCATAGTTAACCCCCTGCAAAGACTTCCCATTACCCATAGAATAAAATTCAGACTCCTTGCCCTGCATAAAAATCATTGTTTGGCTCCTGGCACTAAACTGACTTCATCTCTTGCCACTCTCTCTTCTCTGCTTGCCTGTCCCTTTGTTTCTCACTCCCACCTCAGGGCTGTTGCATTAACCATTGCCTCTGAAGTGAAAAGTCATCTCCTGAGAGGTCTTTTCTGACCATTTGGTCTAAGGAAAACTAACTACTCCATCACTTGAGGTCTGTTTATCTGCATCACCCTTATCTTTACATGCTTTTGTTGTCTTTTATTGGTCTTATTACAATTCTAGAATACAAGCCTTGTGAGAGCAGGGAAATCATTTGCTCATTCCTTTATGAGTGTATCCTCAGAGCCTAAAAAAATCCTGAAGTATAGCGCATACTCAACAAGTATCAATTTAATAAATGAATGAAAGCTGAGTTGTTCAAACAGAAAGTAGACAAGAAGGAAATGGAGGGATGCCAATTTCTTAAATACGCAAGTAGAATTTTAAGAGACAGGGTATAATAATGACTGAAAATAAAACTTTTTCTTACATGCATTATTTAAAGTAAAAAGTGAACCAATCAAATGTTAAAAACGCTTAATACTAAAAGTGTTAAGATGAGGAAACGTTACCTTCTCCAATGGAGTATGTGAGCTCTTTCCTTACCTTCACAGTGACAGAGACAATGGTTATGGTTTATATTTGATAAATTGGTTAACAGAGATATAAGCATGTTTAGAAATATGGAATAAATAACCAGAAGAATTAAGAGCAGATTTTTTTTAAACAAATGTGAGATGACTGTGTAAGATCTTAATATGAGGAGAAATTCAGTGAAGGATGTATGAGAACTCTTGGTACTATCTGCAACTTTCCTATAAATTTATTCCAAAATTTAAAACTTACATAAGTAAAAAAGCAAGAGTTTCATAAAAGCATTAGTATATTGGGCATAAGACTGGTGATAAGGCAGCTAAATATAGTTTTCAGTTTATGCTTTTCTTACTATTTGCTTTTTTTCTCCTGTGTACATGTATGTAATTGATAGTGATGATGATGATAAATAAAAGCTTTAGAACAAAACTTTCTTTTTGTAAAAAACAGCTTCATTGAAGTGTAACTTGTATATATTAAAATTCACTCATTGTTAATCTACAATTTAATAATTTAATGAAATGTAATAGAAATTAAAACCACCCTTTTTGGGTGATTTTAATGTCTCATGTTACACTTCCATAATATGTGTGTGTGTGTGTGTGTATGTGTGTGTAGTACTTGTTAAGATGTTTGTGTAAAGAACATCATCACTGGGATGAAAGAAACCAAGGAAGGGAAGGAGGCAGAAAGGGAGGGAAGGAAGGAAAAGAGGAAGGAAAGGAGGAAGGAAGAAGGATGGAAGAAGAGCTTTATGAGTAAGACTAGGTCCTGGACACGCTTGATGTTCAAATGGGTCTTATATGGTGAAAACAAAGAGGAGCTGTGGGAATCTTCAGGACTGGATGCAGTGTGATTCATTTCAGCTGGAACAGTATAGCAGCTAGCTACTGCTTTCACTGAGAGAATCTATTTCCCAAATAAAAGGTAATAAGAGGCAGGCATATTGTCAGCACCTGTTCTGAAGAGCTGGGACGGGAGCAGAGCTCCAAGCCCAGTGTGCACACTGGTAAGCAGAGCAGATAGACAGGAAAATCAGAGTGTAATAAGAGTAGACAAATGAAGTAAGAATTAGGGAAAAAATGTCAAGTTATTTAATGAATTCTCACAAGCACTGGTTGTGAGAATCACTATATTGGTTTTCTATGTTGCTGTAACAAGTTACTACAACCTTAGCGGAAGAAACAACATAAATTTATTATCTTACAGTTCTGTAGGTCAGAAGTCTTACACAGGTCCCACTTGGTTAAAATGAAGGTGTAGGCAAGTCCGCATTAATTTTCAGGTCTCTAGGAAAGAATATCCTCATTTTTTTCTAGAGGCTGCCTGCATTCCTATGCTCATGTCCCCTCTGCCTTCAACACCAACTTTGGATTGAATCCTTCTCATATTGCCATCTCTTTGGTTCTCTTCCATCATCATTATCACCTTTCTCTGAGTAACCAGAGGCAGGAAAGGGCCTTTGCTTTTAAGCACTCATGTGATTAGATTGGACCCACCTAGCTAATCCAGGACACTTTCCCATCTCAAAGTCCATAAGCTTTCTCACATCTGCCAAATCCCTTTTGCCAAGTAAGGCAACATACTCATGGGCTCCAGGTGATTAGGGTATGGACATCTTTGGGCAATTATTCAGTGTACTACACCCCTCAAGACCTATCTACAGGTTTCCAGGCTTCCAGCCTCTGGACTTCTAAAACTCAAGTACATATTCTTGGGGATCCTATTCCTGTATGGATCCAGATGGTTTTAGGGTTGGGGATGGGGATACTTGTAGGTGTCCTGCCTCAGTGCCTATAAATGAATTGCATTGAGTCAGGTGAGTGGGCTGACACAGAACAAGCCTGGCGATTATAATGATCATTTGAAATGTTATTCCTTCCTCTTTTATCATTTTTAAAATATAATATTTAGAAAAATCAGCAGCTACCTGTATATGAGGTGGCTTTTTACATCTAATTCTGAAAGCAACCTAGTAATTATGAAGATGAGAACTGCACAATGAAATTTAATTTCATGAGGATAATAACAAGGGGAAAAAATTCTTTTTTTTATTTTCAAGGAGGGTTGGAAATTAGTCCTTCCCATCATCCTCTGTGGTTTCTAGGCTATGCTCTCTTAATGGATTTTTATCTGTTTTATAAGTAATTTCCTTAATATTTCAATGGTCACAGATAGTCGAGATTGTACGTCTTCTCAGGAAACATATATTTCATCAGCACTGTCACAGTCTAGAGTCCCAGAGCTTGTAGACTGATGTTTTTGGCCCTTCTTGCTATCAGACACATAGCACAGAAATAAATGTGTTTGTCTATTGGAGGCTTTAATGAAATTGAAAATGTAGTAACATTTTTCAATGTCAATAAGCTAATTTTCTCGTTTAGATGCTAATGTTGGTTTTTCCTGAGGATTCCGTCCTCCAATTATGAGTCATGACTTTTCTTCCCTTTGTCCAAACAGTATTTATGAGAATGGCTTGAATTATATGGGGTGGTTTCCGGTTCCAGATAGGACTAGATATTTTTGTTTGCCTAAACCTATGGCATGAGATGAGAGTGGAAGAGTAAGAGAAGTACTTGAGCTTTATTAGAAAGTGTTTACTAAGAATTTGAGGGTTTACACAATGCACTAAGCACTGAGCTGGTACTATTGTTGGCTACTACTGCAACTATGTCCATTTTACTAATGAAGAAATGAGCTCAAAGGGGCAATTAACTTGCCTAACTTTTTAGGGTTAGTGTGTTAGGGAGAGTTAGGGTCACATCCACATTTGACTTCAAACCCCTGCCTGCTTCTATCACCACTCAGTCCTCAATACTCCTTCTCATACCTATCCTCTTACTGGGGCTGAAGAAGCACAGGGAAGGAATGTTGTCCTGCCTTTCATTTCTTTTCATCTTGGTTTCTATATCAAATCTGAATTTTACAGTTTGGTGATTCAACTGCATTTTCGCTAGGCAAAGACTAGTTACTGTTCCCAATTCCAGGGTATTAAGATTAAAAAAAAATTACCATAAAATCAGATCTGGATTAATTCATGCTCTTTTGTGCCCTTTTACTACTCATTATTATTTTCTTCTTCCTCTCTCCCTCCCTCCCTTCTCCTTTCCTTCCCCTCTCTGTCCCCGCTCTCTACTCCCTTTATAAACAAACAACTGTTTTGTTAGTGGTTGCCTAACAACTTTTGAATAGCTCTTCTATTTGGGAGACATTCTCAGCATTATAAACCTGGCTGCCAGAGTGGGAGCTGAATCCATTCCCTCACTCTCCCTGGCTGTCTGGGTGCAGGAAAGGGATCTGGGCCACCCATCAGACACACCTATGAAAAGATTTTTTTGAGTTAGGAAAATAAGATAGAAGTTTACTTGCTCTTATAGAAGAGTAAAGATCTATCATCATAGACTGATACCACGCTTTGGTCTTAGAAGTCCATAGGGACAAGACTCCTTTGAAGTGATTATTTCACAACCCTAGGGAGTGTGACTCATCTTCACTATACTAAAAGCTAATATAAAATAACTTCTATTTTCCACTGGCCTAAACTGAATCACATGGCCACAATTTGATTAAGTAGGGGCTAGGAAATGTAGTTTTTACTCTGAGCAGCTGGCCATGTGACCAACTAAGTGTTTTATTACAATGAGAGATGGAGTGAATGTATGTTGGGGTACAAACAGCAGTCTTTCCTACAGAAGGGAGCAATATGATGTCCTAGACACTCACTGAATCTATCTTGCAGCAATTAGTGGTTACAAGTGCTTCCAAGCATTTGGCTCCTCAGAGACATTTAATGTCCAATCTTAAGCTGTGATATTTCAATGAACTGAGATATAGGTGACACATGTTGACAGCAGTGGTGTTTTCATGTGTCATATTCATGCATTGAGTATGGTCCCATGACTCTCTGTGGCTCTTTGGACCTTCTGATAATACTGTCAACTACCCAGTATCCTGAATAAATTTTACCTCTACCAAAATTAACTAGATACAGTCTATAGTTTGCAACTAAGAAACATCTCTTTACCAGTTCCCTTAAAAAGTGACTATAAATATTTCTGTTTTTCAAACTCAGATATCCATACTCTGCTTCCTTTAAGAGTAAAAGTTAATGAACAACAACTCCTTAGTCTTCCTTTACATCACTCAGAATTCCTTTTCTAGTTATCACTAGTCTGCCCCTCTGTTCTCTGTCCCTGACAATGAAGTATCCCTGCTCCTTATCTGAGATGAGTTTTCCAGCCTTGAGGTTTGAGCTCAAGACTTCTGCTTTCTCTGGAATATTGCTATAGAATTCCCACCCTCAACCCCATCACACACATGCACTTATATCTTAAATCTCTTTCTCTCCCCTGTCTCTCAGCACACAACCTGTCTTGACTTCTTCTCCTAATACTCCCTTCTCTCCACACAGCTACATTTTTAGGATGCCACTCCATTATTTCTTCTGCTTTCTCTCCCAGTTCTTCACCACTCACTCATCCCTCAGGCTTTTATAATCTGGTCTCCACACCAGATTGCTGAAGCTACTTTATCAAAAGTCATTCCCAAATTCCTAATATCCAAATTGGAATATGGTTTCTTACTGGTATCCTCAAATTTGCCACATTGGCGCTGATGAAAAACTCCTCTTTCTTAGTAATAAGTCTTCTCCTGGATTAGTGACTTAGCATTACACTGATTCTCTTACTTTGCCCTAATAGCTGTTTGTCCACCTCTTTTAATTTTTTTTTATGTCACCACTAAATCCTCCTCACTACCTTGTGCCACATCTGTGCTCCCAATGACATTGCTCTTCACCGATTTGCCCAAGTCAGTTTGCTGAGTATCCTCCTTGTCTTCCCTTTCCTTTAACACAGGCATGTAGTCAGTTGTCAAGTCCTGCCAGTTCTCTCTGCTATGCGTTTCTCAATTATCCTTGCAATCCCTTAATTGATTTTCCTTGTTCTCAAATTCATGTCCAAACTCCATAACATGATTTATGATCTGGTCCTATTCACTTCTCCCATTTTGTCTCTTAAAGGAAATCACCCCCTATACAGACTATCTTTCTTTTCATCCTGGAAAATCTTAAACATCTCATTTACTCTATGTAGAATAGTATCTTCTTATTCTTAAGTAAATCTTCTTTTTTTTCTTTTTTGAGAAAAGTTCTCACTCTGTCACCCAGGCTGGAGTTCAGTGACATAAACATGGCTCACTGTAGCCTCATCATCCTAGGTTCAAGCAATCATCCTGCCTCAGCCTCCCAAGTATCTGGGACCATAGGTGCATACCACCATGCCTGGCTAGTTTTTAAAAGTGTTTATAGAGACTGAGTCCCATCATGTTACCTAGACAGGTCTACAACTTCTGGGCTCAGGTAATCCTACTGCTTCAGGCTCCCAAATTGCTGGGATTACAGGTGTAAGCCACCGTGCCTGGATTGAGCAAATACCTTTTTTCCTTTATGTTCTCAGCTTAGGTGTTACTTTCTCTTTGGAATTTCTCTGAGTCTCTTCCCATATTGTCCTGTTTTCCGTATTATATCACAACACTATGTGTTAAAATTGCCTCTTTACTTCTGTGTATTTACAACCAGATAATAATCTTTCTGAGGAAAGTGTATTACTTTTGCTTAGCATCACATTCACAATGCTCAACAAACATCTGCTAATGAATCCACTGCCTCTTTCTAAATGTAGTAAATGTAGGTGTTACCCAGAGTCTTATCTTTGGTTTCATGCAAAGCTGAATCCTAGCAACCAATGACATCATCTGAGCTTTATGTTTCTTTACATTTAGGGTGTGGAATGGCTGCCAGAAGCCCCAGACACACTTCCTACCTGCTCTGCCCCCTCAAACTATTTTCTGCTACACACATCCCTACTTTTATGTACTCCACTCACTCCCTGTCATGCATTATTTCTTGTAGTCCACTGAATTTTTATATCTTTTTATTTTTGAGTTTTTGAGGATGTTATTGCTTCTTCCTACAGCAATGTAAATAATTCCTACTTATGCTTCATCTCTGACAAAACTTCCTTGACTTGTCAAGACTAGTTCTAGTCCCCCTTCTAAATCATCACGTAATTGATGCTTGCTCATCCCTATCAGAACAGGTCACATTGTATTTCTATTAATTTCTTGTCAAGTTTCCCCATGTCTATTTTGTTTACCATCCATCTTCAGTATGTAGCACAGTGATTGGCACATTCTAAGTGTTCAATGACTATCTTTTGACTGAGTGGTACTTTTGACTAATTTACTAAATACATTTTATATTTGAGAACTTTAACGTTAATATTTTTAACCAACAGACTCAGAAGCTGTCTCAGTCAGCTTTTGTCACAACAATGATGCGTAACAAACCACACCAAGATGTAGTGGCTTAAAACATCAAGATCTTATTTCTCATTCATGGGTTTGTAGGTTGACTGCAGCTCAGCTTGGCCCAGCTCCAGGCTCTGGGCTCCAGGATTTGATGTGTTACACGTAATTTTCACACTCTTTAAATCAGTGGCCATCTGAGAATTTTATTCTCAAGATGAATACCAGGAGTCCTGAAGCCAAGGCAAACCATATAGACATATGTAAGGCCTCTGCCTGTGTTACATTTGCTAACTTTCCAAGCCCAATATCAACAAGGCAAGGAAATTTTCTCTGCCCACAGTTGGAGTTGTAAGGGAATTAATATTTACTGAACAATAATCCAAACCATCACAAATATTCTGCTAAAGAAGACTGACGAGAACAGGTACAGAGCTTTCTTTACTGTAAAGAACAGTGAATAGACAAGATTAAATGCTCCAGGTGTAGTAATAATGTTGGCATTGTTTCTGGTTTTCAATTTACAGTCCTCACCAGGGATTCTTTGACATGCTAGTAAAGTGATATAAACAAAGGTTCACTCAGAAACACACAGAACCTTAAAAAAAAAATCAAACATTGTCTGTGTCTTCAAATAATTTTATTATGATCTCATGTAATATCGTGTATCTGGAAAATTCTTTACAGACATATTTAATCTGCCTAATCAGAGCATAAAAAGGATATCAAAATCAGCAGAAATTCAAATTAGAAAATATGAAACCTGAACATGAAGCCAAAAATCTAAACCTGTCCTTTCTCACAGGCTGTCCTTTGTACATTTTTCATCTTTATATAGCCGAATTTGTTGCTGCCTTTCTTCATTGATGATGTGGGTGGAAGTGGGAATGATTTTTTTTTTTTTTTTTTTTTTTTTTTTGAGATGAAGTTTTGCTCTGTCATCCAGGCAATGTGCAATGGCGCCATCTCGGCTCACCACAACCTCTGCCTCCTGGGTTCAAGTGATTCTCCTGCCTCAGCCTCCCGATAGCTGGGATTACAGGCATGTGCCATCACACCTGACTAATTATTGTATTTTTAGTAAAGATGGGGTTTCACCATGTTGGGCAGGCCAGTCTCAAACTCCCGACCTCAGGTGATCTGCCCGCCTCAGCCTCCCAAAGTGCTGGGATTATAGGTGTGAGTCATCGCACCCAGCTGGCACTGATTTTTAATGGCCTAAAAAATAAGGAGATACTATTGCATTTGCCATTGCATGCTACTTTTCATGCAAAACGTGTCTGAATATTACAGTTGGAATTGATTTTGTTTGTTGATAATTATGAGATATACATTTATACCAATAAAATTACCTCACCTTTTCACCAAATACTTATAAGAATAAAGAATTTCAGGATAGCTTTTAAAAGTGGTATTAATATTAGAAAGTTGGTTTTTACCTGTGTTGTTGTTATACAAAGGAAATGTCCCTGTAACACACTTGCTAATTTTTAGATTAGAAATCTGTACTCTCTAAGGACAAGTTTTAAGGGCATCAACTAATCAGTTGCCTGCCAGGAAGAGAGTTCTAGATCAAGATAAATCAATGACATCAGAAGGTCAATTCTGTTAAAGTAATGCTGGTATTTTTTAAAAAGCTTAATTTCATTAGTGATTAGGAACAGGCAAATTAAAACCATAATGAGATACCAAGTGTTGGCAAAGATATGGAGCCACTAGATTCTGCACAAATGACTGTAGTGAGAATAAATTTGGTACTTGTACAACCACTTTTGAAAAGGAATTGACACTACGGTGTCAATCCTGTGGTCCAGCAATTAATAATCCATGTTATAGAGTCAACAAAGAATAAGTGCTTATTAATTCCAGAAGCCATGTAAAAATGTTTTATAGCAACATAACTTTATACCATTCCCAAACTGAAAACAAGTTACATGTTAATCAAGAGAAGAATAGATAAATCATGGTATAGGCATAAGATGAAATACCATACAACAATGAAAAAGGTCAAACTACTACCACCTACAGTCACATTGATATATCTCACAAACATAATGTGAAATGGAAAAGCAAAACACAAAATAATGCATACTATATGATTTTATAGATACAATGTTTGAAAACAGGCCAAACAAATCCAGTGAGTGGTGGTTGAGGGGTGTATGAAGAGAACTTCTGAGGTGCTGGTTATCTTTTTCTTGACCTGGGGAGTAAAAAGGCAGGTGCATCACTTTGTACTGGCTCATAAACTGTGCCTTTATGATTTATACATCTTTCTAAATATTTTACTTGAAAATACACCATTTTCTTAAAAAAGCAAATAAACCAGAACACTCTGACCACATACACTATGCCAGGCACTTTCTTAGTTTATATGTCTATTCATTTTCACATCTAATCTGTGAGGCAAGTATTATTATTTTCACAGTGTAGAAGATAAACCGGAGGATCAGAGGTGTTCTGACAATCCCAAGGTTAGACAATATCTTGTCATTCTCATAAACTCCCTGCATTACAGGTGCCTGGATCCTCTCACTCAAT
>NW_016804385.1:0-1583 GCF_001698545.2 Rhinopithecus bieti
GCCCGGCCGACTTTTAAACAACATAATTTTTTCTTACAGCTCTGGAGACTGGAAATCTGAAATCAGGGTGTCAGCATGGTTTTGGTGAGGACCTTTTCCTCTTGCAGACTGCTGACTTCTTTTTGCATCCTTACATGGTGGAAAGGGCATGAGAGAGCTCTCTGGGGTCCCTTTTATAAGGACATTAATCCCATCCACGAGGGCACCATTCTCATCACCTCTCAAAGGCCCTACCTCCTGATACCATCACATGCGGGTTTAGGATTTCAACATAGGAACTTGAGGGAACGCAAGCATGCAGTCCATTGCAGGAGGCAATGTGAAATCATTGAAGAGTTGTAGGGAAGAGCACAACCTGATCAGATTGGCATTTTAGAAAGCTGTCTCTAGCTACAAAAAGTTGACTATGAAAAGGCAAGCCTGGAGGCAGAGCAAGTTAGTTAGTGGTCTTCATACTTCTTATAAAGGACAGTGGTGGCTGGCTGGAAGGCAATGGAGTTGATGAGGTAGAGAAATGAATGCCTTCAAAACATATTTCGAAGGAGGAGACACAAGATCGGCTGGCTGATTAGATGAGGAGGGGCAGATGTGAGAAAGACAGAGGCCAAATACAGAGCCTCTGCCTTCCAGGAGCTTACAGAATGCTTGAGAGAGCATAACCTGTAAATGTAAGCTTTGTACATTTCAGGCAGTTCAGTGTAGTGGTAAGAATTTGGTCTTTGAAATCAGCCAAACTTGCTTTGAATTCCTGTCATATCACCGATTAGCCACATGATACAGAAGGATTACTCGAATGCACTGCATCTCAGGCTCCTTATTCCTTACAGGTGGTTATGTGTGTTCATATGTGAAAAGTATGTGGCACTCAAGAGATGTTCTAAAAATATTAGTACATCTTTCTATGGAATGATAATCATTATCATATATACTTATTACTATAACACTAGGAAAATAGTAGTCATTATTATATAAAACCGTGAAAAACACTTTTTGGGGGGATCAAATGTATATTAAAAGGTAATTTTTTTTTCTCTTAAAAGTTTCCAAGTATCAGAAAACTCCCTCTATTATGCTGTTAGGAAACTAAATAGAAATATGTATCATTTTTTTGAATATCTGTGGGTAATAGGCTCCATACCTCCTTGGATCAACAGTTTATACTTGTTGACGAAAAGAGTCAAACTCTTTAAAATATTGTAAGAGATTTATTCTGAGCCAAATATGAGTGACCATGGCCTGTGACACAGCCCTCAGAAGGTCTTGAGAACATGTGCCCAAGGTGGTCAGGGTACAGCTTGGTTTTATATATTTTAGGGAGGTATGAGACATCAATCAAATACATTTAAGAAATACATTGGTTTCATTCAGAAAGGCGGGACAACACAAAATGGGGAAGGCTTCCAGTCTATAGGTAAATTTAAACATTTTCTGGTTGACAATTTGTTGAGTTTATCTGAAGACCTGGGATCGAAGGAAATGTTCAGGGTAAGGTAAAGGATTGTGGAGACCAAGTTTTATTGTGCAGAGGAAACTCTCAGATAGTAGACTTCAGAGAGAGCAAGTTGTGAAATGTTTCTTACTGG
>NW_016804386.1:0-5374 GCF_001698545.2 Rhinopithecus bieti
CTGGGAGTTGGAGACTGGAGCTGTTCCTATTCGGCCATCTTGCTCCGCCCCCCCCACAAAGTACTATTTTATTCAATTTAATTGCATACTAGATGTACCTTTTGAGTTACATGCAATAGAAAATGTTTTTTAAACATTCCTATATAGACATTTTGTCCTATTTACACAGTACAGAAAGCCCTTGATGAGAATTTAGGCACATATGCTTACAAAGGAAAACATTATAATTATTAGAAAGTATGACAAAATAAATCCATGATCCTTGATTTAAATAAAACTAAAGATTATGATCATATTTCTTGCTTTAAAGGTACAAAGACAGTTAACAAAATGCTATAGTTATAAACATTACATGCTATGATTTTGCACCATTAAATAGTATTACAGTTACATATGTAATAAATCTAACATTGTGCTACATTATTTTCTAAAGTAAATTAAAAATTAAATAGCAAAGTCAGTTTTATAAACAAAGTTTTAAACGTAATAAGCCAACACATAAAATAATAAACTTAGTGTTGCAGATTAATCATATGATTAAAAGTAATTTTGACAATGTTATTCATGAATTATTTTCACTGACTTCATAAGCAAATTTTATTGTAAAAGCACAATCACACATTCATGATTCACTGAGAATCACACAGACATTATTATTATGATACATGAATCAGAAGATATGCAAGTCCAAAGAATTCTCCAGTGCATTCCATAGGCCAGCAAAAACATGACTTTCTTTGACAGCTTCTCTTACAATTTGTGAATACTTTTGAATGCCAATAAATTCCAACGTGTTAGATGCTTTTGGAGATTAATAAAACTTTAAGCTTACTAAACTGTCTCATTATAGGCAGTTTATATAGTGAGACTCACCTGACATTTACTTAAAATGGCTATTTCCCTATGTTTACTAAAAATGGCTATTTCTCTGAAAGTTGATTTTTGTTTATCATTTACTTGTTGCAGATGCCACTGCTGTGTCTAGGGCAGACGATCCATAACATACTTAAATGCTCTCTGCAGGCTAAATGTGTGACCAGAGAGTATTTTCTGCCTGTTGTCCTGGTGAAATCATAAATAGTACCTTCTTTCACTTTCAGTGGTTGGATGATAAATTTTAAGGCCACCCTCCAATTTATACGTAAAATTACAAAAAAAAAAAAAGAAAAAAGAAAGAAAGAGTGCTAAGGCAAATAAATGTGTCCTGATTCCCCAGCACCACTATAGGGATATAAGAGTGGCAAAGCATGGGTTCCATAAAAATTCCATGGAATTTATGATATAATTGACCAGTTGAAAGGAATAAAATTGATATTAAAAAATACAGATTACAGATAATAGCCTCGTTTTCTAAGAAGCATGTAATTTGCAGGCCAAAGCTGTTCAACATGGTGGTTAATCCTAGGTTCTTCAGGAGGACTCCGTGAATGTGAATCTCAGCTCTAAACACTTACAGACAGAGTGACTTTAGGCAGCTTACCTAATCTCTCTAAGCTGGAGTTTCCTCATTTATAAAAAAGTAGATATTAACTGTTTTTACAGCATAGGACCATTGTGTGGATTAAATGAACAAAACACGTCAAAGCATTTTGTACAGTGCCCATCATATGCCACGTACTAAATGTCAGTTATTATTATCCTTAGTGAAGCAGAATTTAATTGGTACACAGGGCATGTAACTGACCTTCTGGATACAGTGCAGATACATTCCTAAGTATGATATGAAAGAAGGACCCACAGTTCCATTTTCTTTTTCTCAGTACTAGAGTAGGATAAATTCATGGTTAATTAATAAAAATCAAAATAGACATTACATAAATCTGTATAACTTAAGATTCTAAAATAATTGAATCATACTTCTATTTTTCATCCATTCAATAAGTATTTATTCAGAATGTAGTACAAATAGATCACTTTGCCCTTAATTAATACTGCGACACATACTTGAACTTATTTCCACCTATAGATGAACAATGCTAATGAGGAATAAGTCCCCAATTCTTTGCATAAATTTGTTCAATTAGACAAAACGAAAGAAATGCTTTCAGTGATGAAAACTAAACTATGAAACTGTGAAAATAATTATACCTTTTAAGATTAAATTTTGAATTGGATCTGAGATATTCTGAAGTATACTGGCAGGGGAAAGTGGAATGAGGTTAGGGAGTGAACACAAACATCAACTCTCTACAGTATGATGTAAAGGAATACAATCGCTAAATTTCGGGGGGAACAGATACAGGGTCTTCCTCTGTCTCCCAGGCTGAAGTGCAGTGGCAATCACAGCTCAGTGCAGCCTCAAACTCCTGGGCTCAAGTAATCCTCCCGCCTCAGCTACCCAAGTAGCTGGAACTACAGGCAAGTACCATGCCTGGCTAATTTCTTTTTTATTTTTTGTAGAGACAGGGTCTTACTCTGTTGCCCAGGCTGGTCTCAAGTTCCTATTCTCATGTGATCCATCCTCCTTGGCCTCCCAAGGTTCTGAGATTATAGGTGTGAGCCACCATACCTGGCCTAAAATTCTTTACATTTAAAATCAATGCATTATTAGAATAAAGGATAAAAATAAGGTTTGAATTTGTACTGTCCATGAAACATGAAGAACAAGGGAAATTTAAGTAAGTTGAATGCAACATAATCTGTGTAATAGTTTAGGAATTAGAACTCCTTTTGCTCACAAGACACTAATTCATTATTAAAGAAAATATGACTGGACCTTTATACAATTCTATGTTTTTTTCAAAGTAAAAGAAGCAAATACTGAAGTTATAAAAGCTTGGTTTTCTTTATAATTTTTTTTCAATTCTGATTTGTCAAAATTTAGATTGTTTTTCTAAGAATAAGTAGAAATTTACAAAATTTAATTTTTATTTATACATCCATCCATTCAATACACATTTCAAGACATCTCTATTGCACCCTTTCAGTGGTAGTTACAGGACAAAGAAAGAAAATAATCCAAGAGAGAGAACAACAAATGTGTATTTATAACACAGAGTAATAAACACAAATAAATGTGGAGTTATTTAAGCATGTAAGATGGTAATTGCTCTACTAGGTATGGGGGCTTCTCTAAGACACAAGATCAGATTCAAGTCTTGAAAGATAACCTGGGGTTAGTCAAGCAGGTGGAAGTGTGAAGAGCACTTTCTGAGCGGAATCTCCATGTGCCAAGTCTAGTTCAAGAGACTGGATAGAGATTAGCAATTTGGAGAATGCAATATTAAGAAATGGCAAAGGTGACCCTACAGAGATTCCAAAGTTGCATAGTGAGGTTTGTGTTTGAGAAAGTGGACTCAGGCAGCCATGCAAAAGAGGGATTAATAGAAAAGGAGACTGAGGTAGGAAAATCAAGGCATTAGCTGTTGCAGCTGGTGAGGGCAGAGTTGGGGAGGCAATGGGGTGGATTCATGAGCTATTAAAAAGGTCAAAGGAGCAGGGATTCATGACCCATAAGTGTTAATTAACACAGAAGAAGAAAATATCACAATGAGTTCTAGATCGGGGTCTGAGAAGCTAGATGTTGGAATAATAACAAAGAGACTGCAAAAGGAGATTTACACTTTGGCAAAAAAATGTATATGAAAGTATCTGGGAATTTTATGCCATCATTAAATCTACTTATTATGCTGAAAATCCTTGTTAGCTGGAAAGACTAAGAGAATTACCCAAGGTGCCTAATATATAAACCTGGAGTAGTTTTCCTACTTCAGCTTTTATGTGGCTTATTATTTGCAGTCAATTTACAGTTGGTCAGTATTAGTTAATCCATTTATCATCACTATAAGATTGGTTAGCGGAAGCAGATTAAAATCCAACACTGGTAATTTTCTAGAAGTCCTCTAGAAAGACTATAAAAAGCCAAACATCAACTTTAATTTTGAGTACTTTTCCTATTTAAGGTTACTGAAATTATTTTGCTAAAACAAACAAACAAACAAACAAAAAAAAACGTATTGCCAATTACAAATTCAATTTACTATAGAAATATTTCTGATTATTTTACCTTCGGGAAGCAATGCTTCTTGCTTGAAAATTGTATCAGCCTCAATGGTTAGTGGTGGCAAAATGGAAGAATGCATACTGCAGATGGGCTACACATTTGTTGGGCTACACATTTGTTTCCTTGTGTTCTATATTCCCAGTCACAAATATACTGCTTTGAATTGTATTTAGTCAAACAGCAGATTTGACTAATATTTCCCTGAATTCAAATAGTTTAGATTAATTAAGCTGATTGGTTATCTACCATTATATACATATCACCCAAGTAATGTCAAAATAATAATTAATTAAATTAAAATAAATGCATGGACCTGAGACCAGAATAAAATGAAAACCAAGAATAAAATGAAGTTTGCCATTACTGGGATGTATTCAAGTTCAGCAAACTTATATGTGTAGTTAGGATGCTTTACAACAAAATATTGCGTTTTGTTATACCAACAAAGAATTGACCAGCTTCCAAGTCACTACCTTATGTATATTATTCATACTAGTAATAATGGTAAACATTAGTGATATAATTTTCACTACCAAAATTTTATTATATTTTTCTTAGCCAATACACGGAGTAAATTTTTATAAAGTATTTCTTTTCAAATCATTGAAGTCCTCCTCCCCAACCTTTAAATCCCCTAGTCGCCAAGAATCTTGGGTTCCACACCACCACTCTTTGCTTCTACTCTTAAAGTTATCGCCCTGCGAGCAGTGGAACACTGCACCCACCAGCTCCAAGGATACATCATGGTCATTTACCTTATCTAGCATCCTGTGGCATGATTTTAGTATTTCATTCAAGCACTGACAACTTTTCATGTCGATTCAGATAAGATTTGATTACAGTGAGTTTATAAAATATTTCAGTTATATACGCAATAGAAACAATGCATTCTATTTTTGAAGATAAGTCTAAGGCATTCACAGCAATAAAAAAGAAGTACTTTAGTAATTCTGGACTTCAGTCAAGGGAATTATTATTGTAAAGCACTAATAATACAAGTTTAGATATCTAACCAGCCATAGATACCAGGAAGCCAGGTGTTAAATCAAAGACACCAGGAAACCATGAGCCACAAAAGCATCAGAGTAGCACTGTTTTAGGTATTACAACTATATGGACCTGTACTCTAAAATATAAACAATGGTGTACCTTATGAAGTTTGAAACCCTAATTAAAAACTAAGAAGCACTTTAGCCTGGTGGGGAGAGTAGTAGTTATGAGTGGAATAAAGACTGGAAAATTTGCTTTTGTAGTGACAGAGCTTTAGAGCAAGCACAGTTTTATTTATTTGCCTTAAGCCAATATTTCTGGATAAAAGGTATGTTTTCTTGTAGAGATTGTAGAATAACTATCATTAGCAAAGGCAGAAAG
>NW_016804386.1:6114-16751 GCF_001698545.2 Rhinopithecus bieti
AAAAAAAAAAAAACAAAAACTTTCTAAGACAAATGGCAAAGGCTTTCTTTTTCATGAATTCTTTGGTTATAAACAGGTTTTGAGTGATTTTTGTTCTATGAAGTATTAAGTGATTCTGCTGGTATCTGTTCCGTGCATCCTCTGAAGACCAGAATATAATTAATTTTATTCTGGTCTAACATATTTATTCTGATTTACATTGCTTTTATGTAACATAATTACAGAATGAAAATATACCTTTAGATCTGAGATAGCATGTATTATTGATGAAGCTCCTGCTGAGCATGTTGCATAAGCTTTTCATCCTTCTAAAACCAAAAACTCAGAGGTTCTTAACAGGAAGGATAAACAAAGCTGAAATACGAACTCTGTATATCTTCCAATGATTCTCGACATGAGGTTTTGCATTCACTGGCCCAGAGATTCCTGAGTTAAATAAAGCATAATCAAACATAATTAGTATATTCTGGTTACTTTATAGTAACTTACTATCACTTTAGCAAAGCAAAAAATACTGGGAAGTGAGGGATCCAATCTACTGCCAAAACAAAGATCTCCTACTCTAATGTTGATGAACTAAAATTTTTGAATTTAATCAGCAAAGAAAGTTAGCATATTGTATGCATAAGTTTACACCTCCAAATATATGGGAATATATGAAACTAAAATAACAGAAAATCCAGAAAATTTGAGAGGAAAACAAATACAGCTACATGAAAAACTGTACAAGAAACTAGCCCATGGTGATAAAATAAAATATGTAGCCAGTGCAAAAGATTTACTTCTAGATTGGTTGCTATGTGTCCTCTGGTGGAAAAGGATTTATTTTTGTATAACTGTACTGTATATTTTCCCCTATAATAGTGTAAACAAGCATATTTGAGAACATCATAAATGACCAGATCTTTTATAGAACTAAAAAAAAAGTAACTGATTTATAGGTAGCCTGTGTATATTGAATTTTACCTTTTATTTGGAATATCATTCAGAAGTAACTTACATTTTTTCTATGCCTGGGGACATTATTTTCTATACCATTGCTATCATCTGATTTCCTGTACAGAAAACAAAAAAGAAAATTACTAAATGTTTGTATTATATAAAATTAAGTAAGTACATCACTGATATGGCTATCAGGTTAAAACGTAAAATGTCAATACAGACAGAATTCTTTCTTCCTAAAAATATTTTACTTACAATGTTGAATTTATTTTTATGGCATTGCTTGAAGAGGAGCTGTAATCACAAATGATAGTGATAAAGGCTTGCTGATTTTATGCACAGGGAGAATTGCTTCTGCCCAAGCATGAGTGAGGACTTGGGCATAAAGACCATAACTTATCCCAGCACTTTGGGAGGCCGAGACGGGCGGATCACGAGGTCAGGAGATCGAGACCATCCTGGCTAACACGGTGAAACCCCGTCTCTACTAAAATACAAAAAAACTAGCCGGGCGAGGTGGCGGGCGCCTGTAGTCCCAGCTACTCGGGAGGCTGAGGCAGGAGAATGGCGTAAACCCGGGAGGCGGAGCTTGCAGTGAGCTGAGATCAGGCCACTGCACTCCAGCCCGGGCGACAGAGCGAGACATCCGCCTCAAAAAAAAAAAAAAAAAAAAAAAAGACCATAACTTATGTGTGGTTTTGAAAACATGCAAGGTAATAGCCAATTAGGAGGTCAACCAATATGTGTGATATTGGTGCTATACATTTGTGTGCTTATTACACTGAATTAGAGGTTAAAATGGTTCTTTTCCACCCAAAGTTTATCACAGCAGGACTACAAATGTGGGCCTCAGATTCTAAAGATTGACTAAAACTAAATAACCAGTATGCATAATGAATACATTGCCCTTCAAGGTCTTAGGGGCAGGCTTCAATTATCAAATCATAATGCATATCATAAGACACAAGACAGTGTTACTTATAATTAACTGATAATATTTTCTAAAAAAAAGAAATCCCACCTGAGTGCTTCTTTTTCTTTTGTGTGTACTCTTCAGAAGCAGAATAATGGCCACTAAAAAACACCTCAGCAACTATTTCAAGAAATGGTTTGAGGGGCACCAAAAAGCTCATTGTTCTGAATGAGTTCAAGTGCCCTTGATATTTGTATACAATCTAAAGATAGTGAAATAACCTAAAGATAAGAAAAACTAAACACCTTCAGTGATCCTTATGGTGCTGTACAAGATGAGCAAAATGATGTACATTAACCCAATTTTCAGAAAAAAAAATTCATCTTTTACACTATAGATTGAATCTATTTTACATTGTTCAGAAGTGATGGTCCATTCCACACTGTTCTGGCACCATCCTTTCAGAGTGTGTTTTAAATCAGAATGCAACCTCCAAATGTGAGCTCAGAGGAATGGTTAGAGACAGTGGGAGGCAGAGCTCAGAGAATAAAGGAATCCGAGCAAGGTTCTGTCTTCAAATATGTCAGTGACTGTCATGTTTGTTATATGATGCTAAGAACAAGAAAAAGGCCAACACATAGAAATAGGAAAGATTAAAAGTTCAAATCAACATAAATGTCTACGCTCTCCAGAAAGAGAAGGGATTCCTTTGGGAGAGATAAATTCCCTTTCAACTATAGGAGTCTATGATTCTAAGACAATGCTGCTTTTCTCTATCTGGTGTTATAGGATTTCTGATGTAGTTATTTTGTGCCCTTAACTTGGAAGCTCGTATTATATTGGTTTATTTTACCAGCCTATATGAACTGAGTGAACATGATTATTTGAATAATGTCTACAAACATCTAAATGACAACTGTCTGCTCCACTCCTGCTATTTGTGCCTGTAACACTCACTCCATAGAGCTCCTGTTGGCTGATAAACTCTAAGTGCCATTTTGTGTTGGTAATAGTTGCTCAGGCCTTCCACTTTTCAAGTTTCTTGCAGCAACTTTAATCTAGCCTCGTTTTCCTGGCCCCCAGCTCTTGGCTCTATTGTTCAGGCGTTAATCCCAGTGTTATCGACACCTCTGTCACTGGCCTCCATACTCAGTTCTCCGGTTTGGAGGAATTCGGAACTCCCATCTTTGCCAAACTAAATTACATCCCTGGTGATTTTATTTCCAGACCTCCTCATGCTTAACTCTAAACAAAGGCTGTGTAAGAGAACCTGTGGCACAATTATTATTATATTATCTCTGAATAACTGATAGAATTCTAGGCCAGTGATTTTCAACAGACAGAGGATCAAAACCATTTGTAGATGTTTTCAAGAAATACAGATGCCATAGCCCCAAGCCAAGAGGTTCTGATCCAGGAGATTCAGCAAGGTCTGAGCAACCGTATTTTTAAAGAGACTCTTAAGTGATCAAAAATAGCCAGGCTTGAGAACCATTGCTTTAAAAAAATCATATGAAATACTTCCTGATGGTTACTGTACACCTTCTGTGCACCAAAACCTATGCTATGCATTTACACATATATAATATTCATTCCATCCAACAAGCTCATATGGTGAGTACTATTATTAAATCCATTTTGTAGAGAAGAAAGCTGAAATACAGAGAAGTGCAGGTAGTAAGTGATGAAGAAGAATTCTCACGGAGGCAGGCAGACTTGGAATGCCACTTTTCACCACCACATAGACATATACAGAAAACACTCCTCTGCCTTTTTTCCCCCTAACTGCAAATATTTCATTCAATTTTATATTTCCCTGTATTTTACTCAAGTGAAAATTAATCTGTAAAAAATAATACTTACAGTTGTTCAATCTGCTCAAATTCTTTCCCCTCATCTGTGTAACAAAAGAAGAATTTGACTATGAAGTTGGTTTGTCATTTTTATGGAACATATATGCTCAATTAAACCTCCTTCCTAAGTAAGAAAGTACTATGCTGTTTCTCCTGTTTGGAATAAAGGAGAGACATGCTACCTTAGACACCTACACCTCCTTCATCTGCACTATAGACCTTATCTGCATTTCTGATCAAACATAGTTTAGTGGCTTGGTATTTTCAAAAACATGACTGCTTAGTTTGTCATTACTTAAATCATTAAAAATTTAGTACAAAATCAGGAAAGAAAACAGGATGTAAGGTCAATTTTCTCGAGGATTATTGCTTTATCAACCTGTAACCCATCAGGCACAGGCTGCAAAAATAGGAAATGACAGGACAGTCTCTCTTCAATAAGAACTCTCGAATGGTTAATAAAATATTTTTTAAAATGATAATCTAAGTGAAAGAAAACTGTTTCTTTGAGACTTTTATATTAAGCTACCATAGATTTTCTAATACTCCAGGGCCAGAATACATATCACCTAACTGGTACTTAGGTAGGTACCAGTAGCACCAAAAAAAAAGAAGGCGGCGGGGGGGAGGGGGGTAGTGGTGAGGGTGGAAAGAGAAAGAAAAAAGGCACTTTTATTTCAGGAATTGAAACGAGGAAGACCATTGACACATGTTTCTAGCTCACTGTCACCATTGTTGTAAACCTAAATACTGCTCCAAGTAAGAAAATGAAGATTTTCCCCAAAAATCCTAAAGTCATTGCAATGTATCAAATCATAATCCATATAAGTAAATGATACTTATAACTAACTGATAATACTTTCTAAAAAAAAACAAAAAACAAAAAGTAATCCCACCTGAGTGCTTCTTTTTCTTTTGTGTGTACTTTTCACAAAGCAGAATGGTGGCCACTAAAAGAACCACCTCAGCCACTATTGCAAGAAATGGTTTGAGGGGCACCAAATAGCTCAGCACCACAAGCTCAATGTGTTCTTCGCTCTCGCCTAATTGGAATAGTGCATGGCACCAGTAAGATCCCCCATCTTCCTCCAAAAGTTGTGTTATCTTCAGCTTTGTTTCATTAGCATATGTTCCATTGATCACATATTTATTCATTTGAACACCAACAGGAACCTAATATAAAGAGACATTAAAATCCATTCCTATCATAGCACATAAAGGATACATGATGTAGTTTCTGAGTGAAAGCTATAAGATAATGCCAACAATATTGCTTACTAGAGAAAAGCATATTAAAATGTATGAGAGGTTATCTATAACAGACTTAAGTCTTATCAGAGTTTGATCTCCCAGGGAACAAAGAAAACATGTATACATTGCTATAAGGATTTAGCAGTGAATGTTTAAAACTACAAAGAAGCAAGTAGGTTATCATGGCTAAATATTATAGAAGAACTAAAAACAGAAAAATCCCAATCACCTGAGTCTCACATTTCTATCCTTGCCTAGTGCTTTAGTCAAAGTACTTTTTCCTTCACAAGCACAGGCACATATTTAAACAACTACCACCCTGGAAGCTACTATTTCTGATCATTCCTATAAAGGAAAATTGCTCACTCTGACAATGTGATTTCCCCGGCTAGAAATGAAGATGAAACTTTCAGGCCTTTGGAGCTGATGTAGATAGAAGGGAGGGGAGCCCCTGTGAGCCTGGGATCCAAAGTGAACTGCACACCTTCTGCATTTTCATATCTGTAATTTCTTTCTCTCTCAGGTAAGCTGGCTTCTAAGAGTTGCTGGGTTTTCCACAGCCTCACAAGGTGACATACTAAGCTATTTGGGGCTGTTTTATTTAATCTATTTAAATTAAATTTTATTCCCAAGCCATTTGATGCTTTCCCTGCTCCATCACTCAACCACACTGTTCAATAAATGGTAATTTTGCATACAAATATTCTCAGAGCTTATCAAAGGAAGAACTATCTGTGAGTATATTATTTGTGCAAAAAAAATTACAGCAACCTGGCACCATGTGCACAGCACTGCCTGGGATGTTTGGTACAGATTGGTCAGAGCTAATCAATCAAAGTACCATATTTTTAATAAGTACCCAGCTGATTCTGATGCACATGGTTGGTCTACATTTTGAAAAGGCATTTGTGCTCAAGTTTTGACCTGCCCCCTGTTCCCCAAACTTTCTCACACCCTAATATGACTCTTGCTTAGAGTCAAATTAAGAAGATAATGATTAGTATAGCAATGGACAGAAGCACCAGTACGTCTAAAATGACATTTTCAACATCTGATATAATTAGATGAAGGCTAATGTTTTTCACGTATTGTCATACCACATACAGATCAATAAATAAAGCTGTGTATTTCAAATACCACAGTTGACATTTGTTTTTACAAAATTACACTTTTAAAAAAAAATTACATATACACAATGATTGCCTTTCCTCATCATCCATCAGAAGACAAGCAGGAGTAGGAATGGCTTCAGTCTGCATCTACGGGATTTTGTTGGAGCTATTTCATTGAAAAACTGAACCTGTTAGCACAGAATAAGTCATACTCCCTTCTGAGTCATTTATCTGCCATCCTTCAATAGTCTATAATAACACTAACTTTGTCTAAGAAAGAA
Source organism: Rhinopithecus bieti (assembly GCF_001698545.2). Lineage (NCBI taxonomy): Eukaryota > Metazoa > Chordata > Mammalia > Primates > Cercopithecidae > Rhinopithecus > Rhinopithecus bieti. The sequence continues at coordinate 12,467 of NW_016804386.1, forward strand.
TTTAATATTTCATTGTAACATCTACACTGTCTCACATGTTCCTTCTACAATTATAGCTTGCCTTTAATGGGACTTTAAATTGTAATGCTTATTAGTGCCAGGACAAAGGAAGGGTGCCTCCTAAAGGACAATGTCCTAAATTTTCCTGCCATTAGAGGATATTTGGGGAGAAGAAAGGAAACCAGAAATTATTTACAAAATACTCATGTTTTTCTTAATATCAGCTCTCTGAATAGTGATTTCTGTTAGTAAAAACGGAATTAAAACTATTTGGCTTCTCGCAGGTATCTTGAAAAGGCCAATGACAATTACTGATAGAATCCAAGATGTAATATTAAGTTACAAGTTTTCATTATTTTCTCAAATAGTGCCATTATTTTCCATTCTATCACAGATGTTTCAGGAGACAGAATCTCAAAAAGGTGGCTAGCGTTTTTTCTAGTTACTTTCATGGAATGATTTTTAAAAAGAATCTTTTCTAATGGAGTTATTTCTAAACTAGGCAACTATACACAAAATGTAATTTCTTTTCAAAAAATGTAATTAAATTGTTAAACCTAAAAAACAAAGTACCAGCTAATGAAACGTTAAGAGTATCTTCATATGTATAATGTAAACATGCCAAAACCCATCAAATGAAAACTCCGTTTGTCACTGCCCTTTCTTTATGAACATAAGCTAAAGAACAAGATAACAAAAGTATAAACCATCTAAGGAATGTTGAGTCTGTTACAATCTTGTTATTTATTAAATAAATGTTTTTTGTTGTTGTTGTTTTCTTCAAATCAAGGAACTATCTTACCTTTATACTCCCATTAGTACTGTACCAGGTCCAATTTAAAGGAAAACAATTTTGACATTTACATGTCAAGACAGTAGAATCCCCTACATAAGAGATCAATGGCTTGTTTTTCCCATGAAGTTCAGGGACTGAGAATAAAATAGAGAAATGTATGTTACTGAAAGAGTTTAGGAAAAGGAAATGCATTAAATGTGCAGATACTGTCTCCTTTCATTTTTTCATTACATTATTTTACATACTTTCAGTTATATATAAATGAAACTAATTTATACTGTTAGGGTGTAGTTAGCAGTAATAATAATAGTAGATAGATTCAATATAATTGTCTCCAATGTATAGAAATGGAAGGTCTTCTATTACTGAGCCTAACAATAAAAGTATTGTTCCTTTTTGGATAAGTTACATGTTTTGGATAAAAAAAGAGGCTTCACGCTTTCAAACCCCTGTTCTTTCTTCCCACTTACTAAGCTACCTTAGAGTAATTATTTTCTTCAAAGTTTTAACCTCAGATAGCCTTTGAGTGAGAAGATAAAATTTCCAGGATAGGAAATCTTTAGTTGATACTAATTTATTAAAAGCCAGCAAAGAGTTAGAGAAGGTGGGAACAAGGACAAAGGAAAATTAACAGAAAGAGAACAGTGTAAAACAGAAAATAGGATTTAAAAATGATTTCATGTGATTTTGTAAAAAATATATATACACTAATATCCATTATGATATATTTCCTAGTCAAGGAAGTTTGAAGTAGATTCCATTAGAAACAGAATACAAATGAGCATTGAATTTAGAAAAAAAATAAGTTTTAAGGATGTAAATAACTTGGTAAAGAATAGTAAAACATAAGAGCATAAACAGTACAATGAAAAGCCTACATGGTGCAATCAGTTCCTTCTGATTGACCTAGAAGGATGCATTATAGAAGGTACACTTACACTGAAGATATAGACTCATCAACTAAGATTATTTTAAGTTTTTTCTTTTACTTCTTCAAATTTTAGCAGGTTTTTGCTTTTTTTGGTTTTGTATGTCTGTGTGTGTGCCATATGCGTGTGTCTGTGTGTTTACTTTTTTCATTTATATGTTTAGTTTGCCAGTAAGGAAAGAATGGATGAAATCATGTCAACTAAAGACCTGCAGATAAGCAGAGATTGGAGCTTTGCTAAAATAGGGATTCTTTGCTGAAGTCACAAGGTTCCCTATAACCTGAAAGGAAGAGCAGCCACACTTCTTGACTTCCACGTGAAGAGGCACAAGATGCATTAGTGCATTACAAGGGCAACGACCTCTACGGCCCTGTTAGGCTCACCTTAAAACAAATGCTGCTTTGGAGTGCAGGCTTTGTATTAGACACTAAGAGTTAAGGACATAGTTTCCACTTTCTCAGGTTGTTTATCTCTCAGATATCCTATTTCTCAATCTCCATGTTTCTTTCTGGCAATTGAGTCATGCTTTAGCGGAAAATATGTGTTGAAATAGGTTCAAAATACCGAAATTTACCCACAGGCTAAAAATAAAATGTGGAAGAAAGGTAATTCTTGGGGAAAAAACTGGCAGAATATACACTGTTTTTCAGTATTCCTCGAAGAGCCACCTGCTTGGGAAGCATACTGGAAGCTGCAAGGGGCTTTTCAAGAAAGTTGAGTATTCTATGAGATTTGATGAGGAACATATGATTATGTTATTAAACCATCCCAACTAAATATTAAGATCAGGCTGTAAATTGCAGGAAACTGACAATGACTGAGTGACAACATGGAAAAGCTGAAACCAAAATTCTGTTTTCTTGCCATCTCTTCAGTTTTCTTGATTATCCCCTAGAATAATGACTAAAATACCATAAACCATGCTTTTGTTCTGCTATATATGGCTAATAGCAGTGTGGATTTAAATTACAAAATGCACTATGTTCAGGGAACATGACATTTGTTTGAACTATTCTGGGATTTGGGGCCACAGCTTATGTTTGGAAATATTTATTAATATAAGGACAGTGAGACAGTATTCTAATGTGCCCTGTTGAACTTTTAAGCGTTTGAATAAAGTGGGATGCATAAGAGTGCTGGGGTTGGAATAAACCAGGTTTGAAGGTGGTGAAATTGCTGATTCAGGCTAGTGTCTAGGAAGACGGGGTTTGGATATACCCAGTGAAAGCAACAGCTCTCTGGGGTTGTAAAATTGGAAACTAAATTCGTATATTCATGAACTGGAACAAATTGGCCTAAATGTCATATTGGTTCAAAGACTTTTAGGTATCACCAAATTAGGAAAAAAGATTACTTTTTTCCTACAGAAGATTACATTTTTCATATAGTAAAAAAATGTTAACTATACTTCAACATTGGGATCCAGAGCTGAAGTCCCAGCTGATTCTATTATGCTACGTTTTCATACTTTGAATGTTTAGATGCTTCCAGGGGAAGACATATAGTTGAGCTATGACAGGCTTCACTGCATTTGGTACTATCAAAATCTCATCATGACTTCCAAAAAGTTCTTGTTCTTTACCAATTATATTTCTGCATATTTTCTACTAAGAGACTGTAACACTGATAAATATTATGGGAGCTTTCAGCAACCACTCAGAATATTTGACCCACTACTGAGAAACACTATAGACCATCACTCATCTTTCACTTTCTTCGGTGGCAAGTAATCAGCAACATATTAGCAGTCACAAACTTCCAGCGTACACTCTTGCTGTCTCCTCTATCCTGGCATCAACAGTGAAACACAAAATCAGCAGGTTTTTGTGCACTGAGTTAATCATAATCTTGAGGGACGTTTACAACCTTGTAGTAGAAAATCAACCAGCACCCATAAAGACAGCAGCAGGGGCTTTGCTGATGAATTGTTCTGAAGACTCAGGCTCATGCACTATAGGTGGTTCATGCAGTCAATGGCAGAACAATTTATCTTTGGCTCAATTTAAAATAGAGAATAAAACAGGCTTTTCATCTACATGCAGTTGTAAGGCTTCTAAGAAAAGATAATGCTTCTTCTTAGGAAAAACCATTAAGTAAACCATATGGAGAAATAATAGGACATTTATAAAAATATACACCATTTTATAAGCCTTTCAGACATATTAACTAACTATAATATGAATAAAGTACAGATGTCTTTAAATACTACTCAAGTAAAATTATTTCTCTAAGCAATATTCAATTTTGATGAATTACAGAGAATTTTTATTTTACCAAGGAAGATTTGAAAGGACCCAAATTATTAATTTTCTAAATATTTTCAAGATATAATACAGAAGGAGATAGAGACACAAAAAACCCTCCAAAAAATCAATGAATCCAGGAGTTGGTTTTTTGAAAAGATCAACAAAATTGACAGACCGCTAGCAAGACTAATAAAGAAGAAAAGAGAGAAGAATCAAATAGATGCAAAAAAAAAAATGATAAAGGGGATATCACCACCGACCACAAAGAAATACAAACTACCATCAGAGAATACTATAAACACCACTACGCAAAA
>NW_016804386.1:23717-47047 GCF_001698545.2 Rhinopithecus bieti
CGCTACCTGACTTCAAACTATACTACAAGGCTACAGTAACCAAAACAGCATGGTACTGGTACCAAAACAGAGATATAGACCAATGGAACAGAACAGAGCCCTCAGAAATAATACCACACATCTACAGCCATCTGATCTTTGACAAACCTGACAAAAACAAGAAATGGGGAACGGATTCCCTATTTAATAAATGCTGCTGGGAAAATTGACTAGCCATAAGTAGAAAGCTGAAACTGGATCCTTTCCTTATTCCTTATACGAAAATTAATTCAAGATGGATTAGAGACTTAAATGTTACACCTAAAACCATAAAAACCATAGAAGAGAACCTAGGCAATACCATTCAGGACATAGGCACGGGCAAGGACTTCATGTCTAAACCACCAAAAGCAACAGCAACAAAAGCCAACACTGACAAATGGGATCTAATTAAAGTAAAGAGCTTCTGCACAGCAAAAGAAACTACCATCAGAGTGAACAGGCAACGTACAGAATGGGAGAAAATTTTGCAATCTACTTATCTGACAAAGGGCTAATATCCAGAACCTACAAAGAACTCAATCAAATTTACAAGAAAAAAACAAACAACTATCAAAAAGTTGAGCAAAGTATTTGAACAGACATTTCTCAAAAGAAGACATTTATACAGCCAACAGACACATGAAAAAATGCTCATCATCACTCACCATCAGAGAAATGCAAATCAAAACCATCATTCTCAGCAAACTATCGCAAGAACAGAAAACCAAACACTGCATGTTCTCACTCATAGGTGGGAATTGAACAATGACAACACTTTGCCACAGGAAGGGGAGCATCACACACCGGGGCCTATTGTGGGGTAGGGGGAGGGGGGAGGGATAGCATTAGGAGATATACCTAATGTAAATGACGAGTTAATGGGTGCAGCACACCAAGACGGCACATGTATACATATGTAACAAACCTGCACGTTGTGCACATGTACCCTAGAACTTAAAGTATAAATAATAAAAAAAAATCCCATGTCATGGAGCTATGGATATAGAACATCAACCCACGCTCTCAGAGGCTGAGACTACAATAACTTAGAAATGTGAAGGACTATTATAAAAACTATGAGTTCAGAGGTATAAATAAAGAAATTCAGGTGACTCATATAATTCACTCATAATGTGGTAAGCTAGCCTTTTGAACTAAAACCTGTGCTTTAAACTGAGGAACAGAAGCAGGAAGGAAATTGACTTGGGGGATACAAGACCATTTTCAACGTTGCCTCTTGTGACTCTGGAAAGCATATGACTTTCTTTCAGCTATATTATGTTTATTATTGTAAAAATAATTTAAAAATTACAGGATTGAGAAATCTAAGAACATAGTCCTGAAGTTATCAACTGTTCCTCAAGTTATTAATACTGACCTTTGAAATTAAATGTTCCCCTTTGTTCCTTTTCCTCCCGAAAGAAACAAGAATAACTTCCCATTTGTTTGCTATTAATGATGGTGAACCTAAAGATAATTGAAGTTATTAATATAGGCTTAGTTCTCAAAACCTTCTTAATGAAAATGAAAAGACTTAGCCATTAATCAAAATTTTAAAATAGAAATAATTCTGTAAATATGCAAATTAGAATATTTGTATAACATTCAAGTGGCTGCAGAGGGAAGAATGCTCAGTCAGCAAAAATATTTAGAATTAAGCTACTTTTGGCAAGCAAGGTAGGTTAAAATTTGTATACTCACCTGTATTGGGTATACAAGGTGCTTCCTGTTGCACTGACAAGATAATTATTCTCAAGTTGTTCACTGTCTTTTTTCCAAGTCACATTTACTGCATTCAAATCCCCAGATGTCGTGAACTGGCATGTGAGATTTACATTAGAAGGCCTTTCTAAAGTGATATTTTTTTCTACTGGCATACTAGAATGTTCTATTAGCACAAAAGAGGACAAAATGTGAAAGTTATATTCAGAGGAATCTAATATATAAAACCTTTTAAATTATTAACAGTAGTGTTTTATTGACAATTTCTTAAAGTAACATTCATTTGAAGAATTATTCCTCTATCAACATAGTTGGTTCCCTTTCTTATTCCCTTTTATATGCACACCTAAAGAAATGTTTTGATTCAACATTAGCACAATTTAAAAAAAAAAACTAAAGCTGTGATAGTTATCTCCTTAAGCTCTGTAATAAGCAGAATATAGGGTAGAGAGTACCCAAAAACATGTGCCATATGCTCTGACAGTGTAAAAACAGCACAACTGTAAATACAATACACTCATGGGTGAGAATGGAATGCCTGTTTCAATAATTTTGAGCAATCATGTTGTTAGTAGTTATTATGAGAATGTTTTTGTATAACATGGATTTGAGTGATATATTCTAACCATTCCTAGTCTTCTTAAGAACCTGTAGGAACTGGATATAGACATAGGTACAGGACAGAGAATTTAAATAAGCATCCTGTAGTTCTGAATTTGAACTGAATTTCAGTATCAGTATGAATTCATGAGGTGTTTATCTTTTTTTTGACTTTCAAAATAGGTATCTTATTTATTTTGGATTGATCGATTATCATAAGAACACTTAACACATTAGACCTTCCCTCTTAGCAAATTTTAAAACTTGTACCTAAAAGTAGTCTGAAAGGTTCTCAATTTCTCTTCCCATCTATAGGTGGGAAGAGAAGGAGCTAACCCTTAGAGAAGCTTTAGGGAAGTTGAAGTGTTTATCTTAAAAGGAAAACAATACACACACACACCACACACACACACCACACACACACACACACACACACACACACACACTGAAGGGGTCCAGAATATGCAAGGATAGCATACAAATTATTTTGAGCAGAAGGTATTTGAGTTCCTAAAATAGCTAATCTGACTAAAAGCAGAGCCTTTCAAAGGAACTCCAAAAAACCTCTATTGTCATAAATCCCCTCCCTAGGAGCAACAGAGACAATGGACTCTTATCACTGAAGATGAGAAGTCTTCACACCACACCTGAACAGACACTGTCACAAAACTATCATATCTTCCACCTGTTATCTAAAGGGCTCATTTATCTTTCCTAAAACTCATTCGTTTTTCCATAAGCGGCCTTTCTCCTCCTCTTCTTACCCTACTAAGATGGTATATAAGCCTCTACTTTTAACTGCCCCTTTGAGCTACATGTTTTTCTAACTTTTGTCCACATGTGATTAGGTATGTTTTTTGTTTTGCTAATCTATCTTTTATCAGTTTAATTCACTGAGCCTGAAATTATAGAGAAAAAATTTCTCCCTGACAGTTTGGCAAGGAATACGGAATGGTTAGGACTCCCCACCCTTCCACTCCAACCCCATTTCCAAAGCCTGAGATTTCAGGACCTCTGACCCAGCAGGTAAGTATGAGCTCTTTTTTTTTTTTTTTACCAGTACCCAATCTGGGATACTGGTAAAAATAATAATAATAATAATAAGCGGTGCACTAGAACAAGAGCAGTAAGAGCCTCTACTTGTCTTTTCTTTCTTCAGTTTAACCCTCAGGTTCCCAACCACTAACTCTCCAACAATACACACACACACACACACAAACACACACACACACACACACACTTAGGGAAAACACAAAAAGCTTACTTTAATTTTGAACAGTGGCAAATAAAGAAAAAATACTCAGCATGTACCTTGTTTGTCCTACACTAACTGTATCACTGGCTAACCAAACAGTAGAGAAAGTCAATGTTCTCTTTATAGAAAAATTCCAGCAAATGAATAAAAAAGAAATCATACAAATATACCATAATGATGATGCGATCCCTAGTAAATCATGGATCTAGGCATTTTGCATCAACTGGGGCAATAATTTCAAAAACAGAATTATGTCTCTCTTGAGGAAGAATACCCCACTACCTAGGATATAGTCTTGTCAAAAAAGGTGCTGGAGGAGGTTCTTCAAACTGGCTAAGTCTCTGGATTCAATTCCCAGTTTACAGGAAATATGGATTATGGAAGAACACATTAACCTACATTTCATGAAAGTCATCAACCAAATCCAGATTCTGGGAAAATTCTACAAAATAAATTATCTGTTTGTTTTTTCTTTTTCTGTCTTTTTTGTTTGTTTGCTTGAGATGGAGTTTCGTTCTTGTTGCCTAGGCTGGAGTGCAATGATGCTGTCTTGGCTCACTGCAAGCTCCACCTCCTGGATTCAAGAGATTCTCCTGCCTTAGCCTCCCAAGTAGCTGGGATTACAGGCACCTGCCAGCAAGCCTGGCTAATTTTTTTGTATTTTTAGTAGAGATGGGGTTTCACCATGTTGGCCATGCTAATCTTGAACTCCTGACCTCACGTGATCTGCCTGCCTCAGCTTCCCAAAGTGCTGAGATTACAGGCATGAGCCACCGCACCCAGCCTGGTTTTTTCAATACATAAATTTTAAAAGGGAGAGAGATGTTTTTGTATTGGACGTCAGGTGCTATGTTTCGGGCACCTGAAGATTATAAGATACTCAAAAAATTCCATTAAAAGAAAAGCAAAACTGAACTGTAATATTTAGGGATGAATACCTGGGTAATAAAACAATATAGAAAAACAAGAAAGTAACTGCATAAAAATCAGAAGAGTGGTAATTACTCTTAAGGGGAAGAGAAGGAGTTGTGTTTGGAAGACGGTAGTGCATCATACAAACAAATTTCTCAAGCTCTTCTCATTCTCAACAATAGTATAGTATGATTAAATGGACTATGTAGAGCCAAATGTAGAAAGAAAAATAATACAACTCAAATAAAATGGTCAGGTGCAGTGGTTCACGCCTGTAATCCCAGTAATTTGGGAGGCTGAGGTGTGTGGGATTGCTTGAGCACAGGCATTCTAGACCAGCCTGGGCAACATGGTGAGACCTCATCTCTGAAAAAAAAAAAAAGAAAACATTAGCCAGGCTTCATAGTGCATGCCTTTGGTCCCATCTAGTCATAGGCAGAGGTGGGAGGATATTTTGAGCCCGAGAGTTGAGGCTGCAGTGAGCTAAGGTGGCACCACTGCACTCCAGGCAGGATGATAAAGCAGGGCCCTATCTCACACGCAAAAAAATTCTATCACTTTTAATTACATTTGAAACTTTACGAAATGTTTCCATAAGCAAAGACCAGGTGCAAGGTTTGCAGATAGTGAAGTACAGCTAGTGCGAAGCACTTTGTGAGCACATACTTGAAATAACTGCTTGTATGACTGCAAACTGCTGAATTGAATTTAATGCTCAAAAAGAAAAATAACATTTGATGTCTCTAGAATACATATATTGCCAAAGATTACCTTATTCCTTGCAGTTCCCTTTACTGTGCTCTATTTCACTATCCTAGTATATTTTAAACATTTTGCTAGCCACACCAAATTATTCCAACTACCTTTCAAATGTTGGTGCCCATCAGGATTTTGCTCTCTGGTCTCTACTTCTCAATTTGGCACTCCTTTGTTGGATTCAACTATCAACCGTACTGCTCTTTACTTGCAAAATTAGAACCTCCACTGAAATCTTTTTTTTTTTTTTTTTTATTTTATAGCTCCAGCTGTCTATGGAGCATCTAAATATGGATATCCCATGGGAAGTTCAAACTCCAAATATCCAAGAGAGATCCATTAATATTCCCTTGTGCTGACCTACAACACTGAATCACATGCAGTAGTATTTAGCTGATTCTACCGCTAAAATGTCAAACAAATTTGTCCAGTTTTATCCAACCCTCCTATTATTGGCCTTCATTATCTTTCACCAAGACAAGGCAAATTACCTAATTTCTCTTGGCCAGCTTCTCTTGCTCCAGCCAAAATTGTCCTTTGGTTGGAGCAATTTGAGCAAAACTCAAACTGTTTAACTGCCTTGATTCTATACCTTGCATTTGCAAATCAAAGTATCTTTGTATTAGACATCCATTTCCTTATTTGTAAGGCAGGATAATGCATATTTCATGAGATTGTAGAAAGTTCTATCATAAGAAATGCAACAGTAATATAATATAGCAATTAATAAATGCCCATTTACTTCTTCTCACCATTATCTCACTGGGGAATATTATAAAAACTATCATATATGGTGCTAAGGGTTATATGTTGATTAAATCATTTAATCTTCACAACAGCTTTATGAGGTAAGTATCACTGTTACCATTCCAACTTTAGAAATGAGGCAAAGAGAGGATGCCTGTCTTGTCTAAGATCACACATCAAGAAAAGGCAACACTGAATCTTAGATTTAGGTATGCCTGAGTCCAGATTGTGATAACCAACAGACTATACCAACTCTCAAACATATTAAATTCTCATTACAATGGAAGTAACTTCATTACCTTCAAACTGTTGAACCAAGATTTTAAATAAAAGAAAATATTAATAGAAGATTAAAGAAATGTACAGTGTAGCTGTATACCAATGTGAATGTGATGATAAGCGAACAGTGCAATCAAAATATTTTTAAAATACACATTTTCAACTAAACACAGTTTTACATAACTTAAAATGCAATGCAGCTTTTCTTATTGGTAGGCCATCCTCCAAGCCCTAACCGTTGTCTCACTGTTCCCTATAATACTTTGCAGGTGCTTCTGCAGTTTGCTGTTTCTGCAGTTTGCTTTCCTTCCTGTCAAGAAATCACAGCATCAAAAACATGCAAAAAGCTCTACCTTTTACATATTTTGTGGTTAGCCAACAAACTAATGTGAGCTCAGTCGACAATGTTTCAACTTCCTTAATACTGCACAACTGCAATGCATTTTTGCCACTTTAGAGTGCTGCAAAAACATCTATGACATCTGCATTTCTAAAACGATAGCAATTTGTTTCTGAAACATATTTTTAAGACTGTTCTTAAAACCATATAGTAATTTATACCTGTCTAAATAATTTCTTATTTTCATAGATAACATTTGCAGTCTTCAGAGAAATGACATTTAGATTTTCTTGGGTCTATTCAGGACCCAATCTTTTAAACCATTTCACTACAAATAAAAGTCTGCTTTGTTCTTTATTAAGAAAAAGAAAATATGGAAGAAGCCAATTAAAATTTATTGCATAGGATAGTGTTTCCAAACATGCTTTAAAGACAGAAACTCTTACTAAAAACAGTTAAGTGAACTGTGATATATACAACGGATTAGATGGGACAACTCTGATAGAAGCCAAGATAGAAAACACAGAGCCCCATCAGCCTGACTTTTCATTATTCATAATGAGGTAGGAGGTGGAATGTGACTCTGGACCAGACTGAAGACTGACAGAAACAAGGAAGAGACATCGAAAGCTCCTCTCCATAAGACACATCCACTAGCACCATGACAGTTTACCATTGCCATGGCTACACCCAGAAGTTACCATCCCTTTCCATGGCAATGACCCAGAAGTTACCTCCTGTTTTCTAGAAATTTCTGAATAGCCTGCCCCTGAATTGGCACATAATTAAAAGTGGTATAAATGTGGCTGCAGAACTGCCCCTGAGCTGCTACTCATGACACACTGCCCAGGGTGTACCCCTGCTCTGAAGGAGAAGTCACAGAGCTGTAACACCCCTGCCTCAATAAAGCCGCTTTTTTCTACCATCAGCTCACTCTTTAATTCTTTCCTGAGCCAACCTTCTCTGGCTAAACCCCAATGTTGGGATTCACCTGCCCTGTAACAATTTCACCATAAAAGTCAGTAAGGCTTCATGATGCAACCCAAAATGTCTATTAAACATCCAGAATCCTTACAGAAACAGAAGGCCACACTAACATGAGGCCAACACCCCTATATAAAAATGATACAATGGATCTTATTGTTATCATTAATGTTGTGCGTCTTAAACATATAGAGTTAACTTATAATTCCTCTGAATAAGAATAAAATTCTCAAAGTTTATATCCAAAATTTATAAAACATAATACTATTCCCTTGATTCTTATAATTTCACCTCTCTCCCAAATTAAGTCTCATATTGATTGAAAAATCATGACAGTTTATTAAGTGATCCTATCAACAAGTTATTTACATGCCATCTGATTAGTGCCATACCAATGTGATACAACCTAAAACACATGTGCTTCCTGAATCCCATAAACTTAAAATGTGAAATCACCAATGTGCACAGAGAAGCCTGAAATTACATAAACCCAACTTGAGTAAAATGTAGTACACATATACTTTGATACACTTTTTTATATCTATATAAAATCTCCAAGTACTCCCTGGAGACTCCCTCAAGACCTATGAACTACGTGGCTGGCGTTATATGAGCTGAGCCTATTTTCAAAGTTTTAGATTTTTTTTTTTACACAGACATCCTCAAAAGAAAGAGAAATACCAGAAAATGTGAATGGCTTCTACACAAATGAAGCCAGGTTTTTCAAAATAATTCATCAAAGATTTAAAATTATCTAAGAGGAGATGCTAGTTGAATTTTACTAAACAAAGCTTCTATCAGTCACTGTTTTCCTCCACTTCAATTAGTAACAGAAATTAAGGCATGTAATGGTTATTTCTCTACTTTCTAAACTGATTTAATGTCATTTCAAAGAAAAACAAAAACAATTCTACTTGAATTCCAGAATTGCATGTCTCTTGTTTCAACAATGTAGTACTTAATTTGAGACAATAGCAATGGGTAATAATCCAATAATTAAATATATTTTTCTACAACATAGAGAACAACACTGCAACTATTGTTTACATCAGTTACAGGAAAACTGTAGTAAATGGTTGCATTGTTCTAGTAACCAAATACATTTGTTGCCACTGTTTCCAAATAATTAACAGGAAGTTCATCCAACACTATAGTGGGGGCTATTGATCATATTTTTGGACAACCAGAATCCGAACACCCTTCCCATCAGTGTAAGCTTTGGTGACAGGCAAAGTACTCACTCACTGAGGAAACCTAAGAACAGGTATTTCTTCTCTCTGCCCAGCTGAGCACTAGGGTTTGGCCACTTTAATTATAACCTCCTACTCAGGGCTTTAAAGTTAAAGGGAGGGAGTTAAGGACCTAGGCAGAACTGAGAAATTAATCAGAATAGCAACGGCAAGTGTCTAGCAGTGATTGTGCCTCATTATTCCTTCAATCACTCATTTAACACTTATTTACTGAACACCTACCACGTGCTTTTCATGTATCCACCCGTTCAACAATTTTACTAAAAATATATTACGTGCCTTTATTCTAGGCCCTAGTATCAAGAGTCCAGTGCCAGCAGAAATATCTCAAGCAGACTCTTCCAGTAATCCTTGCTGTCTGTCATCCTGAGGTCCCTGGCATTGCCAGAACTTGATTTCCAGTTTTCTCATCAATTCTGCTAGCCAAAATCCTTTATTCAACAAATTATTTCCTGCTTAACTGCCTATAGATCGTTTCCGGACTTGAGATCATTAACCTAATCCATATACACCTATCAAGATTTACACTAGATACTTCATTTATGCACTCCTTCCATTTGATTAAAATTTCATAGCACTGATGTCACTTGACAGCTCACAAATATCTAGAACATATGATAATATTTGGTCCCCAGAATAAATTCTACAAAGTGGTAATCATAGTACCAGTTCAGTATATCTGAAAGGCAATACCTGAGGTTACACAGGGGACAAGATCCAGGCTGAGGTAGCAGTCCAGGACTCAGAACAGTCAGTCCCTGGCCCTGTATGCTCCCCTCCATGTACAGTCCTGCCCTTTTGTTCTTGGAGCTATAAATCACACTTTAGTATTTTTTCCATCTCTTCTACATTTACAAATCAAAATCATCTCAAGCCATAACAACTTGCCTCCGATCTTTACTTCTAATTTCTGCCTTCTCTACTCTGATAAAAAGCTTTCATTTATTTTGAAACATTTTTCACATATCCACTTCAATATAATGGAAGAAAGGAACAGCAAATGACAATGTCATATCATTTGATTCCCCGGTACAAGAAACATTTAAATTTTGAAATGGATTATTCTAATGGATTTCAAAATTATTTTAGTAGCAGAATTGTTTCAGAAATAAATCAGAGGAAAACTTAAGCAGAATCCCCAACTATACACACACACACACACACACACACACACACACACAGATAACTGTATAAAACTGACAAAAAAATGTTGCTACAATTAGTGAAGACTGGAGAGGGTATGGAAAGCATTCAAGATTGGCCTCTTCATCCCTTTATCTTCTTTACCCATCATGGTTACATCTCAAGGAACAAAGAATTTAAAAGTGACACATGCACACATATGTTCATTGCAGCACTATTCACAATAGCAAAGACGTAGAATTAACCCAAATGCCCATCAATGATAGACTGGATAAAGAAAATGTGGTGCATATACACCAAGGAATACTATGCAGCCATAAAAAAGGAACAAAATCATGCCCTTTGCAGGGCATGGATGAAGCTGGAAGCCATTATCCTCAGCAAACTAACACAGGAACAGAAAACCAAACACCACATGTTCTCACTTATAAGTGGGAGCTGAACAATAAGAACACATGGACACAGGGAGGGGAACAACACACACTGGGGCCTGTCGAGGGAGGGCAGGGGGTGCAGAGCATTAGGGAAAAGAGCTAATGCATGCTGGGCTTACTGACTAAGTGATGGATTGATAGGTGCAGCAAACTACCATGGCACACGTTTACCTACGTAACAAACCTGCACATCCTGCACATGTACCCCAGAATCTAAAAAATAAAATACAATAAAAGTAACTAGGTTTCATCAAAGGAAAGGTAAACACAAGCCTCAGTACACACCAGATCAAGATAAGGGGTCATAAATACCTAATGTAAACTGAAAGCATGGCCCGCTACCTTGGCAATGAATTTCTCCAAACTGCAAGTGTTTACACCCTGATGCCAGTCCTTGAGATTAAGTCTTATAACAATGGTTTATGTTTCATAGTATCAACTTCTACGGTGCTAACCATGCAGACACTCAGAGAGTCAGTACATACATTTTGTACACACCCCAAGTGACTGTCTCAGGTCACATGCCTCCTTTGCAGGAAGGGCTCCTCTAACCTTACAACACTGCTAACAACAGACTCTATCACACTTCCTTTATATACTTCCTAGCATTTGGCACCATCTGGTTTCACTTTTCATATTAATTTGTTTACTTACTTATTCATTGCCTCTCCCACTGAAACATACACTGTATGACATGTGGGGAGGAGGGCAGAAAGGGAAGTCTGTCATGTTCACCACTGTAAACCAGGCTTTCAATAAATTTTTGTTGAAGTGGTTGTAGCTCCTGGAATATCATATTTAAAACACAAATCACTTCTTTAGACAGATAATGCACCTTGCCTTAGACTGAAGGTTCAAGCATATTAAAATTCTGCCTCATGATTTATATGAGGAATTCTAGGCAGAAAGTACTTTAGAGGATATGCAAGAAATGCATATGAAGTTCTTGTCTCACACAGTTGACTCATCCATTGGCCAAAACAAATTTGTTTAGTACTTTTACATGCTATATGTGATACAGAGGTGATTTAAAAATTATTAATCTAGCAGGGGACATATAAGTCAAGCATAAATAACTAGAATTAAGTTTAACTGCAACAGATACTCTAAATCAAATGAGATCTAAATCACAGATGGCAATACAACAGTATAAAACATTGATTTTCCCCAAAATAAATCTACAGAGTCAGTGGAGAATCAGCCAAATTCCAAAAGTACTTTTTACAGAACCCAATTTTAAGAAGTGCATGTGAAAGAATGAAAGTCCAAGAAAGAAAATCTGTTTTTTTAAAAGAACAGAGATAAAAAGATACAATGTTTTAAAAAATCATACTAACATGTTAATGATGTGATAAAATACCAATAAATCAATGAAATAAAATAGGCAAAACTTTTCAAACTGTAAGTCAAAATCTATTAGTGGATCAGGAAATCAATTTCATAGTTATCACCAGATTTGTTTTTTAATGGATTGGAGTAAAAGAGAAATTATCAGAGCATAACAAACCTATTAGGGGTAAGTGTTATTTGATGAATATTTTGTTTCATATGTGTGTGAAAATGCAATTGGTGCATTAGGTTACAAAGTAAAATGTACTTCTTACTCTGGGAAGCACTTTAATTACTCTGAAAAGAAAAAAGAAATTGGGAACTGAAATATGATTAGAGTGTTATTTCAAAGTTATCAGGAAAAGGAGAACTATTCAGTTAAAAGCATTGAGACGCTGGCTAACAGTACAAAATAGTAACCACAAAATTAGTTCCTTCTGACATACAAAACATAAAACTGTATCATAAATGGGTTAAAAAGTGAAAAGTGGAAAAGTATGCAAATAATAGGATGAAACACATAATGAAACTTCTTCCCAATTAAAAAACACCACATAAAACTTTAAAGACAAGTGGGAAAAAATATTTGCAACTTCTATAAAAAGTAAAAATTCAGTATCCAAAATTTATGCCTACTTCATTTAAATTAATTCAAAACATAAAATATAAGCCTACTATGTGGGTCAGGGGAAGGCGTCAACTGTCAAGATGTTTTGAAGGACAATCTGGAAGTATATGATAAAATAAAGATATACATAATTTCTCACTGAGCAATTCTACTTTGTGGTAGTTATCATAGAGAAAACATTCACAATTATGCCCAGAGAGATATATGTAGGGTGTCCCTTGCTACATGGTTTATAGCAAAAATATATTAGTCAACTAGGGTCCATTAGGAAAAAAACTTCTAAGTAAGCTGGTGTATTTATACTGTGCATACAAGTTAAAAAAAAAAAGCTAGATTCATATGCAATATGACTAGATCTCCAAAACTAATGTTGAATGACAAAATCAATTTTCAGAACAATATATATGGACTAATACCACTAAAACTAAAGAGTACAAACAATACTACATAGTTTTTATAGATGCACACATACACACACACCCACACTCAGCATGGGAAAGAAACACATTGAACAGAGTTTACCATTGGAAAAGAGGAGAGAGAACAGAGATAGAAATGGCGGTAATTCAATGAGACTTGAACTTCATCAGTCAAGTTTTTTATTTCACTTCCTGAAGTTCTATTTGGATATTTTTCAAACCTGCTTTGTCTTTTTAAAAAACAGTATAATATTCATTCTCATGTTTTTAATATTTCTTTTATTTCTCTACCTAGTATTTCTATAATCTGAAGCTCTAGAATGTCTAATCCTACCTCTCTTTAGCTCTGTTAGAGACTGTGTGTGTGTTTTTTTTTTTATATTTTTGTTTTGTGATATGTTGAGACATGTAACAGCAGGGATTATGTCACCAGGATGGACAACATATTCCTCCACAGAGGGTTTTTAATTGCTTCCCTGTGGAAGTACTACCTGGCAGGGTCATTTCTGTGTTATTTCTCAGCTCAGAGGCTCCTGTACAGTATAATGCAGGTAATATAAATTTGCAATTTAAACTGTGTTGAGGACACACCCATGTCTTTAAATAACAAGGAAAATCTTTGGGGGTTTGGAGGTTTCTTGTTTTAAAATTATTTTTATTCATATTATTTTAGTTAGCAGATAACACTGGAAATCTTTTGGTTTAAATGCCTAACAAAACTTTAAAAGAAAGAAGTCAACTTGTCATCTTGTGCTGTTGGCTGATTTTCTTCCCTAAATCAAACCTTTCCCTACATTTACAGACTAGGAATGATAGTTTTCTGCAGGTTTTCAGGTCCAACTTTCCTCCTTGCATGAACTTAAGGCCTTGTTTTTTATATTTTTGTAGCTCTTAAAACTCAAGTATCTTGGCAACAAACACAGGAAACCTAACACAATATTCAGTTAACGGGCTTCATGCCCTGATCACCAATTTTGATCAGTAGAAACTTCTTCACTTCTGTGTAGATAGCCATATATTTAAAAGAATGTTTAGGTGTGGCAGGAGGGTTTTCAGATTCTCTAATTTACTCTAATGCTGAAAATAATGTTTTAATATTTTCAAAACGGAACTCATTTTTACTTACAGAATTAAAAATTAACAAAAATACAGTAAATACATATCAGAGAAGCAGGAACATATGTGCTTCTCTGCTATGTGCTTTATTGAAGATGGGCTCTTGGCTCCATTCTTAAAGAGAGGAAGGATTTGAACACCAGTAGGGGGGAAGGAAGAGACAGGTTCCATTTACAGAGTGTGAGGTCCTGTGCCTGTGATTCAGCACCATCATCTAACTTTATGGTGAGATTCTTTCCTAAATGTTAATCACAATATTATTAAATCATGTGTACTCTCACAATAAAGGGATGGAAAACATGTGCAGGGCTCTCATTTTTAACGTGTAGAACAGTGGAGGTAATTTTCAAATGGGGAAAATTTTGTCCCCCAGGGAATGTTGGGCAGTATCTGGAGATATATCCAGCTTTCATAACTTAGCAGGTGCTACTCACATCTAGTGGGCAATGGCCACTGCCACTTGTGTTGCTATGGGTAGATCCCTCTTCCATCTTTGCTTTCTCTGACTCTCTATGAATGTTAGGTCTCAATTTTTTTCTCTGTACATCAACAGTCCACATATCAGGTTGGACGAGTGCCTTTGAAAAATATCATAACATTTGCAGCATTGGAGTCATGCTAGGATCCTTTCTACAATGAAGTATTTTCACTTATTTTCTTCTTCTCAATCTTATCAATCACCTGTCCCTAGAATCTGGGCAGTCCTAACCTAGACCTCTTGCTGGCCTAGATTTAGACTATGTGGTTGTCTTTCCTTATCTTGACTAATCTTCCTGAATCTTACATTGTGCCTTAATTTGCACATCTGCACCTCTAATGTCTGCTTATATTACCTCCTTGGCTCACAAGGACCTGTGGGACAGCTGCTCACATCTCAACATGTAAATAAAATGTTCCACTGGGTCATCACAGAAGACCTGATTCCAACGTTAACAAGTTGGTCAAGGAAACTGTCAGCTGTTTATTTTTATTTCAGTCTCTTCCGTTAAATTATAACACACGGATTGAGAAACTAAACACTAACATGCAGAGAGGAAAAAAGCAAAAATAAAAATATATGGTGGTAATACAAACAACACAATGAATTCCAAATACTATGGACATTCAAAATTAAGTACAGTGATATAAAATAGTCCATTATAAAAGATCTGTTTTAAAACCTCTGAGAGCAGAAAAAATACTTTTAGTTTCAGTCAAGTCAATTACTTTCACAAATTTAAGATTAAGCAAGTGCAATTTCTTTTTTTCTGGGGGGCAGGGAAGATGGACTCTTGTTCTGTCACCCAGGCTGGAGTGCAGTGGCACAATCTCAGCTCGCTGCAACCTCCACCTCCCAGGTTCAAGTGATTCTCCTGCCTCAGCCTCCCAGGTAGAAGGGAATACAGGTGCCTGCCACCACACTTGGCTAATTTTTGTATTTTTGGTAGAGACAGTGTTTCGCTATGTTGGCCAGGCTGGTCTCGAACTCCTGGCCTCAGGTGATCGCCTGCCCCGGCCTCCCAAAGTGCTGGAATTGCAGGCAGCAAATGCAACTTATAAAGCAATAGCTTTAGTACTAAATAAACCTAGAAATAGCAATAAACCTAGAAAATAGCTTTATTTTCATAGTTTACTACATCATTTCAAAACTAATGTCATTCTTCTTAAAATAAATATAATTGATTTAATAATGCCGTTAAACGAAACAAGTAACTGGGCATTAAGAAAGGCTGCAAAGCATAATGGTTAACAGCACAGACTGGGCACCAAGCTGCCTGCATTTAAAACTGTAGGCTCTAAGCTCCAACTCAGGAACTGTGATCCTGGTCAGTTCACTTCGTCTCTTTGTGCCTCTCTTTCCTCACCTGCAAACTACAAATAGTAACAGTACCCAATTCATTGAGCTGTTATAAGAATTAAGTTATTTAGAAATACAAACATGGTACATAGTCAATATCATGAGTTTGTTAAGTAAATAATTAGCAATATTTTAAAAATATTAAAATAAGTAAACAACTAAGCTTTTACGAATCAAAGGCCATGTTTTCATTCTCCTGGACACAAGAATCCATATGTTTTCCAGTCTCAAGAATCTTTGAATAAGTATGTGTGTAAAGAGCCAGACCAAAATCTTTCTGGTCCAAAATTTGCAATTAACGTTATTGTATTTGAATCTCTCTACAAGAAACATTTTATCCTAACAGAGAGATTAACTTCAACAATGGCCAGAGGGAAAGAGAAAATAATAAGTAACAACATAGAAATGTCGTAACTATTGTTTATAGACAAACACGAATAATGACAAAATCAATATTGATACACATCAAACAACATTTTGAAAATATGAAAACACTCCATTTACAAACAGTAAGTTAAAAATCTTAACAACAGTATGAAGAAAGTCTATGGTTGATAAGGTGAAATTTGATAATCAGGAATTGGAGTAACCTTGTCATATTCAACTAAATTAGACCAGAGACCCGGTAATAAAGAAAAAAAAAAAAAACACTTGGGACACAAAGCACCTGCCTGGGGCTAATACTGCAAGCCAGCTGCTGAAATGACCAGGTATAACTTTAAAACCAGTTTTACCTAGCAGCTTCTGAAACAAACCACCATGACTCTAAGACTAATTTACCGACCTCCATCACTCACCAGTCAGAGCTTGTAAGCTCCCAAAAACTTTGTTACTGCTAATAATGAGTTTTCTTCCAAAACAATATATAACATTTCTCTCTAATAAAACCTCTAAGCTTCTCTTGGTTTTTCAGTCATACTGAAGACCATTCTACTCTCTGTGTATGCCCTGAACTCCAATTCTGTTCTACCAAACAGAACATTTTGTTTAGAGATTTATCTCGATATTTTTTTTTTTTTTTTTTTTTTTTTTTTTGAGACGGAGTCTAGCTCTGTCGCCCAGGCTGGAGTACAGTGGCGCGATCTCGGCTCACTGCAAGCTCCGCCTCCCGGGTTTACGCCATTCTCCTGCCTCAGCCTCCCGAGTAGCTGGGACTACAGGCGCCCGCCTCGTCGCCCGGCTACTTTTTTGTATTTTTTAGTAGAGACGGGGTTTCACTGTGTAGACCAGGATGGTCTCGATCTCCTGACCTCGTGATCCACCCGTCTCGGCCTCCCAAAGCGCTGGGATTACAGGCTTGAGCCACCGCGCCCGGCCTCATCTCAATATTTTTATTTTACATTGACTCTAAAAATTAGAAATGTATCTTCAAATTTAAATTCCATAGTTCAGTAAAGGTAGCTTCTAAAACCAAACTTTTTCATGGGAAGGCAACTAGAGCAACAACCTACATGGAAATGTAACCAATCAGTGCCCAACTCTGAGATCTAATGTTTCTAAATTGATGTCACATCTTTTCTTTTGTCAAAAACAAATCCAAACTTAAACGAAGACATTAGTTTTATTATTATTATTATTTGACAGAGTCTCACTCTATTCCCCAGGCTGGAGTGCAGTGGCTCAACTTCAGCTCACTGAAAACTCCAACTCCTGGGTTCAAGCGATTCTCCTGTCTCAGCCTCCCAAGTAGCTGGGACTACAGGCGTCCGCTACCATGCCCAGCTAATTTTTGTATTTTTAGTAGAGACAAGGTTTTGCCATGTTGGCCAGGCTGGTTCACTTGAACTTCATCAAGTGAACCACCCGCCCTGGCCTCTCAAAAGTGCTGGGATTACAGATGTGAGCCACCATGCCCAGACTGAAGACATTATTTTATAAAAGACTATTGCAGTAGAGAAAAAGCTCCAAACTTAAGATCTGCAAGCCTCCCAAAAGTAAACAGAAAAAGGTTATTTTTTAATATGGGATAAGCAATGAAGCAAGAACTTTTTAGGGAAATTGGGCAAATGAAAGAGTGTACACAGACAGCATGACTGGGCTGCAGTCAGCCAGTTCTCAAAATGTTCTTCATTTTAATGCTTGCTCGGAATTAGGGCAAGCCACGTTTCAGGGGTCTGTAAGGAAGAAAAAGGACAGACTAAAGTTTAATTAAGCCAAGACAGAGGTAAGTAATGGATAATGGCAAACAATTAGTCTCTTTATAACAGTGGGAATACGGCTTTAAATAGCACTATTTAAAATAAAAGAATAGGAGTTAAACCCTCCAAACAGGTTAAGTAAGTAAATAACCAGCCTGGTAACAATTAAAAAGTCCATTTTTTTGTTCCTGCCCTGAGCATTGACCGTTTTGTTTCCAGGCCCCAGCTGTACTGGTTGAGTAAGGGGTGCCCTCCTGCCAACATTGCCAGGCTGGTTAAAGAATGTGCAAACTGCTTTCTCACATGAGTCTCTTAAAGAAACATTTCATCATAACAGAGGCAACCAACAACTAGCACGTGCAAAAAGTAAAAGAACATAGGAAAATTATAATAATTATTTTTTACAATAATGAACTCCATTCATTGGAATGGGGACATTTGGGAACAAACAAAAGCTGTACAAAGTTACAAAAATGCTCCCCCAAAAAGCTCAATGCAAAGATTCCATTGTTATCAGATTTGGAAACAGACAGGTACGCACATACACACACTTTCTATTCATATTAAACAGAAATAGAAAAACAGTTCATAAGACTAGAGGACAGTTAAAAACTAGATGTGCATTTGGAAAAACCTAACTATTGATTTAATAGCTAGGTGTGTGATGTTTTAAATTCTAATTATACAATTTTAATATTGTTCCTAAACCAGATTAATCACTCTTAGGAATTTAAAAGACTGAGATTACTTTGGAAACATGGAATCCAAAACTGTGAAAGAAAAAGCAGAGAAAGCAGGGCTGGGTTTAATTTTGGAGTTCCTTTCTTGCTTCTCCTTAGCACAGTGACTCATTTGATATCATCTTTACTTTCTCTGGCTAAAGGTCTTCCAACAGGTACACAAATTCTCTTCTTGACCTAGAGTGATGTAATGGATGTACCAGCAGGAATTAATGAAAACATAAGAGTATCTGCAAATCAAAATTGATTCTCCCTTTTCTCAGGTATCCATTTTCTGGGGAGCCATTCTTAGCCCTAGCATGTCTGGAATATTTTCTTCCTTTTTGTGCCCCCAGTAAAACATCCTCACCACATGAGATTCCCAGCACACTACTGGTATGTTTTTCCCACCAGGCCAGGAACAGGGATTACCACTTCACAAAGCAAAAGCAGCAGCTTTGTTTAAGAAAAATTGCTTAAACCCTTATTTTGGAATTGCCTTATTTGAAACATGATACATTTACCAGTCAGTGATATGTTATGACTCTCCGAGGAAAAGTTATTTGCCATCATTTCTTCTCTGAGAGGTAGACTTGTAAAAGGCAAATCTATAAGAGAAAGAACACGTGATTACACACTCTTACCAAGAGTAAATGACTATCTAAAAACTACTTTGCAACAGCTAAAATACTGTTGAGAACTATTAATGAAAAACTGTGTTTTCAGAAAGCTCAAAGTCTTACATACTTCAAAGACATTTAGAGATATATTAGACTATTAAATGTGAAAAAAATTTCTGATTTTTTTTCTTTTTTAACCTAAAAATCCCTACTGACTTACATCAGATGCCTTTTTTTAAAATAACACCTTCCATTTTACTATCCTATTATAGTTTCTTTACAAAACATAAAAAAACTGAAGATAACAAAGAATTATATGAGAACGCCGGAAAATGGAAAGACATGAAGAAGCAGAGAAAGAAGATGAAAGAAGAGCAACAGGCAGACCTTAATAAAGGGAATTAAAAAAAAAAAGTTGGGCTTCAGGGAACAGAGAAGATAAAATGGCTGACAGGCCACTTTGGGTTGCTATTTGTTTTCCAGCTATGGTTACCAAGAGGCATGCCCTCTATCACCTGACTTTCAGTTTCCTCTGCCTCTGTGACTTCTCTCTCCTTTTGAACTTTCATTAAAGAAACAAGGTTTCTATTTCCACCTCTCTCACTCTCCTCGAAGTTACTTTATTTATTTTATTATTATTATTTTTTTAATTTTTGAGACACAGTCTCATTCTGTCGCCCAGGCTGGAGTGTAGTGGCGTGGTCTCAGATCTCTGCAACCTCCGCCTCCCCAGTTCAAGCGATTCTCCTACCTCAGCCTCCCGAGTAGCTGGGGCTATAGGCGACCGCCACCACACCCAGCTAATTTTTGCATTTTTAGTAGAGACAGGGTTTCATCATGTTGGCCAGGATGGTCTCAATCTCTTAACCTCATGATCTGCCCGCCTCAGCCTCCCAAAGCGCTGGGATTGTAGACGTAAGCCACCGCTCCCGGCTGACAACATGGCCTAATGTTCCTTTTATTTTAGAGTACCAGACCTTACCTTCCAAGAAACCACTCAAATATATCAAACAAGTCAGAGAAGGTGGAAAAAAGGCTTATTATTGTAAATTTGGCAGCATTATTCAAATTAAATCCCATTCAATTTAAATGAAACCTGAGCCATTTTTATTGCACTTTTTAAAAATAATCTGTTCAGAAAGTTATTTCTAGTACAATATTAGATTTCCAGTTCTTTCATTTTCTTATATGTATGAAAAATGTAATCAAAGTTGGTGATCCCTTTCGTTACTTTAGCTTTAAAACACGGCTTTTACAATATTGCCTAATAAAATAACGTACCTGGCAGAACCTAACTCTCCAACAGGCTGTGTTCCTAAGGTTTAATCACCTCTAAAACAGCTTTGGAAGTTTAATGCACTTCCTAAACCACCATGGCACATGTATACCTATGTAACAAACCTGCACATTCTGCACATGTATCTCGGAACTTATAATACTTTCAAAAAAGAAGAAAAAAAGTCCTTAAATAACGTATTAAATCAGACTACCCTCTCACAATGATTACACAGGAAAATATGTACAGAGTTTCTCACTGGGCTATTAAGTATACAAGACCTTTCCTCCAGTCACATCTAGTAGTCATTCATTCATTCATTCACTCACTCATTCATTCATTCATTCATATTCATATCCATATTCTCCCATTCTCCCTCTCCTCCCATTACCCTCCCTCTGTCTTTTCCCCCTTCTCTCTCTTCCTCTTCCCTCCCACCCTCCCCAACTCTCTCTCTCTCAGACACACACACACACACACACACACAAACACAT
Source organism: Rhinopithecus bieti (assembly GCF_001698545.2). Classification (NCBI taxonomy): domain Eukaryota; kingdom Metazoa; phylum Chordata; class Mammalia; order Primates; family Cercopithecidae; genus Rhinopithecus; species Rhinopithecus bieti. The sequence continues at coordinate 44,737 of NW_016804386.1, forward strand.
ACATACACACTGCTTAAAAGAAAGGCTCCCATAAATGTTATTTTCCTAATGAAAATTCCTTGTTTCCATTCTTGGGGCTAGCATACTTAGAAGTTATATTAAAGACAAAATATTTCAGGAAGATCAAGGCAGACGATATTCACTTACGGACAGGAAGCCAGGTGGGGGTGGATGAGAAGGAAACAGCTATTCTACTATATCATCTGTTCTGTGAAGCCTGCAAAATGTAAGCTTTGGTATCTTTGCTTTCCTCCCCAGGGATACCCCCACTACAGAGCAGAATACAATCTTAAGGGTTCTTACTATACTCTTTAACCTTTTTGAGATTTCCAGCATCATTTATTATTATTGTTCACAGTATCAGTAACAGTAAGAGTGACATACACTAAAGAAAAAATGTGTTCTGTCATTCTTATTCCTATTCCACTTAAGTAAGTGAATCTGATGCACACTTGGTACTGATGGGGAATATGAAGCTGGGCAAACTTGGTCCCTAAAGGGCTATATGGATCATAATGGCCGGGGTTTAGGCCCACAATTTGAGATTGAGAGTCATTAAAATTTCAGAGCAGCACCCATTAATGCATAGTACAGACCAAAACTAGTCAGTATATTTTATACAAATTGGCACATGGGCTAGAGTGTGAAGCCTGAGCCTGGTGGTGGAAGGAGGGTGAAGATAATTCCACGGAGATGAGCTCCAATGCTGGGGCTACTCTCCCTTACTGATCACTAGGACTTGTCATGGATGGGCTCAACAGGGACCTGTGTTAGAACAAGGAGAGAAAATGAGTCTAAGTTTGGCTTTGGCAGAATCTAAGCTGATGACAGTTGAAGGAATCGGAAAGGAAGGAAACATCAAGTTTCCAGAGGTAGGGAAGTCTGGGTATTTCCAGACTATACAAGCTGTTGAGGCCATTTCCAATTGAAGGCTCACATATTAAAAATACAATCAGACATCCATAAACCAAACACCACCAGTACCTTAACTTCATATTCCCTTTAAAGCATTAATCTTGATCAAGCTTCAGGTTCCACTGAAAATGCCCCAAGTGCAAAAGAACATGTATTACCGCTGTGTGGTTTTTGCCTTAGGAAAAGTCCCTTAAAGAGGCAATATACAGAAATGCCTTAAGTGGAAAAGCAGGGCAGCCTACAGAAGGTATTAGGACAGTAAAAGAAGTTCTTTGTTTAGGCAAGATATTTTTTAACCAAAAAAAGTGAGAATGTAAACCTTATTGCTTTTAGTTGGAGGACAGCTGGCAGGAGGCTGATTCAGTGAACACTGGGGTTTAAAGGAAATTGGCAGGAGACTCAGGCAGATGTGGTTTGAATACTTCCCTAAAAGGATTAGGCTGAGTCACAAAAAGAAGTATAAATTAGAGAGGAAGGAATCTGGGGTCTTAATTCAAATTCTGTCACTGACTTGTTACTTAGGGTTTCCAAACGCAGTATGCCCAGCTCAGTGCTTTGAAAATATGTCTCCACTGTAAACCTCACCTGATAGGGGAAAAAAATGAGGATCAGAAAAGTTGTATAAATATGAGCGATGATGCCAAGATCATAACATGCATTTCTCAGTTATCAAACTCACCCTTTCTTAATCACTGCTGGAAAATTTCCATATAGCATTCTTTTACAGGTAGAGACAAAAATATCAACATGAAAGAGTAACATCAAATATTTGCTCAAGAAGTCAAAAGACTTTTTTCTCCCTTTGCAGGGCAGATGAGGCATGAGACTACTGCATCAAAGAATTGAGTAACATCTTAATTTTCACCTGTTATAATTTTCTGTGAAATAGCAAAATGGTCTCTACTTAGTTTTTCACATATTATATTTTAAAATATGTGTTGCTAGAAGGGCTTATAATTTATTCTACTAAGACTTTCAAGTGAAATAAACATGCTATAATTCTACTTAAAGGTATTAAGGTAACATTTTCACATATTTCATTTTGAGGGCTTCATTTAATTGAAGTTGGGAAGAAAAATAATTAACACTAGAAAACTGCATTGGGTCTTAAGATTTGCTTTTTTAAATCAGTAAATAAATGCAACTACATCTCTGATTAAGAATAAACATTCTCTCTAAAGCCCCCCAAATCCCTTTATTATATGTTAAAATCTTGGAAGGGTCTGAACTGAATTAAGAAAAAAGTGTTTGCGTCCTTTGTAGGGACATGGATGCAGCTGGAAACCATCATTCTTAGCAAACTATCACAAGAACAGAAAACCAAACACCGCATGTTCTCACTCATAGGTGGGAACTGAACAATGAGATCACTTGGACTCGGGAAGGGGAACATCAC
>NW_016804386.1:49530-59629 GCF_001698545.2 Rhinopithecus bieti
GAGGGATTGCATTGGGGAGTTATACATGATATAAATGATGAATTGATGGGTGCTGACAAGTTGATGGGTGCAGCACACCAACATGGCATAAGTATACATATGTAACAAACCTGCACGTTATGCACATGTACCCTAGAACTTAAAGTATAATAAAAAAAAAAAAAGAAAAAAGTGTAACAAGCAACTACTATTAAAATAAGCTTATTATTCTTTCTCTTTACCTTTCTCACCTCTATAGTGATTGCTATCAACATGCAGTACTTAATAAAGCTTAATTTTAACATTCCGATATACAGCCTTATAAATGTGCAACTCAATTACAGAAACACTGATAGGAATGAATATTATATATTATTCATAAAATGGAGATTTGGAAATAAGAATATATTTCCTCATGGAAGCAATATTATATATAACCATGTGATCCCATGCCAAATTGTAAACGCCACTTAAGCCATGATATGGTTAAACGTTAGCTTAAAAATACCTAATTACTAAGTAAAATACTGATTATACACAACACATGGAGAATTATGGGTTTTAGGCACACAGTGCCCTATCCCCTGTCCATAAATGCAGCAGAAGGAGGAGAAAGGAAATAAGGCATATCTGAGTCCTGGAAATTATACTCCAGAGAGATTCATCCAAAAAAGAAGAAAAACAAGGGGAAAAAAAAAAAAAAAAGCTTGTCAAAAAATTCTAGTTATCGGGGCTGGGTGCAGTGACTCATGCTTGTAATCTCAGCACTTTGGGAGGCTGAGGCGGGCAGAGCACGAGGTCAGGAGTTCGAGACCAGCCTGGCCAGCATGGTGAAACCCCGTCTCTATTAAAAATATAAAAAATTAGACAGGCATGGTGGCGTGTGCCTGTGGTCCCAGCTACTTGGGAGGCTGAGGTAGGAGAATTGTTTGAACCCAGCAGTCGGAGGCTGTAGTGAGCTGAGATCATACCACTGTACTCCAACCTGGATGACAGAGTGAGACTCCATCTCCAAAAAATATATACACACACACACACACACACACACACATATATATATACACACACACACATATACACACACACACTACTCCTGATGGGGACATTTGTAAGTCAGACTTTCTAAGTCAGGGACAGACAATACTCCACATAGAGAACTCTTGATATTTTCTGCATAGTATGGAAACTATTAGACAAGAAGCCTTTACAGACAAGTGTTTTTTTTAAGGCCTACTGACAAGTACAACGTACACTTTCACCAGTCTTGTAAAACTATTTTAAAAACCAGATGGTATAGGAATGGAAATAAACTGATCTTTTTTAAAATATATAATTTTGGCAATAATATACATTTCAAAGGGCAATGTAAAATTCTCATGTTTCAAATCACCTCTACATGGGTCACTAAGATACTTTAACAGTAAAACTTATGCCAAATAAAAACTTATTAAAAAATAAACCCCAAAAGTTAATAACTAAGATTTCTATTCTTTCTAAAGACTGTAGATTTGTTAAATGTTTCCATCGTTAGTCTATTCAGTAAGAGTTGGGATTTTTTTCAGTGGCTTTCAACTGAGGGTAGTTTTGCCCCACAGGAGACATTTGGCAATGTCTGAAAGCATTGTGCCTGTCACAATTGGGGGAAGATTACTACATTTATTTAGTAGGTTACATTAGTTTCCACATCAAGTTACCACAAATTAGGTGTCATAACAAATGACTACAAATTTGGTGGTAAAAACAACAGAAGTATATTCTTTCACAGTTCTGGAGGCCAGGAGTCTGAAATCAAGGTGTTGGCAGGGCCTACCTTCTCTGAACTCTCTAGTGAAGAATCCTTCCTTGCCTCTGCCTAGCATCTGGGAGTTGCTGGCAACCTTGGCATTCCTTGACTGGTGGTAGCTGCATTAGTCCAACATCTGCCTCTGTCTTCACAGGATCATCTTCCCTCTGTGTATATCTCTGTCCAAATCTCCCTTTCCTTTCTTTTATAAAGACCACAGTCATTAGGTTTAGGGCTTACTCTAATTCAGTATGACCTTATTTTAGTTCATTACATCTGCAAAGACCCTACTCCCAAATAAGGTCACTTTCACAGGTACCAAAGATCAGGGATTAAACATATCTTTTTGGGGTGTACAATTAACCCACCACATATGTAGAGGCCAGGGATGCTGCTAAACATTTTAGGATAACAGCTTGCCAGGACAAAGAATTACCCAACATAAAATGCCAATAGTACCAAAGTTGAAAAACCTTGATTTTGAACAGGTACATCGGCAACCCTGATTCTTCAATGTGATGATTCTTAATAATCTTCCAATGGCCCTGTGGCCCTAAATTCCTGTTCTGCATAGTTTAGGTGCAGACATTTTAAAGTATGAACATTTTTTGCCACCATTCCCTCCCAAGAACACCCTCCTGCCAGGGGTCTATTTTGAGGACTTTTTATGAAGGAAAACTACATGCTGGATGGACGCTGAAATGCAAACCAGGAAAACAGTTATAGTTATTAGCTATCTTACTGCTATTGGCTAAGTTACAAAAGCACTTTGGGCTTCAAGATCAATCAAACGAAGTATCTAAATTCCCTTTCAGTTTCTCAGAAGTATATAATTGTAAGGCTATTAAAAGCTTCTGGTTTGGGATTAGAGACACATTAGTACAATAACCTCAATAACTTCAAAAATGCCAGGAAAATGCTATTTAGAATAACAACTCTTTAAAGGCAACATTCATTATTTCTATTCTAACATTACTTGAGATAGTCTATGTTTAAATAGCGGCAATTTTTATCAGAAGTAGAGTTTATTTTTAGCAAAGTGTTGTGAGGTTTGTTCTCCTACATCAGCATATATGTCATAAGTTGTTAATTTCTAACATTCACCTTATATTGTGCAATATGTGAGACCAGCTGTATAAAGTTAATGTCAAAAGATTACACTCTAGGACAAATAGCCTCAACACATGTGATTTGTTTCTGTTGGAGGGCATATATACCTTTGGAAAATGATACCTAAAAACATTAACAGATTTCTCAACTATTGTTTTAGTTTAATGCCTATGTAAACTGAATCTTTCTCAGGTAAACTAATTCTTTTTGTTTCTTTTCAAACAATCTCAAAGTAGCAGAAACATTTCAAGAACAGAACATTTTCTCCTCTGAACCATGTGAGAGTAAGTTTCTGACCTGATGTTTCATGCCCCACTAAAACATTACCATCTATTTCCTACAAAGGACATTTCCCATACCATCCCAATACAGCCATTAAAATCAAGAAATGAATATATATGAAGCACCATATTGTCCCTATACCTCATCTAAATTTCAAAAAAAAGTCCCTATAATGCACTTGGTAGCAAAAGGTTCCAGCTCAGAATCAAACATTGTCATTGGCTGTCACTTCTCTCTAATGTGGCTTCACTCTGGAACTGCGACAGTCTCTTCTGACTTTCATAACCTTGACACTTATTAAAATTCCAAGACAGTTCCGCTGATATATGATTATATTTGAGGCAGGCACATTTGGCAGGAACATCATAGAAGTGATGCTGTGCTCTTCTTACCAGATCGTCTCAGATGGCACACCATTTTTTGGTCTTTGATCGTTTGATTAAAGTGCTGTCTGCCAAGCTTCTGTATCTTTTTCCCTTGACATTAATAAGCATATTCTGAAGAGTTACTTTGAATCTTTAGTACTTTGTACCCCATCAAATTTTTCATTGATTCATTTTTAAATTTGCAGTAGTTGGTACTCATGAATCCTCATATTATTAGATGGGTTATAATCCACTAATATTATTATTTATTTTGATGCTCAATTTTGTCCCAGATTTGTCCAGTAGGAACCCCTTCATGTTGGCTCCTGTATCTTGACATGACTCATTATCCTTTGAGCACTCCACTGCTTTCTGGCACAAGATGTTCTAGGCTTATCTGCTACTTTCCCACTCAAGGCCTGAAATCAGCCATTTCTCCAAGAAGGCTTGGTTACTATTAGCAAAGAATGGTATTTAGAATCCAAGATCTGGGGGCTAAGTATACTCATCACTACTGGAAATCACTGCTAAGAATACATGTGCACACATTCGTATACACACACATACAACTTATAATGTATATGATACACATATATGTATATGACATGCATATGTATTCATCATACATATATTTACACATATACTTGTTTAAATCTATATACCTATATAGACATAGGTAAAGAGACAGGGATTTAATGTCATGGGTTCACAGGGATACTGCCAACTGCAATCCAACACCACAGGGTTCATTCTACTTTTTCCCTATCTTTATTTCATTCTTCTCTAGTGAAAAACCTTGATCCTATTATCGTTCCTAGATTTAATTATTTGATCAATCACCCTGTATATTACTAAACTCTCATTGCCACTACCACACCTGTCCCCACAGAGATGTCTTCCTTACCCACTCAGGCTCCAACCTCCATCGCTGGTCTGACCCTCCTACATGCTTTCCTCCACATCTTGTTTGGGATCAAATATCACCCATCTGCTGCTCCTGCACAAAAGCCTTGTTAAATCAACTCTGGGACCCTGTGTCAAGCTGCCTGCTGCAGAAGCACCCATTCACTGTGCTCAGGCCCTAACACTCCACACCAGGCTGCCCTCCTGCCTGGATGCCATCCTTACCAGGGTCAGCCTCAGATATCCTGATCTGGGCCCCTTGGGCTCCATCCACTTAGTAAGGATGTCTCCTTGCTCTTCCCCATCAAATAACTATAGGACCTATCGAGGGAAAGATGAGAGGGAAGAGAATGAGGGTGACAGAAGATGAGGAAGAGTCAGTTGCCCTAATTCTTAACAAATGTTTTAAACATATAATTTTTTTGTGATGATAAATTTAGGGTAAAAATGTTCATGCATCAGAAACATCACTATTAAAGGTAGGCTTAGGCTGGGCACAGTAGCTCTCGCCTATAATCCCAACACTTTGGGAGGCCGAGGCAGGAAGATTGCTTGAGCTTAGGAGTTCAAGACAGCCTAGGCAACATACTGAAACCCATCTCTACAAAAAATACAACAATTAGCCTGGTGTGGTGGCATATGCCTGTAGTCCCAGCCATGTGGGAGGCTGAAGTGGGAGGATCCCTTGAGCCCAGAAGTCAAGGCTGTAGTGAGCCATGAGTGTGCCTTGGTACTCCAGCCTGAGTGACAGTGAGACCCTGTCTCAAAAATTAAATCGATGAATGAATAAATAAATAAAGGTAGGCTTATGGCTAACCTGTTCCCTTTAAACAGATTTTAGTCTTTGATCATTTGATCAAAGTGCTGTCTGCCAAGCTTCTCCACCATAAAGTTACTCTTTTTCCCTTGATATTAATAAGCACATTCTGAAGAGTTACTTTGAATCTTCAATACTTTGTGCCCCATCAAACTTTTCACTGACTCATTTTTTAATCTACATCAGTCGGTACTCATGAATTCCCATATTATTAAATGAGTTGCAATTCACTAATATTATTATGTATTTGATGCTCAATTTGTCCCAGATTTGTCCAGTGGGAACCCCTTTAAATGTCCTTAAAGGTAGAAACTGCTAGCATGTTCTACTGAGATATGGACTAACAATGTCAGACATATGTGGGTGCTTGAATAATATCTGCTTCAAAAATATTTATTACTAGAAAGCTGCTGTGTTTGGGGTGAGGGGTTAGTAGGGAAGGGGGTTCACAAAGGGAATGTAAAAGCCATGTCCTCTGGAAGTTAAAAGGATCATTTAAAATGATTCCACTGCAAACATTTTTCAAAAGATAAACATGACCCATTTCTCCAATTTGTGCCATGTAATAGTAATAATAATGATATTTAAACACTCCCACTGATGTATCCTTTACAAAGATATATTATAGGTCTTATTTAATCAAAAAACCTTAGAAGAGTCTCTGTACCTAATTTTATTCTAGGACTCAAACTGTGTCAGCATGTCATTCAGTGTAAGTCAGACATTTAGAAGCAGAGGCTATGCTGTCAGTAGCTCTGAACTTTCATAGACATTTCCAATTAGCTCAGAGAGACAATTGGATATTGTGCTTAAGCACTGTGTTTAAGAAAACGGGCACTGGATGGACCAATGCCCAACTTCCTGCTCTACTGCTTAACTAAGTATGCGTATTTGGGCAATTACTTAATCTAAGCCCCAATTTCTTCATCTTGAGCCCAGAAGGTCAAGGCTGCAGTGAGCTGTGAATGTGCCTCTGCCCTCCAGCCTGAGTGACAGAGTGAGAATTCCCCAGGAGTGCAGAGGTTCTCAGAACTGCGATACTCTCAGATGAATTTTGAAAGGTGAATCAGGGATAGAAGAATTGGGGATACCCAGAAGGGAGAAAACGTCCTGGACAATTTCTTTTTTTTTTTTTTTTTCCAGCTGGAACTAAAAAAAATGCTAACTCATAGGGCCCTATATATAATAGACTATTCTTATTATAAAATTGACTCCCAAAGTCTTAGGTTACAGAAAAACCTATGTCCAAGTTATGTAGGTCATACATCCTAGGTCCACGAAATATCCAGTAAACCTCCCACAATATCCTTTGGCAAAGAGAAAACTAAATTTCACAGAGATCAATACAGAATCTAGAAAACAAGCTGAGAGTGCCTGACAATTTTTAATTCTGGCTTAAATTCGATGCTAACATCATAACTTTTGTCTTGTACATTATTCCACAATTTTAGCTTAAGTGGAGCTAAAAGGACAGAACTTATACCATATACATAGAGGGACATCCTCTCCCCCCATTCATCTTATTGATTTACACCTTCATTTATTCCACTTTCATTTGTTTCCTTTTTCTTCTCTCTCTTTAGAGATATTCTCTGCATATCAACTTAACCCTGATGCCTATTGAATAAGTATTTACCTAACAGTGCACTCTCTAGACCGTATCATTTTAAAGCTGTAGTTTTTAACCAGCTTAAAATCACATTTAAAGCTACACAGGGAGCTGATAAAAATTCTTAATGCCCACACTGAATCCCAAGCCAAATCAACCAGAGTTTTGTAGGGAAAGATCCAGGTATCAGAATTTTTCAAGCTCTCTGGTGTTTCTGACATACAGTCAAGTAGAGAATCAAAGTTCTACAATGAATCCAGAATGCACTAGTTCTCAGAACTGCAATACTCTGAGGTGAACCAGGGATAGAAGAATTGGAGATACCCAGAAAGGGGAAAAATGTCCTGGACAATTCTGTTTCTTTTACTTTCTTTCCTTTTTTTTTTTTTGAGACAGTTTTGCGCTGTCACCCAGGCTGGAGCTTAGTGGCACCATCACCATGATAGCTCACTGCAGCCTCAAACTTTGGGCTGAAGCAATCTTTCTGCCCTGGCGTCCCAAGTACCTGGGACTACAAGTGTACATCACCACAACCGCACTTTAAAAAGTTGTTTTTAATAAAAAAGGGACCTTGCTATGTTGCCCAGGGTGGTCTTGAACTCCTGGATTCCAGCCATCCTCCCACCTCAGCACCCAAAAGTGCTGGAATTACAGGCCTGGACAATAAGTGATATGATGGAAAAGAGATGTGGCACAAGGAAATTTAGAACTGGAGCAACCCAAGATGTTCTGTCCAAGTTGTTAACGAGACCTTTTAAAAGGCATTTATAAACATTAATAGTCTTACCTTTTGATTATCCTTCTTTCTCTATGGTGTATTACAAAAATTCCACATATTACAAGCCCACGAAAATAAATTCCCATGAGAGTTTCAAAACTTCTTGCAGAATAACGTCCCAATTTTAGTTACTGGTGGCCAATATTTACCTTGAGAGTAGCTTGAGAGGTGGTGGTGTTTTATTACCCTTACTGGCTGCTAACATTAATGACACAGAAACCTGCAATAGGTTGGATGGAATCCTTGTAACACGAAAAGTAATTATAAACAGGTGAAGGTAAAATGGCAACTTTCATGTTGGCTTTGGTAATGTTTTGCACGTAATCCCTCTGTCAAAGTATCTTAAACAATAAAACAACAAGCAACAATCACACACACACACGCACACACACATTTTGTTTTCAAAGACCACGGTGTAAAATGAAGATACACACACGTTATACTGTAAGTTGTGGCTCTTTGGTTGGCTGGTTGGTTATGAAGTTTTTCCCCCTCTCAGCTCTAAAAAAAAAAACATCCTCGGCAAGGTGAGGTGGCTCACGCCTGTAATCCCAGCACTTTGGGAGGCCGAAGCGGGCGGATCACCTGAGGGTGTGAGTTTGAGGCCAGACTGACCAATGTGGAGAAACCCCGTCTCTACTAAAAATATAAAATTAGTGTGGCGTGGTGGCGCATGCCTGTAATCGCAGCTACTCTGGAGGCTGAGAGAGGAGAATTGCTTGAACCTGGGAGGTGGAGGTTGTGGTGAGTCGAGATCACGCCACTGCACTCCAGCCTGGGCAACAAGAGCAAAACTGTCTCAAAAAAAAAAAAAAAAAAAAAAATCCTCAAAGCCAACCCATCTGCCAAGAGGAGAGAAGGAGGTAAGGGGGCGCCTTACTCTGGAATCAAGAAAAGGGAGTAGGCCTTGGGAAAATGTGGCTTTCAAAATTCATTCCACATTTGCACAAGCCAAGTCGCTAGCTGGTCCCTGCATCCACCTACACACCCCACTGCCCTCTTCCTAGGAAAAACCAGACTCTCCCCCATTACCTACGCCCCCGAATTGCGGGGCGCTGTTTGTTCAAGACTCGCCCCGAAGAGCGCAGGAGCGCGAGCCGCCCCAGTTCCAGAGTTCAGCTTAGGTGACACAAACGTAACCAATGGGAGGCCGCCGCCGCCGCCAATCACCACCCACCCTTACCAGCATCCCGGCGCCTCTCCCCGCCACCCTTGCCCGGCGCGCCGGCGATGCCCTCTGCCCGCGGGGACCCAAGCCTCGCGCGCCCCTTCCTGCGCGCCCTCCCCCCTCCCTACCCTGGCCCCTGTACCCATCATACCTAGGGCACTGCCGTCCGCCGAGCTTGGGCGCGCGGTGGCGAGAAGGCACTGAAGGAGGAGGAGCAACCGGGGCGTAGGCGCCCTGGCCGCCAGCAGGCCGGGGAGGGCGCGCATGGCGCCGAAGGGTCCGCCTCGGTCCTCGTGGAGACTGCGCCCTCAGCTCGCTGCCGCGAGTGTCCGGAGTCCCTGCGCACACTCGCCGGTGGCCCGGCGCCCGCAGTCAGTGCTGCCGGCAGGGCGCTGAAGAAAAGGCGGAATGGGAGGGGCCCGGCCGCCTTGCCCTATTCCCCCGAGGCGCTCTCACCGCGCCCTGCCCTCCACCAATTGTGCAGCCCTCAGCCGGCTGCTGGCGTTCCCGGATGTGCGGTGCTACTTCCCGGCTGCAGTCTCTCTGGCCGACGCCCTCTCGGCTCTAACAGGTCCAGGTCGGGAGAGAGCTTGGGCAGGTTATGTCTAGCCCATCTGCTGGGGAGAGGTTGAAACTCTCCCTGCAAACTGGCCTTTGCACTTCACCTGAGGCAGGTTTCACTAATTTGCTTTGATGGGAGAGATGAGAGTATAGAAGACTTTTCTCCTCCCCGACCCCGGACATCTTTGGACTTTCTGTTGTTGTTGTTGTTGTTGTTGTTGTTGTTGTTTCCTGTCCACTTTTTATTATATTTCCTTCAAGAATGAATGATGCTTTACTTCATTTATATGTTTTCAGAATGTGAATTATAACAAATATTCTATATACAGCAGAAGGTAAAAAAATAAGTAGCATTTCTGGTGTCATAAACAAAAATTTGTGAAGATGTTCATTATATTTATCTATCCAAAGTTATAAGGAACATAAAAAATATTATCTAACAATTAATTTTTTAACACAAGTATATAGATTTTTATTAATTTTGGAGCTTGATGGATCCAGATTATTTACTTGTCTTTATATTTTATGTGTACATAAATATGCTACATCTACTGAAAATGTATTTGTAAAACAAAAAATAGCACAGCATGTTGTTGGAGAGTCAATGCCTTGGCCAATAAAGAATACTTTCCAACTGGCTGCAGTGGCTCAAGCCTTTAATCACAGCACTTTGGGAGGCTGAGGTGGGCATATCACCAGAGGTCAGGAGTTCGAGACCAGCTTTGCCAACATGCTGAAACTCCG